>NW_027225567.1:12776750-13078500 GCF_038994185.2 Dermacentor albipictus
ACGCGGTTCTGTGAGACGTACTGAAGTGGTTTAAGTCGGTATAGCCGGACTGTCTGCTGGCGTTGAGGCGGACGGAGCACGCAGCGTGATGTGTGCGCGCATGTTTGATCCTCCAAACATCCTCGGAGGTCAGTTGTGTATTTCTGAAAGTTAAAATTCACTAATGTGACCTTATTGCAGTATTATGCTCTAGTTCTAAGCTGCGGCTTTGGAGCAATGAAACATACTCGATGATCTTAAAGGGCCCCTGAAACGGTTCGGACAAATTTTGTAGGCGCGTAGGGTACAGCTTAAGTAGAACATTCGCACCACAATTTAAGTGAAGCGTTACGTATTAATGGAGCTGCAAGCGATTAGAAGTTACCCTCCTCCCTAGCTATGCTTTTCCTCCTCAACTCGCTCACCGAGCGAGCGGCGCTAAGCTCCGCCTTCACTGGTTCAGCGTCACGAAGCAACGTCACATCGCTCACTTCCGGTTGTTTAGGAGCACGCCCCCTCCCGCGCGAGACCTCTCCGCTAGCCGCTTGGCCGTCGACCGAGAGCTATCGAAGCAGCGTGCGTTGCGAGCATTCTGTCGTAGCGCCGAACGTGTCCGGTACTCCGCTAAAAACAGGCAAGCTGGTCATTTCGGCAAATGACTGGAGGCATAAACTCAAGCTGATGAAGGAACTTTAGCGTAGACGTACGTGAGCAGCCTGATCGGTCTGCACGGTCCAGACACTTGCTGGCGCAGCGCTTAACCAGTCAAACAAAGCGCTGATATTGCTCTAAACAAGTGTAAAGCATTTTAAACATTTATAAATCAACGTGTTGATGATTACACTCCTGCGAAAAATACACACCAGCAGCAAAGAATACACTTCGTTGCTGCTACTGTGTATGGTTGAGCTCTGTGCCACCAGGTGGCTGCACCGTGCAGACCGTTCACATTTGCCCTTCTGCTCATCTCGTAGCTCATCCCGGCACAGTCAAGCGGCCAGACCCTGTCCCCTTGCTCTTGCGTTTGCCCTAATACTGGACTCGCGGTTTGCAGATCGCTAGGTTTGCAGTCCACAAGGCAACAAAATCGAATCATAGTGCTCGCGAAAAGACTGAGACCGACTCTGACCGCGGAGCTCTCGTCAAAATGGAGTACGTTGTAACACAAGCAGACGACACTTGCTGTGTGCCGGAAGTGCTGAAGTGTACTAAAAAACTATTCTTGTGTATTCTCTAAGTTATTTTCTTTTTACAAAAACAAAGTAACTAACATTCCAACTATTACGATCATCATTTATTCACCATAAATTATCGACCACGCGCCCTGGTCAGCCAATCAGATAGCTCGCCCATGTGACGTAATATGGGTTATTTGCATCATATGGGTAGGGGCGGCTTAAAATTCCGCCGAGCAGTGCGCTGCGATCGGCAGCGATGGGTATTTTTTAAACCTTATAATAAATTACACGCTTTACGCAGAGCACTTAGATGCATCAATTATTGATCAGAAGAACCTACTCTAACGACACAGTACGTTTGTAGAAAATCGCCAAAATCGTTTCAGGGTCCCTTTAACAGCGTGGGTACCGTTCTACTACGATAGAAGCTGTGCTGTTATACTTTGACAAGCGTTCAAACTGTTAGCTGCAGTATACATTGACTACTTGGTTCGATGGATAAGGTTTACACCCATAAATGAAATAGTTTTGGTAAGTAATAACAGCATACCTTACAGCGTGAACTATACTTGTTCGGCGAACGATTTGGAGATGTTTTAGATCGTACTTTCTGAAATTGACGCAATGTCTGTTCATTTAAGATCGTAAGGGAAGCCTTTCGGCGCATCGGTAACTACACTACAGGGAAATATCTCTTGGGGGCGCAAACATGTGACGCGCATTATTAGCCGCGGTGTATGTGTTGTGAACTATTTCGCGTATACCGGTTTTAATTCAACGAAGAGAACCGGTGTCTCTGTATTATCAGCATGAAATGGTAAATCTGCTCTCTAACTGATCACTTGTCGTAGGGACTAAAACATAAAACATAAGAGTGCATGCTCGCGTACGGCCAACCTAAGGCATTTGACTACGAAACATCTGAGCCGCAGGAGCTATCAAATATTTGTGATACACCGGCATCGTTCTCACGCATTTCAAGTCTAGTAGGTTTGAAATCACTGTCTACGCTAGCCTTCCTGCATGAAGCCGATGGCGCTGCTCAACACAGCGATCACTGCGATTGGTGAACCAGCATGATAGATATATAAGCTACGTGCATCGGCATTGCCTTTTTGCCCTATAAAGCCATATTATATGAGAGCTACGGATCCCATAAAGAGAATGCGATGGCCATTTTTGATGACAAAATTTCCGTTATACGTGTGAGTGCGAGGTAGGGAACGGAACGTACACAACCGAAAAAGAAATTCGGTTATCATCCTCTTTCTCGAAAAAGCAAGAGAAAATGGGCTAACGCCGCAATACGACCTCGCATAGTCACGCCGAACATATTAAAGATCTATCGACGTTGATGCCGTATGCTTGGACCATGCGCTGTATAGAACAAATATATCTCTAATCTAGCACTTATCACTGCTTAGGACGCTCGCGCAGTTTGTAAACGGTCGCTTGGCTTGACAATCTTAATTCACACTCTAAGGTGTGCTGTTATTACTGACCAAAACTATTTTATTCATGGGTGGAACCTCATCCACCGAACCAAGTAGTCACGAAATGTAATCTGTAGCTAACAGTTTAACGCTTCTCAAAGTATAACAGCACAGCTCCTATCGTAGCAGAACGGTACCCACGCTGTTACGATCGTCGCGTATGTTTCATGGCTCCTAAGCCCCAGCTTAGGGCCAAAGAAGAATACTGCTATAATGTGACATTCGCGAATGGAACATTCATAAATACACAATTGATCTCCGAGGCTGACTGTAGGCTCAAATATGCGCGCATACATCGCGCTGCGTGCTCCGTCCGCCTAAACGCCAGCAGAAACTCCCGCCATGTCGACTTCAGGCAGCACGTACGTCTCAGAACCTTTTACCCATTACCACCTGAACATCTTTCAGGCCTGCGCCCAAAATTTTGACGTCATATCCGGCAGGCTGACACTTCCAGAAGCCGCAGCGTCAGCGACATGAATTTAGCCTTGTTCTTTCATGCTCGTGGCAGCGCGCGGACCAGTTGGTTGGAGCGGCGTGGTCGCGTTTATCGTTTCCCTTGTTGTCTTGCATTTTGTTTCTGTGCGCGACGCGTAGTGGGTGCTAAAATGCCAAATTAGTGCTGTGCCGGGGTGCACCGGCAACTACGGTATGGCGGAGAGGATACAAGTGTTTGCTTTCCCTAAAGACGACGACACTTTCAAGAAGTGGCTACGCGTTATTCCTAGGAAGGACTTCGCGCCCCTTCGTACACTAAGGTAAGAATTCTTGATGCTCCTGTTGCGTGCTCCTAGTTGCTCGTACTTGTTAAGCACTTTTACTGTGATACTTCCGAAGCCCAGACAGACTTATTGTGCCCACAGGGACTGTAAACACGCTTACACAAAGAGGAGAGCATTAGGTTATTTTAATAAGTGGCTTCTCAGGCATTTACGAGACGTTTGTACGTTGCAGGTTTGCGCGGATAATTTCCACGCTTCATGCATCCAGAGCACAACTTCATACACGGATCCAAGAACAGGAAACGTATTACAGTTTCACTGCCAATACCGCGGTTGCCCCGTGGATCTGTGCCTACAGTTTATCTCCGGCTGTCCTTCGTACCTTTCAGCACCAGACAACAGCACGAGAGAAGCACCTGATGCCAAGAGGAGCCGACTGGAAGCTTCCCAACTGGCCCGTGCTGTCGAAGAGTCCCTGGCTTCACGTGAAGCGGATCAGGAAAGAGCCCATTTTTCATCCCTCGAAGAACTCAAGGCGCGCATGCAAGTGCCATCAGTGTCGGTGAAGTGGACTGTGATCCATAAAGAAAAGTGCACGATGTTTTTGAATATCACCGATGATCGTGAACCTTGGTTGAAGGCGTCATTGACGGTGTTCGAAAACCTTCAAGTGTCTGCCTGCTATCAAGGCTCCGCGATCAAGAACCTTGGTAACGCTGTTGTACCAGACTCAGTTCGCAAAGTAAGCTCCTTGTTGGAAATTTCGGACAACCTGTGCATGCTATCTGAGGAGCGCTGTAGTTCTCGCCAACCGTCGCTTACAATACGTTCCCTTCTAGACATATTGGAAGGAAGCACTAATGAAGAAAAGAAAGGGGCTTTAAAGTTAAATAAAGGAACAGCTACTACTGGCAATAAAAACAGCGCTAAACGACGGGACGAGTGAAGGGACACAGACAACTAGACAACTTGTCTGTGTCCCTTCACTCGTCCCGTCGTTTAGCGCTGTTTTTATTGCTAGTAATCATGAACCAACCAGCCCAAATGCGTACTCTTTTGCAGCTACTACTGCTTTCTGCGGAGCGTATTCAGTACAGCACACAAATAATGGTGCTTGCATGCATTCTCCACAGAATATCACCGCATGCCTCAAAGTTTTTGAGAGGAACAAGTCCACTAACCTTGCCCCATCCGAGCACTATCAGGAAAGTGTGCTCATCTGTTCAAATGTGCCCAGAAACTGATTCTTGCGATGCAACTTTCCTTCAGTATGCTTCCCAGAGATTTGAACATCGACAGCCACATGAACACATCATGACGTTGATGCTTGACGAAATTCATACCAAACCTTGTTTCGAATACAAGGGTGGGAACATATGTGGGGCTGCAGTGAATTCCAACGAGGCTGCCGCATCAGTGCACGTAATTATGGTTCAAAATCTGCTGGGCTCATTCAAGGAAGTAGTACACATTCTTCAGGTAAAAGCCATACAGGGCAACCAACTTCATGCCATACTGAAGAAGGTAATCTTACGCTTAGAAGAGATTGGGTACATGATCATAGCGGTTGTCTGTGACAATAACTCATAAACAGGAAGGCAATTAAGGCGTTTCTGCCAAAGCCGATGCTTCAGCACGTTTACCCACATCCGGCAATCCCAGATCGACCACTATTTTACGTGGTAGATGCTGTGTATCTCTTTAAGTGCATAACAAATAATTGGCTGAACCAGAAAAATGCAAGCACTTGCTTTTTCTACCCGCGCTTCGAGCTTTTAAAAAATGATGTTCGTCCTTAATTCAAGATGACTGCCTCATCTAGGCATTTGAGAGATCTACATGAAGAGGAGTCATCTTTGCTGCCAAAGTCAGGGTATGGCTTGACGTCAAAGGCACTTAATTCAAGCAACTTGGAACGGCAGAATGTTAAGCTGGTAACGTAGGTTTTTAATCCGCACGAAGCCGCAGCTCTGGCAGCTCGCAGTGGTGAAGCCAATTTTCAGCATGCGCCATCAACAGTAGATTTCATCAAAATCATTCTTCGCTGGTGGAGTATTGTAAACGTAAAAACACAGAATAAAGGCTTCCATCATCGTAATGTTTATGAAGAATCCATGTCATACCATACATGGTATGTCATGGGTTTATCATGCCCTACCGATGTGCGTCTTTGAAACACTGCCAACTGTTCCTGCGCCTAGAATCCGCATATTTGGCGGTCTATATCTTTGGTTGTAGTTTCTTTTCTTTTTACTGTCGTTATTGGGATTGGTATACTTTATAGTTCTTGTGTGCAGTTTTTCCATATGTATAATGCCAGCCATTATTTTTTTGGTGTTATCCTCTTTCCTGCCCAACCTTATATTTGCCGTCATATCATACTAGCATCAATTCCTCTGCATTTCTTTGTGTTAAATTGCAAATTTAAGCCGTATGTTTGAACACTGTCGAGTTACTTCGAACTTTTATTACCCCCCTTACTCAATGCCCAGTCAAGAGGCCTATAAGGTATTTTCAATAAATAAATAAATAAATAAATATTTAAATAAATACAGGTGACCCAAAAGTAGCTTCTCTAAATGCTTTCATTACATGGCTCGACGTCTGGGAATTTTATGGGCATGGCACTGGAGTCCTTACCAAGGAGACATTGACCGCCCTAAGACTCTCTGCTCAATCCTTGTTGGAATTGGTAAAGTACTACATAAGTGAGCTTCACTGCCAGTACGTTCTACTAGGGAAAATCCAAACCGATCCTCTCTAGAGTTGTTTTGGATAGTACCGGCAGATGGCTGGTGGGCAGTACCACATATCTGTTCGACAACTCTGTGAAACAGAGGGCAGGATTCGCCTTCGAAATGCCCTCCAAAGAATAAGCACTGATGACCTCAGAGGCATCGAAGAAACAGTGTCAGAGATGTAGGAGCCCCTTTTAATGTTCCTGTCAGCAACGATGACCTTGGCGCGCTCAGAGCGCGAATGCCAGTTATTGGTTATGTTGGTGGGTATTGTGCGCATGCTACAATGAAAGTTCTAAAGTGTGAAAGTTGCCGAGGCCACTTGGTTGTTACTGGAAATGACACCGAAATGAATGAAGACGCCCATTCCTTAATCGGACAACTGGACCGCGGTGGCCTCAAATTTCCCTCTGCCCTTGTGATTACAGTAGTCATGTACAAGGAGGTTGTAGTTACAAAGCTTGTGACACAAAGTGCCTGCACACAGTTTCTCCGTGGGCCCAACCAAAGGAGCGTCGTTCGGCAACTGACTCTACACTCTCTGCCGAGGCTTGAGGACATCGATGCATGTGAAAATGGGCACGCCTACGAGCTCCTTGTCGCACTGGTTACAAACTGTGCAGCAAACATTATGCTGAACAACTTGTGCAAACAAAGGAATTATCATATAAATATTAGAAAAAAAGCGAGGGCAAAAAACCGTAAAGCTCAAACCTCTCTTGAAAAGTAATTTTCGGTATCTTGTACTCTGCACATTTAATTCTGTTAAATTGCACTACAGGCATTTTATTGCAGTTTTCTGATGTGATTTCTTCGGCCAACTTCTGCCTGTTGCTGTACAATGAGGCTTCTTTTGTTTGTCTCGTGCATATTTTCTAGCCTAGATTAAAACGGCAGTTCGTTGTTTTGTAATTTGGAATTGTAGTTTTCGGCATCCCAATGCGATATGGTTCTCTTTTTCTAATTCAACTGACTTCAGACAGTTCTTGCTGTGGTTGGTGAATGACTTATTTGTGATAACTTGTGGCTGTGTGTGTTTTTCTTGTGCAGACTGCATACAGAGATATTGTGCAATTTTGTTTGCACGTTGGGATTTCTTGTGTATGCATCTACGTAGCAGTGCAATAAGTGGTTCCTTGCGTCACTTATTTATCCTACTATAGTACACAATTTGGCCACCAGTGTGTTTAATGGACAGTGTTTTTTTAGCATGTATTTGACTCTGAAATGCAATGTGTTGTGTTTGATGTTTTTGAAGTGTAGTATTTTTCAATCTGATAAATGAGTCAAAGAATATTTTAGTCTAACCTATAATTAAAATGGCAGTATGGTTTTCGTGTTCTAACTTTTGGCATGGCTTTGGCATTGCAGTGTGTTCTGTTCTGCTTTCTGTCATTATACTGAGGCTCCTAGTGCTTACATTAAAAACAAATGGCTATTTTCGGGTACTGTTACTGTGCGTGCCTCTTGTCAGTGCACTGACTTCTTTTGACTATCATATATGATAGTATAGTACACGGTATAAAAGGCAACATGTGTCTATATTACAGCGCGATATCGTTTGTTGTCATCCATTTCAGCCGCGAACATTGTGTAGTGGTAAATACCTTTACAGACAGCGTCTGATGTGATCAATAAATATGTATGATTCCCTTCGTTGTATTAATTATTACAATTACCCTGGTAAATAGTGCGAACCTGGCGGTCGAGGAACCTGTATGTGACATCAGTTCTCGCGAGGCGAGCGCGCAGCCAGCGCTCGCGGCCCTCCCAGCCGACCCTCCCAGCCGGCGCGTAGTGACGTCGTCGACCTCACATCACGTGACGCGCAAGCCTGACAGCTGTTCAGGGGGTATGGCTTACCGCGTTGAAGACGGACGTCATACTAAATAGACCGCACGAGCGCGAAAATCTAGCCGTGTGAGAAGATGGCGGCCAGTAGGAGTGAGTAGGAGGCGCTGGCGATGGCTGACCCAATCTGCCTCTAGCAGCTCGCCTGGTGTGTTATGTGTCCCTAAGTGAAGGAGACGGCGTGTGGAAGTATAGTTCGGGAGGCCATGGGCCAGCTTCGTCGCTTTGCGAATGATTGCGTCTATGCAAAGTTGTTGCACTTGGGTCAACTGCTGAAATTCGAGATGGTATGTAAGCCGGTTGATCCCGCATGCAGACCTCCACCGAGCGCAGCAGGTCGTCTTCTCGAAGGCCCAAACGCCTGTTGGAGACCATCCGGATCATGGCCAGAATTTGTTCAATCCATCTGGATAGAAGGGCAACAGTATAGTTAGCCCTGCCATGCGCTTGGACGTGTAGGCCGAGGATGCGAGCGCGATTAACCTGTGGTATGGGTATGCCATCCACGTGCACATTGATAGGGGGAGTAGACGAACGGCTGCGGGGGCGAATGATTATGAGATCCGACTTTTCCGGAGCACATCTTAAGCCGCATTTTCTCGCGTATTTGGAAACTGTTTCGACTGCTTGCTGCAGTCGGTCGTGGATGGCTCCGTCGGAACCCCGCGTCGACCAGATAGTAATGTCGTCCGCATAAATAGCGTGGGCGACATCAGGGATCTGGTCGAGTAGCCGGGGGAGCCCTGCGAGAGCGATATTGAATAGAATAGGGGAAAGAACTGAGCCCTGGGGTGTCCCACGTCCTACAAGGCGAATCGTATCGGTTCGATGCGGTCCCATTCCTACGGTGGCTATGCGATCTCGAAGAAATTCGTGGATATAGTTGTACATACGAATTCCACAGTGCGAATGTGCAACATTGCGAAGGATGAGGTCATGTTCAACATTATCGAATGCCCCTTTTAGGCCTAAGGCGATGAGTGCTCTGTGCACACGACGGAGGTCCTATGACCTCCTTCCGCAATTGTAAAAGCACATCTTTGGCAGACAGGTGAGCTCGATATCTGAATTGAGAGTTAGAAAAGAATAATTTTTCTTCGAGGAAGGGCTGCAGACGCGGCAAGAATACATGCTCCATAAGCTTACCAATGCAGGACGTTAGGGAGATGGGTCGGAAGTTTTCAACCTTAACAGGCTTGCCCGGTTTGGGGATCAGTGTGACGTCGGCGTGTCGCCGTGCTTGGGGAAGCATGCCCCTGCGCCAGCAATCATTGAAGATATGGGTGAGCTGGTTAATATCCGCGTCAATGAGGTTACGAAGGGTGGCGAATCGGATGTGGTCGGCTCCCGGTGCCGCCTTGTGGCGTAGGTCTTGTAGGACCACCCACACATCGTCAGATGTGATGTCTGCATGGAGCAATTCGTTCTCCTCGCCTACGTAAGGATAGTCAGGGTACTGCGGCGGCGAGCCTGTAGGTATGAAATGCTTCTCTAGCTCCCCTAGCAGTGTCGAGACATCGTCCTTGTACTCGTTCATTAGGATGTGCAGCTGTTGAAATGTTTTTCCCTTTGTTGTGGAGGGTCCGTGAGTGAGCGAAGAATTGGCCACGTTTTTGCTGTGCTTAATGTGCCTGAGAGGCGATCGCAAAATCCTCACCAGTTATTCCTCGTAAGGGTCTCTGCATACTCCTGGGATTCCCGTGTAATTTGATCTATACGTTCCCTCAGTTTGCGGTTGAGGCGTTGTCGTTTCCATCGTCGTGTCAACCTTCTGCGGGCGTTCCAAAGATTAAGTAAATGTGGGTGTGTCTGCCGTCTCGGTTGTGGTGCGCAGTGTGCACGTGGTGGCTTCTATATCTTGTGTGGGAGAGTCAAGCCAGCGTTCGTACCCCTGGCCCTCAGGTGGGTCCTGGCGACGTTCCCTGAATTTCACCCAATCCGTTATACGCACATTTCGCTCGGGCCTGCGCGCACCCCGTGATGACAAGGTGGTCGCCACGATGTAGTGGTCACTACCAAGGTGCTCCTCTAAAGGCCCGTGCGCAACGACTGGGCCAGTATTGCACACGAAGGTAAGATCAGGGCAGATATCACAAGATACGCTGTTGCCTATCCGAGTGGGGTGCTCTGGGTCGGTATAAGCAGTGTGTATCTCATGTCACAGATGGCATTCCATAAGCGAGTCCCTTCAGCCTGCGATTTAACGTAACCCCATGCATGGGGAGCGTTACAGTCGCCGGCCACCACAGAAACCCGTCCAAATCTACCAAATTCTGTTAGTAGGTGCTGAAAACAGTGCATACGCGAACGGGGGGAACTGTATACATTGAGAATAAACAGACTCTCGCTGCGTTTAGCTTGCGTAAGTATTTTCAATATTTGGTGAGGAATGTCAATGCTAGTCGTATGCATGCGACATGTAACATGTTTCGAAACGAGGCTCCCACAAGAGGAGAGACACCCGAGAGCGTGCTGCAGCCGGATAAAGAAGGGGTGCAATTGACTTTCTGTAATAGGATGACATCGGGAGGGCTCGTGGATGTGGCGATATACTGCTGTAGGGAACCTCCTTTTCGGCGGAATCCCCTACAATTCCACTGCCACACCACTAGTTGCTCCGCGTTACGCGGCGCCATCATCATCGAGAGAGGAAGCAGGCGGTCATGCATAGGGATGCGGGCGCCGGTTGCCCACATTTGAAGATTGCGGCCGAGAGCCTTGGTCGGAAAGCCCACTTTCGTTATTACCGCTAAGCTCAGGAACTTCCATGCGTGCGAAAGTGCACTCTATACATGATTTCACTTGCTCCGTATTCCCTATTCGAAGGTCCTCCATTTGGCATTCTTTCCTGTCCAGAGCGCCGACATACTAGTGCTCATGTCTACCACCAGCGCGTCCATTTGTTTTTACAGGCGCTTACAGCGCGCCTCCATGTCACGACGTAGGCGGGCCATTTATATTAGAGGATCGGGAGTTGATAACAAATTGGTAATAGGGGAAGGGGTAGGGAGAGATTTACGGGGTGGAGCGAGCTGTGGGGGACCCTCCACCCAACCTACCTCCCGAGGCGCCTCCATTGCTGTTTTCTTCTCCGGGGTCCGCTGCACCCCTGAAGGGACCAGGGTCACCTTGGCTGGGCCGTTGGTCTGCAGGGCCTTCTTGTAGGGCTGTTGGGAAGATGGGGAAGGAGGGCGCTTCTCCGGGAGTCGCACCGATGCCTCGCGGGATCGGGACCGAGACTTGGAGCGTGTCAGTAATTTGCAACGGGATCGCGAACGGGTCTTCGACCGGACTTGTCTGGTCTCCTTCCTTGGGGCGCGTGACGTTCGGGTCTCCGCCGTATCTGGGGTTGTGGTCGGGTTTCAGGAGGTTTGGAGTTCACGCTGCTCTTTCTCGAGAGCTTTCCGCACCCAAGCTTTGTTCAGTGTCTGTCTAGCACGCCGCGGGCAGTTTGGATCCGTTGTAGGGTGGGTCCCGTCACGGGATCTGCAGTGTGGGGTGCACGGATGCGACAGGGTGGGGTTGTCAGTCCCGCACGTCGCGCAAATGACCACGTGCGGCGTAAGACAGTAATCAGCCCAATGGCCGAGCTTGTGACACATCTTGCAAACCAGTTGGTGGGGTCGATGGAGGTAGCAGCGGAGTTCTGCACCATAGAAACGCACGTAGCGAGGCACTTTAAGTCCTTCAAATGTTACCAACGCAACGTTGGTGTGACCCATCATTCGTGCTTGAAGTATTTGAGTTCCAGGAGCCAAAAGTTCATCCACTGGCTTGGAAGATGGTGTACTGGGCAAAAGACCAGGAACAATTCCCTTGCATGAGTTGTCTGGGGCCACAAAATATGTTGTGATGGGATAGGCCCGCTGACCAAGGTTCAGCTCCCTCACCTTGTACATTGCGTCGGCTACGTGTGACTGGGGTGTGCCGATGATTGCCAAGTTCTGCTGAGGTCGCACTCGGAATATGATGTCCTGACGATGCTCAGTGGTCAAGCCGGCTGCACTCCATAGAGCACTGGAGAGTTCCGGGCGCGTCCACTTATCGAGACAAAGTCCTCCGTGAGGCCGCAGAATCGTCTTTTCATCGTGCAAAGAAAGTTGAGGCAGGTTCTGATTCCGACTGCGCTTGCGTACGGTAAGCTGAGAGGCGTCCGAAATGCTCAAGATGTTCTCGGAGGGTTGCGTCTTAGCGTGCGTTTGACGGATGCGTCGCTTATGTATGACTGTCTTGCAACAGCCACCTGCGTCGTTGTCAGTTTTGTCGTCGTAAATGTTCGGGGCAGCATCTTCCTCCATCCTTTCCCCGGTCGGAGTGTCCACCTCTGGTTGTTGGGAGGGAAAATTGGCGACGATGGGATCGGCGGCCAGTCCCGCGGTATTCACCTCGGGCGTCTTCGTTGTTGCCGAGGAACGCGCGGCGGCCTTCTCCGTCGCCGACTGCGTCTCTTGCTCGTTGGAAAATGACGTTGGGGTAGATAAATGCTCCATCGAAACAGAGCGGTGAATTGGCCGAAAGCCCTTTGCACGCCCGTTTAGAACGTGGGACTCGGAAGAGCTGGTCGCTTGGCACTCTTGCTTCATTTTGTAGAAAACATGCCAAGGCAGCTATGGCCCCGGCAGGGGCAGCCGCGTTGGAACTGCTTCAGAGCTCTAGAGGCGCGGGGGGCGGCAAAAAGTCCCGGGGAAAAAAAGGCGGTTGGTGGGAAACGACGAGAAAGCCGCTTCCCATTTGACTACCACCGAAAGCGGCCCGGGCAAGGGCGGTCGGTGAAGGTCGCGTCGTCTCGGTGGTTGCGGAGCGCGCCGACGACACGTCCGTTCACTTCGGCTGACTGGTTGGGACTCCAAACCCCACAACCTACCGCCGAGCGTATACCTGCCATGCAAGACGGAGTGTTCGCCCAAGCCAGCATGCCGACTGCTTATAGATGGCGCCGCTGCGTAGCAATATGGCCTCCACCACTAGCCGAAGATCAGCATGCCCCACTGCCAGCTCAGACACACCAAGCCCTGGGCACTCTCCCGCCACCAGTGGAGCCAAATACCGTCACTGAGAGCACCGGATGAACGACAGGGACCCGAGACCCGCCGGCACAGTAGTCGGGCACGACCCATATGCGGGACGCCAACACAGTTATGGACAGCAAAGCGCATGAAAAGCAGTGGCATGGCAACAGGAGCCGCGAAGCCCGACGTAGTCGAAGTCGATTGTCGCCGGACAACGGCGTCGAACAGGGGGTGAACCTCTGACAGAGCAATTCAGTGGCCTGCGATTTGCCAGACGAAGTACTGCTAGTAGGCGATGGGAATGTACCACGAATCGCGCCACTGCTTCGACTGCAGCTCAAAAACGCCGCCTTGAAGGTGCACTGGGCACGGCATGCACAGTGAACAGCGCCGTCCACTTACGCTCCCGCCAAGAGAACGAGTCAAGCCAGAAGTGCTGTATGCTAGTGCTTCATGTAGGAGTTGCTGATGTGCTAAGAGGGACAAAACCTTAAGAAGTGGTTGAAACTATGCCTGAAAAAGCCAGCCTCGTAAGCACCTCATCATCTGATCAGTGCCGGGAGTTACAGTGCGAGGAAAGGAAACGATGGCGCGTGCAATCATACTGAATGCTTCGCTAAGAAAGCTGTGTGCATCCTTAAAGGCAACATTCCTCGACAATGGTGAGTTGTTCGTAGGAGATGGCCACCTCGCCGGAGATGGAGCCCACTACCGCACAGGCTAGGCAAAAGTAGTGGCGGCACACCTTGCTGAGGCAATTGAGCCTTTTTAGGGATCCTGAGAGAACCCCGAAAACGCAAGGAAAGCAAGGGCCAGAGATGTATGCAGGGACAGCACCATGGTGCATTCATCCATGAACGACTGCCCGACACGATGAAAGCGAGACTCAACACCCCTGGCACCACGACGGCTGGGCGGGGGAAGAATGAAACTCCAGTCGAGGCAGACTTACGCCATTCCACGGCGCTCAGAGACAAAGCCCCCCCCCCCCCCCCCCTCACGCTCCCCCGTCACAGTTGCAGCACGTCACAGGCGCAACATTCCCGGTACACGCCACTCTACCCGAACCACATACTAACACAACAGCTGCTTCCTGTGGCCTTTCCCACGCACCTGATGGGGCTGGACCCAAGGCTTTGCACCATGCTCCCGCCTCGACAAGCACCTTGGCCATGCACCCAACAACTGCGCTGCCAGTTTCACACAGCAGGGACGCCTACGGCAGGACTCGACATGGTCCATCTGATGAATGGCATGGTGCAACACAGGATGGGCCACACGTGAATACAAATACCACAGTAAAGTGTGCACTGATGGCTACCCGTGACGTCGTTGCTGTAACCTCGGCCATGGACCCAGGACAGACGCACCGGCACGCTGTCGCCGACGGCCCTGAGCGAAGCAAAGGATAAAATGTACGTTCTCGCGCAGCAAGCCACCGGAATCGGTCAGAGAGGCGTAAAACAATGGTCAATGGCTTCCTAAATCTTCAGGGCAACAGGAGGCAGGCTAAATGGGAAGAGCTGTACCAGGTGCTCGATGAGGAAGAAATAACTCTGTATGGTGTCGCGGAGACGCATCTGCGCGAATCGGAACAAGCTCCGATACACTCCAGATAGAATGTGGTGGGGGAGGCGAGCGGGGTGCTGCAACCGTGACAGGGATGGTCGAAAAGGCGGAGGCGTTGGCTTTTTGTGGTGCAGGGGTAGTCAGTGGGTGCACTTAAGCTCTTCGTGCACGAACCACACTTGGATAGCTGGTTGTATACCTAATCTCCATGTGATTGCATGTGCAGTGTATTTGGGTGCCTCCTCATGCCAGCGGGCCGAAAACTCGGTAGTGGTTCACGATATAGAGAGTGGGGTCGTAGAAAACAAGTGATGTTGCTCGGCGACTTTAATGCACATATCCAGGAGCTAAATGGATGCACTGACCACAAAGGAACGCTAGGGCATTCCCTCTCGGATGGATTGTACCTGTGCATAGTGAGCATTCGAGGAGATTGCGTCGGCACCATACGGTGCAACCGAACGGCAACCGAACGCGCATTTACTATTCTCTAGTGTCCCAGGGTCCTAATTCTTCGTTGCGGTGGGTCCACATAGACGAACAGGGAACGATATAGCATCGGCAGTGATCACAATTGTATAAAGCTGGTTTTCGCCGTCTCTACGTGGCGCAAGACGAAGTGAGAAATGCGAGACCCGGCAAAAAGGTTCCTTCCCGCTATAACATACGGAGCAGTGACTGGTGAGTTCGAGAGCAGCTGCCATCGCGAGGAGACCATAACATACGGTCAGTACGTGGCAGAACTCGAGCTCATCATCCGCACGCATGAAAGACGCGTGAACTCGCGCGGCGGACGGCCCAGAAGAAGCTGGTGGGACAGACAAGTGCAGGTTGCCCTGGAAGCCAGACGGATAGCCAAACGTCAGAATCGCCGCACTGCGAAACTGTCAGACGACGCGGCTTACCAGGCAGCATGGGCAAATTACCTCCGAGCAAAGCACGAAATGCAGACCGTCACACAGCGTAAGATCGCAGAGGCCGAGCGTAGGGCACTGCTGGCCCTTCGGAAGGAGGGTAAAAGTACAGGGGCTAAGTTTTGGACATACGTGTCGTCCCTCGACAGCAGACCAACGGAGCCCACGCTACGAGATCCAGTAACCGGCGGGAAAGCTGACGACCTGCACAGCCTGCTATCTGGTCATCTGGAGCAACTGTACGGAATGCCACTCGCGACACAGGCGACCAATTGCAGCCTCATACCCAGCAGTGGCACAGAAAATGCACCAGACCATCTGGACAGGAAGGTGTCACGGCTGGCTGTGGATAAGGCGATAGGTCGCATTAACGCGCTCACTGCCCGCGGTCTCGATAACATCCCTGTCGGCATTGCGAAAACTCTAGGCGCGCGATCAAGAAAGCAGCTAACGGAGATTTTTACTGGCATCCTCAAAGGTGACTCAGTCCCAGAAGATTGGCTTCATGACAGGGTGACACTGATCCCGATGAGAGGAGGTGACGCAGGCCTGTTCAGCGACTACCGACCTGTCACGGTCCCGTCTGTGATATGCAGAGTCTTCGCCCAGGTTTTGAAAACGTGGATGAGTGCCTAGGCGGAGGCCAACAGCCATCTCACAGAGCTCCAGAACGGATTCCGCAAGGACCGACGGCTTAAAGATAGTCTGTTTGGTTGGACCCAGTGTGTGGAAATCGCTCGAAAGGAAGCGCGTACTTTTGTCTGCTGCTTTTTGGATGTTTCCAAAGCATACGATAGCGTCCCACATGCCGAGCTGTTCCAGTACCTGAGCGATATGGAGATGCCGCTAGCGTGGATCAATGTTCTCTAGCGCCTGTACAAAAACAGCAGGGCAGTCACGACTATGTGCGGCGTCCGGTCGGGCGAGGTCTCTGTGACCCGGAAGCTAAAACAGGGATGTCCTTTGTCCCCTCTCCTCTACATGCTATATGTATCTCAGGTGGAACGCCAGCTCCTGAAGTTGGGTCTCAGGTACACCCTTGGGTACGTTGACGGGGTATGAGAGGTTGGTGGGTATTACCTGGCCTTGTTTTCGCGGATGACATTGCTCATGGCGGGAAGTGCTGCAGATCTTCAGGCACATATGAACAGCTTCGCGGACAAAATGGTGGCATTAGGCCTTTCATTTAACGCCAAGAACTATGCAGTGTTGCACTTTTCCGGCCTGGCCAAAGTTGATCGGCCCTTCACGCTTCCCGGAGGCCGGATTGTCGAACGGGCGGCCGAGTATAGGTATCTGGGCGTCAACCTCTGCACACATCCTGACTACACTGCTACCAACGAAGATCGCCTGCGTACAGCGTCAATGTGCGTCGGCAGTGTTTTACATTACCGGGGTATGTGGGGCTTCAATCGCTACATCATGGTTAGCGAGCGTGGAAGGCGGTACACGTCCCTGCATTCACCTTTGCCAACGCCGTAGTTTGGATGTCGTCGTCGACTCGGGAGTGACTGGAGCGAGGCCAGCGGGCCGTCGGGCGCCTGGGAACGTCGCCAACAAGGCCGTCCAGGGAGACCTTGGCTGGTCAAGCTTTGAGGCACGCGAGGCGGGCAGCAAGATTTCGTATGATGTGCGTCTAAGGGCGATGGAGAAGCACCGGTGGGCACGCAACGTGTTTGTCTACATCAGTATCAATGGCTTACGAACAAGGTGGATGAAGCACCTGCAACCACTGCGCCGGAAGTTCGGGTCTTTTTTTTTTTGCCCTGAACGAGCGGAAAACACTCGTATGACTGCTAAGGCGGTAAGCAGTCGGGTGCGCCAAAGCGAAACAGAAATTTGGCGAAAGGCCATGGACACTAAGTCTACGCTGCAGCTGTACAGAGTGTGCAAGAGAGACATCCACTGGGAGGACTTTTACGACCGGCGCGCTGAGAACGCTGTCA
Organism: Dermacentor albipictus; assembly: GCF_038994185.2. Classification (NCBI taxonomy): domain Eukaryota; kingdom Metazoa; phylum Arthropoda; class Arachnida; order Ixodida; family Ixodidae; genus Dermacentor; species Dermacentor albipictus. The sequence goes on from NW_027225567.1 coordinate 12,794,150, forward strand.
TATCGCCACCACTACGACCTAAGTATAACCAGCACCATTTGTAGGGCACGCGGCGAGGAGGACGAGAGCATTGAACACGTAGTGCTACTGTGCAAGAACCTCTCCACTTTTTCTGCTAGAGGACGCCACCTTATCCCGCGCGCTGGGATTTCGACCAGCCGACGATGCCACATCAGGCAACGGAGACGAAGTGCTGCTGACTGCTGCGAGTGTGACGAAAAGGCGGCTCTTCTAGTGGTGGACCCTAGTGCGCCGCTAATGAACCGACAGCGTTAAGGAACTCGTGTCGCAGAAAAGCCGCTGTCGTCGGCATCGGCGGCGTTGGCGGTGAGCAAAAAAATGGCAGAAGGCAATTCATAAACAAAAACAACTTGCAAGATGGGCCGGGTGAGAATCGAACCAGGGTCTCCGGTGTGTGAGACGGAGACGCTACCACTCAGTCATGAGTTCGATGGTTCAAAGCAGGACAAAAGCGCCTCTAGTTAATGCTGTGTTGCCTTAGAAACGTGCCGTAGAAAGTCATACTGCGGTGTATATCGGTAATTATGAGCATGTAAATTACAGAAGTCGCAGTTAAACGAGTAGTGAGGCACGTTTCCGCTACATTTCTTCTGCGCTTGGCGCACACGCAGAGCCATCTTGCGGCAAACACAGAAGACGCCCTCCTCGCAATGTACGGCGCTGCCCCGACAGGTGGCGTGTCACCCGCCCGCTTCTCCCCTTCGTCTCGTTTGAGCGCATTGGGGCCGTGCGAGGCCCGTTGCAAGGATGCCCCAATATCCTTGCGTTTAATAAGTTTTCTCGCTCCAACCCCCTTCCAACTTCCAGCATGCGTCCCTCGAACCCTCGTGTTTAGGCGAAGCGGCTCCTCTTTCCGCTCACAGCGCGATTCCTAGGTGCAGCGTCCGATGCGGGACGTCTCTGACGTGATCGCTGCGCCGTAGCGCGTCTGGTGGAAAGCGTCCCGGAGTCATGCGTCTGCATGGTGCTCCCAAGCGAGATAAAGGACGATCCCATCGAGACGTCAGCCCCATGATCGCGTCCGCCTTCATGGCGCGTCGCAGCCCGGCTGTCCGTGCCGATCACGACGTTTGGCTTGCGTAGATCGTTTCTCCCTCCGAGACAGCGAGCTGTTTGGTTCGTTCCGCTTGCTCAGGCGCACGTTTCGTCTTTGCGTGACTCAAGAGCATGCCGAACAAATGAGTGGGCGGTGCGAACGGGGTGCGATAACGCTATCGCGTCCCACTCTTGAAGGCGAAGCTTAAGCGTCCTCCAAGTTTTTTTCTCCTCGCTTTTTTTTTCGTAGCTACGCACTTCTGCCGACGGCGTCGCGCGCGAGCTGTTGTCTCGTTCGCACAGCGCACGATTTTCGCGCTGGGCACAAGGAAACATGACTAGCGGTATAATTCAGTCCTACACGAATACTGAGGCAGAACAAGCGTATCGCAGAGCATGATCACGCGCTGGAACACTGTAGAAGATGGCATAGTTTTGGTACCTGCGCACGTGACCGCACGACCGTTGGAACAAGCAGACGAAGCGGAAGTATATCTCTCTTGCTTCGGTGCGAAGTAAAACAAATAACAGATGTTGTCTTGAATAATTTTCGAAGTCACGTGTCACCACGAGCCACGTCACACTGCGGACACAACTACGTAGGCGCAGGGACACGACTACGTCACCATCCGACTTGGAGTGCGGCGGCCGTGAGGAGAAGGAAAAACCTCGTTCGGTTTAAAATTTCAGATCTTTCCGCGAAGCGTAGCGATGTAATAATTTACAGACAAGATCGTTATCACGCAATGTATGATCTGCGCTTGTCAGCTCAAATGGCCAGACCTGGTCAGGGGCCCTTTAAAGAACATCACAGTGTCGAAATAATCAGGAGTCCGTCACTACGGCTTGCCTCATAATCCGAGTGTGGTTTCGGCACGTACAGCCCCATAATCTAATTCAAGTATAGTACTTCTGCCTCAATGCGATGTGCCATGTGAGGAAGCGACTATGCTCAACCCTCTCAGAGGTTATAAAATATGGCGCATAATAACGCCTCAAATAAACACCTCTCCCTGTGTGCTCTGTGTACTACGCAGACAAACAGCAGTGGTGCACGCAAAGTAACGTTTAACATCAACACACCACTCTCGTCTTAGCCTAAACGTTGACGAAATTAAGCTTTAGCCGTCAACATCACCGCTAATTATCGTCAATGAAAGAGTCCAGCACGGAAAGCTTCGCTTACATCGATTCCCACAGTGCGTGGGATCCGCATAATTTTTTTCCTGTGACATTGTATTCTTATACACCTAATATGCCGTTCATGTATCATATGTTTCGATTTTGTATATCACTCCTACTTGCGCCCGACAGCATGCATAGATAGATAGATAGATAGATAGATAGATAGATAGATAGATAGATAGATAGATAGATAGATAGATAGATAGATAGATAGATAGATAGATAGATAGATAGATAGATAGATAGATAGATAGATAGATAGATAGATAGATAGATAGATAGATAGATAGATAGATAGATAGATAGATAGATAGATAGATTCAAAGTCTCTCAAGTATGCCAATGCTAATGGTGTTAATGGTATCGTGTAAACATGCATATGGCCCGCCGTGGTTGCTCAGTGGCTATGGTGTTAGGCTGCTGAGCACGAGGTCGCGGGATCAAATCCCGGCCACGGCGGCCGCATATCGATGGGGGCGAAATGCGAAAACACCCGTGTACTTAGATTTAGGTGCACGTTAAAGAACCCCAGGTGGTCGAAATTTCCGGAGTCCCCCACTACGGCGTGCCTCATAATCAGAAAGTGGTTTTGGCACGTAAAACCCCATAATTTAAACATGCATATGGAGCCGGCTGCGCGGCCATGTGCAGCCCGCTCCAGTGCCATCGTTTTTCGCACCCGGCGTCGAAACAGCATCAAATACTTCGCGTGAAGAAAGCTTTAACTGAGGCCACGATGGAGGCAAGAAGAGGCGTGGCCACAACTGGAGGCAGCGGCGCTCCTCTGTCTGTCCCGCGGCTCTGCCGCCTGCTACATTGAATCAAAGAACAGTGATCAAAACTTCTCTACTACGAAAGGACGTATTAGATGGCGTCACGCCGTTCTCACGCGTGGACACATGGCGCTCGCGTTTGCTCTTGCAAGCTTCGATGGCATCGCATGTATCTGCGAGAGCCACTTTCTCATCAGTTGATTTGGTGTGCCACCATGAGACCACTTGATGGCGGCAACTCCTGTCGGCAACGCAAGGCCTGAAATTACAGAACGGCAAGGTAAAAGTGCCCGAAACCGCGATACCGACCACACTGCGACTCTACCACGACAGTCCGGAGTCGGGAGGCCATGAGTAATTTACTAAAACATAAAGAAAGTTAACGCAAAGATTCACGCGTAGAAGCCCACGACGCAAGATGTCGCTAAATACATAAACACGTGCCAGAACTGTGTCAAAGATTGATGGTGGGGTAATTGCACTCTCCGAATAGGAGGGGATGGGGCGACAACAAACCCACCCCGCGTGCGTTTAGTGAGGGTTCGACTGCTGACCGGCGATAAGGTCCACGCCTGATCGACCGTGAACCAGAGGCATGAGACGGGAGGCGACGTTCGACACACACATTCAATTTAATAAAATAAAATCATGTCCGAGACGTACTCGAAAAACATACAAATTACCAGCAGCAGGGCCTAGCTCGCGGAAGGCGTGCGGGTCACACAACACACGCCCTGACGCCGCTCGCGCGACACTAAGCCCACCACGTGGGAAATCCTACACTCGCAAAAAACAAATAAAATACGCGACACAAATGAAAAATACACGCGACAATAAATAGGGCAAACACTAAACTAACAGGACATACAATAATTAACACTCGATGGCTAAACAAATGAAAGATTGAACGCGATTAGAAAAGAGAGTCCGGCGGAAAGTTCTGAGAGCAGGCTGGAACACGAGGCTTATCTGGGGTGTGCTTGCCGAGGTCCCGATCTGAAGAGCGTCGGGCTGCTGCAACCTCGCTGCCGAAGATCCGGACGGGCTTTGCACCGTCTGTCGCTCGACCGGCGAAGACTTCGGCCTGGAGATCTCAGCCTGCCGACCACATCTTCAGCTGTCCCCCGGTGCACGACCTCGCTCCTTCGTCCTCCAAGCTGCTCTACCGCTCGCCGAGCCGCCTCGTTCCTCCGTCGCGCTCAGGCGACCCACGTGATCAACCCGTCGGGCGGGTTCGGGGACAATGGGGAGCGCTCTCCCTCATCGCCGTGCAAGCAGCGCTGCGGCTGCGGAGGCAATGTCGGCCCACTCTAGAGGGGCGCGGGCATGCAACTCTGTGACAAACTGTCAACATTGCAAAACTAAGTTCAGGCCGCGTGGAAACAAGATGGTCACGCCGGAATATTGGAATGTACCCTTTGAAATGCTAACTGTTAACCTGGTTCGTGCCTGCTAAAGCTGGCAGGGAAGAGGCGAACCGCGTAATCTCTTTCTTAGAGAGGGATATCCTCTCTAATGTCACAGTCATCGTGGCGGGCAACGGACCGACGTTCAGAAGTAAAAAACTTCGCCGTCGGGCCGAAACAAGAGGCGTCCAGCTGCCGTTTTCCAGTGCCTTATTACCCAATTCTCTTGCAGAAAGGGTGATTAGGGATTGAAGAAATTCTTAGCTCCATACCACACTTTCAAAGGCGGGCGAAAATGCGCTCTGGAAGCAGCTGTTCGTCACCATAACCGATCTCACATGGCAGCTTTCGATGTCGCCTTTACTTCACCACATTCCAAAAACTCGGTTGGTTGCCTGCGGGTCAGTAACTTGATATGCTTGAAAAAAAAAATAACAGTGCGAAAAGCCACTGGATGTGAACCAGAAAGAAAAGTATCCTAAAACAATTCAACGATGTTCGCCAGAATTCAACGAACAATTCAACGATGTTGCCAGAATTCTCTGTGTCATTTATAACAAATTTTCCGGGTTTTAAACACTTATTGTACCCCTGGAAAAACACTGTTTGCAAATCTAGAAAAATAAAGTAACTATTAGTAGGCTTCGCTGTCGCATACCTTCCTTAAATATTTATTTATACAAGGCTGGTCTGGCACCCTCACCGATTTGTCATGTATGTATGGAAGATGAAACCATAGAACATGTTTTTTTTATTTATTGTCGACGATTTATTAGCTTAGGAAAGCGAACTACTTGCTAAAATTTTGTATGGTAGTTCTGCTGTCACTGATCACTAACTTCGCGTCCGTTCCAACACAGCCTAACGCGATCGCAATTCCCTCGGCAACTTCTATGCTCCGCCCGTGCAGAGTGGCAGCTGCCACCGTAACGGCTGTTGCCACCGTAAACCTCCGCCACCTCCCGCCGCGTCTACATAGGCCACCTCATGTTCCTAAATTTCGCCGAATCTAATTTGTAATGCTTCGGCTCGTTTTTGCCTCCTGTCTTTGATAACAAGTATATATATCTATGTCTAAATAACTGTTTGAATGATAATCGTGAGCACTTGGTTTTGGATAGTTGTTCGTTCAAGGGATTTTGTGCGAAAATTTAGAACTTGAGGTTTGCGCAGAGATGGTGCCAAAACTGCTGACTCCTCAGTGAGCAAAAGTTGCGCTGAAACGAAAGTTCTAATCATGGGAAAACTTCAGACGTCAGGGATGCATTCTTCCAAAGAATCGCTACCGGCGACGAAACAGAGCAAGGAGAGGAAAAAGAAAGATGAGCAAAGGCCAACAAAAAAGCGCGAAGGAGCGAGCAAAAAATCAGACATGTCGATCGTGTTTTTTGACTTCAATGGACTTGTGCATCATGAATTCGTACCTGAAAGTCAAACTGTCAAAGCAGCTTCCTACTAGGAGGTTGTGAAGCGTCTGGAAGATCGTGTGTGCCGCGTGCAACCAAGTTTGTCGAAATAGGGGCGCTGATGCAGGCACCACGATAATGGTCCTGCGACCTATGCATTGATAGTGCGTGAGTTTTTCGCATGCAATTCCATCCTGATGCGGGAACACCCTCCTTACACTTGCTGGATCTAGCCCCCTGCGAGTCCCCCCACCCCCTCCTCCCCAAGCCCACCAAATAGCAAAGTGGGGCTCCTGGGGCAGCATTTCGGGTACGTGACAACCGTTCAAGCCGAAGTGGCATCGCTGCTGAAGCGCTTAACCGAAAAAGTCTTCCAAGGGTACTTTCACCAATGGATGAAGATGTGTGTGTAGTGACTTTGAAGATGAAATGGAAGAGACAGGTGCAGCGCTGTAACTGTCTCTCAGAAAATGAAGTGGTGGAGCCAGTGCATTGTGTCTAATAAGGAGTATTTTGTAGGCCACATCATTGGTGTACCTGCAAGCTTGTGAAATAATTCTTTTGTAAACGTACTTGCACGAACATTTAGGGCATTAAGGGTTCTTCGATGGGGGTGGAATGCAAAAAAAAGAAAGGAAAAAGAAAAAGAAACGCTCGTGTACTGTGCATTGCAGTGCACGTTAAAGAACCCCAGGTGGTCAGAAGTAATCCGAAATCCCCTACTACGTTCGGTGTGCCTCGTAATCAAACCGGGGTTCTTGCACATAAAATCCGCAATATATTGTTTGTATTAAACCCCATATTTAATTTTAAACCAATATGGCAGTTTACAGCCCGTTCACCTAAGAGATTTGCTGCCGAAAGCATTACAGTGTGTAATTTAAAAAATAAAGCCACCATATCTAGGTGGCATCTGCAATCTCCTGACAGGTTTTAGCACGTTCTGATTTTAACCTCCGCTGTATGTTCAACGCAGTGGAGTAGAGAACGCATTATTTAATGTGTCGTTTGGAGAGATTTCTTCTGTTAACCGCAAACTGGTACTCAGGCAAAAATCGTACAGTCAAGAAACATACACTAGACACTACTACTTAAAAAGAAAAAAGAAAAGAGCATTGAACTGCAAGCCATACTTTGGGTGCAAACAATAAATTCTGGCAACGGGCGTCCGAGCTTTACTTGACAGTGTTTTTTGTTGTTGTTGCTGTTGTTGTTGTTAGAAAAGTCATTATTTTCCAGAGAAAAAGTACCTGTTTAGTAGGTGTCTAACAAAATGTCATTCATGCCATCAAGTACGTTTTGTTGTAGTATTTGTATCCCTATGAGAGAATCATTCATCTGCCTCTTATAAGACACGTTTCTTCTGAATCGGACTTATCTACATCGCCTATGCTTGAAGATATCACTCGTCTTTCTATTCCTCCGTCATCCTTTGACACAAGATAAAAAGGAGTGCGCCTGATGATTCAGAGTTATCGTGTACGCACATTTTATATACGTTTAGCATCTTACCTAGCTGTTACGCGCACTGGAAGCGTGCAGCCTCTGCGTAAGGGAACTGAAAGAAATTCTCATTCAAGTGAGGATAATTATTTTCCCCGTAGAGGGGGAGATATGTGACACCGCGCGCGATCATCACAGGCCACGTGGATTGCGCGCTGAACACCAGTGCGCATTTCGCCGAAGGTTGCATTCCTCATGCACGGTTCCTATGAAAGATTTGTGTGTTGCCTTATCCGTGCGCCCACATATGCGCGCCCGCCAGGCGCAACATAAGAAGGTCGCGCGCGGGGCTTTTCACGTCCGCGATATCCACCGCGCCCTGCGCACAACCAAACGCAGCGGCGCGCGACGCGTATGCCGACGAAAAGCATGCGCGCCGGTCACCGATCTGGACAAGGAGAGCGAAGCACCGCATAGACATGGACGATACCATTGTGTGTAAAAAGACGTCATGGCTAACAGTTATCGCCCACACAGCAATTGAAAGCAGTCTTCGACTGCTTATCGCTACGCTCGGCCCTGAACGACAAGATAGGCGATCCACGGCGTGCCAGTGCCCCTGAAACAAACGCGACGGAGAAAGGTATGCGTGAAGAGAAAGACACGCCATACGTTGGGCAAAATTCTGCACGTAGTCGCAGAAGACCTACTGGCGTTGTTCTAAACGCCGAATGTGCCAGCGGATGGAAATATATGTCAAATCACCTGTACTTTGAAAGCGTGCTGTTCGCTATCGACCATACAATTCATCATCATCAGCCTATTTGTTATGTCCACTGCAGGACGAAGGCCAATTACCCCTGTTTTCTGCTATCTGATTTCAACTTGCACCTGCAAATTTCCTAATTTAATCACCCCACCTAGTTTTCTGCCACCCTCGACTGCGCCTACCTTCTCTTGGCACCCATTCCGTAACTCTATTGGTCCACCGGTTATCTAACCTACGCAGTACATGCCCTGCACAAATCCATTTTTTTAACTTCATGTCAGCTAGAATATTGGCTATCCCCATTTGCTCTCTTATGCACAATGGTCTCCTCCTCTCTCCTAACGTCACGCCTAACATTCTTCGTTCTATCTCTCTTTGCTCGGTCCTTAACTTGTTCTCGAGCTTCTTTGCCAATCTCCAAGTTTCTGCTCCATATGTTAGCCCCGGTAGAATGTGTTGATTGTAAACCTTTCTCTTGAATGATAGTGATAAGCTCCTCGTAAGTCAAGATTTAGTAATGTTTGTCGTATGCACACCATCCCGTTTTTATTCTGTAAATTTCCTTCTCATGGTCAGGGTCCCCTGTGAGTAATTGACCTAAGCAAACGTACTCCTGTACAGACTCTAGAGGCCGACTGGTAATCCTGAATTCTTTTACCCATGACAGGCTATTGAACATTGACTACTGCATATTAATCTTCAATCCCACTTTTACACTTTCTCGTTTGCGGCCCTCAATCATTCGTTGCTGATCAGGACAATGTCATCCGCAAACCGAAGGTTGCTGAGATATTCGCCGTTGATCCTCGTTTCTAAGCCTTCGCAGTCTAATGGCTTGAGTACTTCATCTAAGCATGCCGTAAATATCATTGCAGATATTGTGTCTCCTTGCATGACTCCGTTCTTAATAGGCAACATTCTACTTGTGCAGAACCAAGGTGGCTGTGGAATATTTGTAGATATTTCCCAAGATATTCACGTATGCCTCTTGTACTCCTCGACTACAGCATGCCTATGTGACTGCTGCTATCTCTTCTGAATCAAATGTCTTTTCATAATCTGCGAAAGCCATACTGAGAGTTTGTTTGTACTCTGCAGATTTTTTTTCTCGTTTACCTGATTGATTACATGGATGTGATTCATTGTAGAATACCCCTTCATGAAGCCAGCCTGCTCTCTTAGTTGATTGAAGTCATGTGTTGCCCTGATTCTATTGGACGTTATCTTGGTGAATAATTTGTACAATACTGTAAGCAAGCTAATGGGCCTATAATTCTTCAGTTCTTTAACGTCACCCTTCTTATGCATTAACATAATGTTGGAATTCTTCCAGCTCTCTGGTGCACTTGAAGTCGTGAGGCATTGCCTATAAAACGCCGCAAGCTCTTCAAGCATAATATACCTCCTCCATCTTTTATTAAATCTACTGTTATTCCCATGCTCTTCGGCCGCTTTTTCCCGGGTCATGCCTTGCAAGGCCCCTCTAACTTCATCGCTAGTTATAGAAGGAGCATCCGTATCCTGTTCATCACATACATCTAATGAGGGTATAGCGTGGCTGCTCTGGGAATACTGTACAATTCAGTATAGAATTATTCTGTTATTTTTACTAAATAATCGAAATGGCTGATGGCATTACCCTGCTTATCTTTCAGTGCATACATCTTGCCAAGTTTTCTTCTCACTCATTTCATGCTGCGGACATTTTTTTGCGGCTTACCCGATCTTTCACACCTTATAATTTTGAATATCCTTTCATTTCCTCTTGTTGATCAGTTTTGACAGTTCAGCCAGTTCTATCTGATCCCTTCAGCTGGACAATTTCACGCTTTGTCCTTTCTTCATGAGATCCTCTGTTGCTTGGTAGAGCTTACGTACTGGTTGCCTTGGTGTCTTACCTCCCACGTTGGGGCGGTGGCTGAGTTATAGGCGGTGTTGGCTAAGCGTGGACGCGCTCGTTCTATTGAGGCACTCTGCGCTGGGTTCGAAGGATAATCGAGCGGAGATAGCTGATTGCTTCGTGCGCTGTTTTCTCGCGCGCCTAGTTAGGTTGAAGCGAGAGGCAGCTCGAAGGGGAATTCGCTCGCCTCTGCTGCCGCTCATCATCACGCCAGCGTTCAAACAGCCAGTGTTCGCGGTCGTCGAGTGAGACGTGTTCGTGTTTGCCTGTGCGCGCGTGACAACGGGCTTGAAAATTTAGTTAGTAAGCGAATGAGATTACGGAGCTGGCAAAACGAGTACCCTTACTTCGTATAGCTGTCTAATAATTTGCTATCTCTATCAATGTTTCGGTTGTCTGGCGAAACTGTGGATTTTTTCTCCGTCGTAGGAAATACGGTGACCATCATGATTGAGAATAATCCGGAGGTTCACGCCATACGGAGAGACCCGGCACAGAATTTACGGCCATTGTTCCTCAACACTAAAGCTAATGCAATCAAGTTCATAGTTAGTAATAAAACAAAATTACCGACGATTGCGATACTCCTTAATGCAAAATTTGAGCGTAGCACTTTGCGTGTTTTCATTTCTCGATGTATTGGCTGGTGCGAACAATCTGTGTTGTGCTGCACGTTGCAAATGGAGCAAAGTGTAGCGTGACTGCCTTCTAGAGATCGCGAGATCCAGCAGGTGGGTGACGCGTGGGCGCTATTCACAGCAGCCGCCATCGACAGAACTCCCAGAAGTTGGATGGATGGATCGATGGATGGATGTTATGAACGTCCCCTTTGGAACGGGGCGGTGGGTTGCGCCACCAATCTCTTGCTATTATGCTATTTAATGTACTACCGTATAAATAAGAAGAAAAAGAGAAAAGGAAAAAAAAACATGATCAATTCCCATAACCGAATTTTCTGACCCCTTATTGTGAACTTCGCTTTTGTACGTCTTCGTTTTTTGTCGTTTCCCTACTTTTCTTCCACCAATCTTCCAATCGCCTCTTACTAATCTCTATTGCGGACATGTTTACTTTCCCCTGCTCTCGCTGAGCCCAAGGGCTTCAAGGAGGCCAGTGGTGCCTAAATCGACCACTGGGTAGACGTCTTCACATTCTAATAAAACATGCTCCATCGCAGCCCTCTTCTGGCTGACCAACTCTGGGTTGTCCAGCAGGCCCACGATGCGGCCGAGAGGCTCAGCCTTCCTGTTCCCACGTGGGAGCGGCCCGCTTCGTGAAGACTCACGATCTGCAGGACTTCTTTAAAGTTTCACCGTACCATACCATACCATACCATCGTTTCCCTAGCTTTACCGCAGCATGCACATGCTTTTTCTTCCTTCTTATATTTCGCTTTATAGGTGCATGTTCTAAGGCATCCCGATCTCGCTTCGAAAAGTAATGAGCTTCCCTTTGAGTTATCATAAATTGTTAATTTCTTTCCTGATTTCGTTTTTTCCTCTTAAGTAATTACTCATGGCACGTTTCTTTTCCATTGCCGCCACCCATGAGATTATTTCAGCCTCTCTGACGTTCTTTGTTGCAGTGTTGCCCATACTACAGGCCGCATACTTGCTGGTGAGCTTCCTAGTTGTTTTCCTCCACTGTGAATCAATGTTTTTCTGGTACAAATAGCTCAACACTCTCCCAGACCATTTACTTTCTTCCATATTCCTCAATCATTCTTCATAATCAATCTCACTGTGAGCTTCCCTCACTTTAAAACTAGTCCAGCCCATATCCCCTTGCACAGCTTCATTTCTAGTCTTCCCGTGAGCGCCCAATGCGAGGCGACCCACTGACCTTTGGTTCCCATCGAGTCCTGATTGTACCCCTGATTTATAGCAAACAACCGCATTTCCAAAAGTAAGTCCAGGAACGATTACACCTTTCCACATACCCCGGAGCACCTCGTACCTATTATATCCACATACTGCTCTGTGCTTCATTATGGCTGCATTTCTCTTCCCCTTTATTGTTATTGTTTTTTTCCTGTGTTTTCATACATCTATTGCCTTCGTTTATTCATATACCAATGTATTGATATTCTCTTACCCGAGGTATTTCCTGGCCCTGCGTTACCACTGTCTGTTCACTGTTTTCATTGAATACCATAACACCTGATTTTCTAACACTACATTTCAAACCTAAATTCTTGCCTACCTGTCCACATGTATTAGCCAGACGTTGAAAATCGCTTTGCTTGTTAGCTAGCAACACAATGTCGTCCACCTAACATAAATCCGGAAGCTGTTGTTCTATTACTGTACCCGCCTGTCTTTATGAGAGATTAAACCCGATATTACTTCACTCGAGCGTCCTGTCCATCCTCACCATGTACATCACAAACAGCAATGGGGATAAAGGTCACCCCTGCCTCAGTCTCTTGCTGACATCGAATTTCTTCTTGCTCCTGATCCCTTTCCATTCAAAGAAAACGGTATTTTCTAGGTAAATCTCTCTCAAAAGCTGTAGACAATCGTCATCTAAGCCTTCCCCTTCCAGAATATCCCATAAAATGTTGCGATCTACGTTGTCATACGCTCCTGTAATGTCTGAAGTGCCACGCATAACAGTCTGCTTTCTACTCTTGATATTTCAATACACTGAGTAAGAACAACTAAGTTATCATCCAAACGCCTACCAGTTCTGAAGCCATCTGAAGTTCTCCCAAAACTGCCATTATCCTCAGCCCATGCTTGCAGCTTTAATTTCATTGCCTGCCTGGCTAGCCTGTATATTACCGACGTAATGGTCAACGGTCTATACGAGCGAATTCTATCTTTATCCACCTTACCTTCATAAATTCATTCTACTTTGTCGCCAACTGTCTGGTATTCTTCTATCTTTTAAAGTTTTTTCCACTGTTTTCACCAGAGCTTCCTTACTTTTTAGTCCTAGTTCATTAATCAGCCTAACGGGAACCTCGTCTAGCCCTATGGCTACGCGCATAGGAATTTTCTCTTCGGCTTTCTTTCAGTAGAAATTTGTCAGAACCAACTCCTTTTCCATATGGTTCTCTTTCATGCTCTTTTTTTCTTCAAGTACAACGTCGTCATTGCATTTGAAAGATTCGGCTGTTATTTTTCGGATGTAATTTAATGCCGCTTTCCCTTGCAGCGTGTTTCCATCTTCGTCTAGGTTATGTTGTTGAATTGTTAACTTCCTGCCTAATAATTTTATGTGGTTCCAAAATACCATAGGTGCGGCCTTCTTTTTCTCACGTATTTCTGACAACCAACGTTCACTTTCACCTTTTATCTTTGCTTGCACCAGTATTTGAACCATAGACTTTTTTCTCCCGGTACACTTCCCATTTATTGGCTACTTCGTTCTGCGGCAACTACGCCTCCTTTGCCTGCCTGTGCTCTCGGGATGCTTTATGTCGTTCCACCATCGCTTCTCGCATCTCCCTGCTCCACCAGCTTTTCCGTTTCTTTTTTTTTCCTTTCCAATGAACATGTTGTTTCTCCTTCCGTATTTCTGTCGTTATTTCACTTAGAAGCTCACTATATTCCAACTCTTTACTTGGCCATTTGCAAGGTTCTTCTTCGACTGTAGTGACTATACTTGTTATTTTTTCGGCGTTCAAATTTGGACTTGTCATTTTGCATTCCTTGCTCTCTTCCTCAACTACATATCCCATTTTCAAAATGATAGGTTTACGGTCACTCCCTATGCTGCTATACCCTTCCTTATCAATGACCATTTCTCTCAACATGGCTACCAGATGGCGCGCTACTCTGGCGTTATCTGGTAGCCATCGTCGCCGCACCGTGCTTTTCTCCTCTCCCTTTCGATATACCCTCCTCCGCTTTCCGCCTCGTGGGTTCCGCTGCACCCTCCTCGCGTCGTTCATACCCCGCTGCGCTCCTCGTTCGCTTTCGTCTTTCGCTGTGCTCGTTCGCTTCGTTACGCCGACGCTCACCGCAGCAACGGGCGACGCTCTAAAAAATGCAGACAGCTAGCTTAATGACTGATACTGGTACCGCACGGGGCATTTTTCATTGCGATCAATCACACTCCTCGTCAGATTAAACTGCGCGCACGCAGATACGCAAGCAGTGGTGCTCTTGCGCCCTTTTTGCGTACGCGACTTTCAGAAGGCCGAAGTGACCGCGCAGTGTCCCTAGCCAACGTTGTCCCTAGCCAGCCCAAGAGACTAAATAGAAAAAAAATTCTGGGGTTTTACGTGCCAAAACAACGACATGATTATGCCGCAGGATGTAGCGGGGAACTACTGATTAATTTTGACTACGTGAGGTTCTTTAACGTGCACTCAATGCGCTGCACGGCTTTCACCCAGGGATTTTTCTTAGCGCCCTTGAGTTCATCGTCTGGCTACTATGCTGCAGCGAGCAGTGTTAGGAATGGCCGTACGTGGTGACAACGTGCCAGCTATTTCAGCCCGCTGCACGTGTTCCAATCCAACCGGGACGGGGCGCACTTCAGAGAACTGCGGATAACCGGCAGCCACGTGGCGCGGGGTCAGCTCAGGGGAGTTCTCGAAGGGAGGTAATTGGCGGAACCTCCCCATGAGCTTTTCGAGACACCAGACAATGTGTTACCCGGCTGCGCCACCCGGGACGGAGCTGAGTTCTACGAAGCCCCTCTGACGTCGGCTCCGGACCTTTACACCAGTGTGTGTGTGCGGCACGTGTATATTAGCCCTTATCCTCCTCCAAGTCGACAGCCCTCATCCTCCTCCAAAAGGGCGGGTCATCTTCAATGACGTCGAACTGTGACGTCAAGCAGAGAGCTTATAAGCAGCGATTGTCGGCTGCTAGAGCGTGCTCGTTGTCGTGCTCGAGATGTACTAGTGAGATGAGTGCTCGTTGTCGTGCTAGAAATGTACTCGTGAGCTGTGTGCTCGTGAGCTGTTTGCTATATATGTTAGTCTTGCGGGCTCCATATGGGAGTCACGCTAGACTGTCGATGTATGTCTGGTCTAAGATGTAAATAATGTAAATAAGCCCTGTTCACCTAGTTACTCCCAAGTTCATCCCTAGCTACGACTGCCAAATCCGACAACTGAATAGCAGCGGTGAGATCGGCCTACAGCTCGTAGATCGTCCGACAACTGTAACAAATGGTGGCAGCGGCGAGATCATCCGACGACCCTAATATCTGGTTGACAGCGGTGGGATCGTCCGGCGACTCCTAATAGCAGCGGCGCATAGTCATGGCGGACGGACTAGTGACGGAGGCGGCACGGACGGATGCCGGCAGCTAAGTTCTGTTTTGATTTCTAATTGCAGCGGCGGGAAATCTGAATGGAGATAGGGCCGGCATAGAAACGTAGGTTGTAGACAATTGGAGCACTAGGAAGCCAGGCGAACACATAGTCAAAGTAGGGCGATAAAGTAGGTCGTGGCCAACATATAACAGTTAGGACTAAATGTTTAATAGTTAGGGCTAAAAGTGTGCTTTTTTTTCTTTTTTCCCTGGTTGGTTTGGTTATTTTGTTAGCTTTCTTTGTTCGTCTAGAGATTCCCAGTGGTCTTTATTATTATAGTTAATTTTTTTCCACGCTTTTACATTGTTAAATAACAGTAGGACAAGAGAATTCATGGGGCGGCCGGCTAGAAAAGCCAAGGAGGAAGGCGGGGACCTCGTCCAGTGTGAGAGGTGTGAACGATGGTGTTGTTTGGATGAAACGATATTCAAAACCATGGCGGAGGCGGAAGGGAACGGCTTTGTGTGCAGGCTGTGTAAAGTGATTGAGAATTTGGAGAAGCAGCTAAAGAGTGAAATGGAGAGGACAGAGGAGCTCGAGAAAGAAAAAACGGAACGCGCAGAATTTGAAGAAAGGGTCGAGAGGGAGTGGGCTTCAAGAATGGAAGCTGTAGAACGGAAATGGAGTGAGGAGCGAGAGAAAGGGCAGCAATTGGAAAAATAATTGAAAGAGATGATAGAGAGAGAAGCTGAGAGGGAGGCACAACAGGAATTGAAGGAAAAGGAAGCGGGAGGATCACCCAGTGGAGCAGAATGAGGGGCGGACACGTTAACATGGGGACCGCGGGAGACACAGGTACAGAGGGAGGAGACGACAGGAGGCAGAGAAGGCAGGGAGGACCCAGCGGACAGAGACAGGAGGGAGGCAAGAGTTCATTGCTTGAAGACAGAGCTGAAGTCAGAAAGGTCTGGGTCGTTGGAAGCTCCAACGTATCGCGAATGCAATCGGCACTCCTCAGAACAGTTCAGTACGACAGACCGGTGAAGGTCGAATGCATGCCGGGTGCACGATTCGAAGCTGTGGCGCAGAGAGCCAAAAACAAGCTGAAGGAAAATAGGGAGGGAAAAAAACTTAGTAATTTTGCAGGCTGGGGTGAATAACGTCCTGCAGAATAGGGGGCGAATGCTGGACAGACAGATTCAACAGGGAGGGGCGAAACTAAAGGCGACCTCTGAGGCGGTGCACATTGCCCTGTGTACTGTCCCAGAGGTCAGGGGACAGGGCCCTTTCATTGAACAACCGGTAGTGACGACCAAAGTAATGATTAGGGAGTTGGGGCAAGCCTCAGGTGTGATGCGGGGGATGTGAACATAATGATCGGGGGGAGAAACTTCCCCCCTTTCGGCCCAGATGGCATTCACTACACTACACCTGCGGGATGGCAGGTAGGAACGAGGGTGGGTCATAGGGCTCAGGCTTTTTTGCAGGCGCGCAGGGCAGCCCTGCATGCCAAAACATAAAAGATAAAGGATAGGGGAGGGGGGGGCAGGACAGGAGCACGGAGGAGGAAGAGGAAGAAGGCAGTAAATGTGGGGTTCATCAACATGCAGCGGGGAAGAAATCGCATTAAGTGGGACGAAACAGAAGAGCAATTACAAATGGAAAATTTGCAGGTTTATGGAGTCGCCGAAACCCATTTAAGAGATGAGGAAGAGCCACCATTCACTGCAGGATACACCTGGGTAGGGTGCAACAGAAAAAGGAGAGACCACAGAGGAGGAGGCCTTGGGGCGCTAGTGAAGGAACAGGACTGGGAAAGGGGAAAGGACTGCAGTGAGCACATATGTGGCTCAAGGGCACCGTAGGGAACGTAGAGACAATCCTGGGAGTTGTGTATCTGAAAACGGGGAATGAGTCGAAAGAGGAGAATGCAAAACATTTCAAATGTATGGCCAAGGACATCAGGGAGTTAGCTATGAAATGGGAGATAATCATCCTAGGGGACATGAATGCACATTCGGAATACTTTGACGGGGCGACAGATGCAACAGGGCAGATGTTAGTAGATTTTTGTGAGGCTCATGATTTTGTGATAGTTAATACTGAAATTAAATGCGACGGGAAGATAACATGGGAAAGAAATAACACCCACTCGACAATCGACTACTGCCTAATGTCCCACAAACTGTATGAACGGTTGGGAGGTACGGAAATTGATGAGGAAGGTACAAAAAGCCTGGGGAGTGATCACAAACGAATCAAAATCAGTTTTGGAAAGACAGTACCACTGATAGAAACTAAAGAAAGGAAAGGTATGAGCAAACTGAATGACAGGCAGCTACAAGAAGTGGCGAAAAACATTGAAAACATAGTATACAAGCAGCCGCAAAGGGCATGTACATACGACGAGTTAATAGGTATGTTTAAACGAGAGCTAGAGAAGGGACAGATTAGGAAACTCGGAAGTAAGCAGGGAAAACATAAACCGAAAAGCTGGTCGGACTGAGAAGTTAAGGAGGCCATAAAGCAACGCAAAGATGCGTGCAGAAAATACAGAGCAGCAAAGAAAAGGGGAGCCCCACCAGAAGAGGTGGAGACAAAATGGGAGGCTTACCTTGCAATGAAAAGAGGAGCATCGGCATTCATTCAAGCCAAGATAGCAAAAGTTGGGGTACAGTGGTTGTTAGAGATACGAAAGAAAGACAGAAATGCCTCTAAGAAGTTTTGGGAACACATAAGGCAACAGAGTAAGAAGACAGAGGTGGCTCAGCACTCACTGACCACACCAGAAGGAACAAAGGTAGAGGGAGAGGAAGCTCAGGAATATATTAGGTTAACAATAGAGGCAACATTTGCAGAGCCAGAGGGTAGCGAAATGGAGAACAATGACAACAGCAGGACAGAATTAAAGGATGAGAACAGAGTGATGACAAGTAAGGAATGGGACAGAAGTGAACATAAGGTCCCCGTGGGGAACAGCGACAGGACCTGATGACATACCTATGACACTGATACGCATATTAGGCCAGAAAAGTAAATTAAAATTACGACAACTTATTGAACAGATAGTTGTAGGGGGAGATGGTCACAGGACTGGAAATCAAGCAGAATGATATAAGTTTACAAAGGTAAGGGAAGCAAGGACAACATTAAATCCTACAGGCCATTCAATAACTGTCACATCAGTCATATACAGAGTAGTAGTGCAGATGGTGAAAATGAGATGGAGGAATGGGCAGAATGTGAAGGGATCTTGGGAGAGCTGCAGAATGGATTTCGAAGGAACAGAAGGCTACATGATAATTTATTTGTTATAACACAGCGCATAGAGATAGCGGCAGCCAGGCAGAAACTGCTACAGATAGCTTTTTTAGACATTAGCAGCCTATGGTAATGCAAACCGAGAAAAGTTATGGAGCCAGTTGAAGGAATATGGTCTAGATATAAAGTTGGTTGGATTCCTACAAGTTTATACAGCTAATGAGGTAGAGATAACATGAGAAGGGGAAGCTACAAAGCCAGCTGAAATAAGAAGTGGTCTCAGGCAGGGCTGTCCATTGTCACCCCTGCTTTTATGATTTACGTGAGCCAAGTGGAAAAGAGGCTAGAACAAAGCACAATACCCACGAAACACAAAACCTATTAAAAACTTCTTGAAATGGCTACAAACGGCTATAGACGTCTTGGTCTATGATAAGACTGAAAATAGAATTTCTTCTAAGCATAACCTCAGCACTTGGAATATGCTAGCATATATTCTATCTGCGGCAAAACCCACTGCGGGTGTCACTAGAGTCTGTTTTGGTAAACGCATTCAGAATGTCTAACTCAAGAACTTTTCTAGATCTTTTTGTCTAAAAGTGCATAAAATGCCAAACGACGTGTTAAATGTGCGGTTACCGTCGGCCGTCGACGTTAGCGAATACAAGACGCCTCAGACAAATCGAACTCGTTCGAAGCAACATAAGTTAATTGGCTTTAATATTAAATAATTGCACACCAGAACTTCAACAATCAAGGGCGTGTTATTGTTTTCTATACAGGGCGCGCACACGACGCCTGGAAACCATTCTATGCTCGCGCAGCAGCAGGAGCGAAATGCCGGTGTTGCACAGCGGTCACAGAGCCACCGCGCTGCGACCACTTCGGCGGCACAATCCAAATTTGTCGGACATCTCATTCTGTGCTGGAAACACTGGGAGGCAGGAAGTTTGAAAAAAAACGGCCATTCCTGCCCGCAATGTCTCGGTCGTGGGTTCGTTATGCCAGTTGTTCAAGCCGTTCTGTACATTTATACTGGATATTAACTGGAGTCATTTAGCTGTGCTGATGCTGTTTGCCGTGTGTTTTGCATCAGTGCTTCGTGACATCGGCTGTATTGCGTGTTTTCGCCGACGGCTTACTACCACAATGGCGGGATCTGCGTTCGCCGCCTTCGTGTCTCGGTGCGTCTTTGTACGTCGCACGTTCGGATAACACTTTTTCCGGTAAGTGAAATACATTGCGCTTCGTTTTTCGTCAACAATGTGAATATATTTAGGTGTTACCCGCGGCAATTCTTGATATATGGGCTCTTCTGCCTTGCGAGTTTTCGTCATTACTTTTATAGGCCTCGAGCTCTGGTCACGCGGCGCCACTGTACCGGTACATGCAGCGCCACATGCGGCCATCCTCGGAGATTTCAGGTTGGGGGCACTGCTGTTTACGGCCGCGCCGCGCACTGCGCTATGGGTGGAGATGGCGTTGACGAGTGATCGGCGTGTGTTGTTTTGCGGCTTTCTAAAGATAGAAAATATCGATGGCTACTTCAAGAAGAGCTGCTTACGCATGGGTGCGAGGTTGTACTATAGCAGGCACGTTTACGCAGTAAGAGAAGAATCGGTGAACGCAAGAGGCCCGTCGGACATCGTCGGCAAATATGTCGCCCAGATGAAAAGCGTGGACTACGATGTGCGTCTTGAGGTGAACCGATCCTTTCTTCAAAAAAATAAATAAATAAATAAGTGCCTCAATATCGCTAACCGCTTCATTTTTTTTCTTTTTTAGTTGTCAGAAAATTGCAGAAATATTTTGCACACAAGCTGTACATGCAAAGCTGGCTGTGGAGGCTGGTGCAAGCACGCCGCGGCCATGGCGATATTCGTAAATGAATACGAATATACATCGTGCACGGATGTTCCATGCGCATGGAAGAAACCATCATCGCGTCCCAACGTCGATGTCAAAAAATCAATCAAGGAAGTCTTTTCCCGTACGGGAAGTTCGTTTTTTTATTTTTTTTGTGTGTGTGATGCGACTTTGCCGCTGATTGACGCAATCAATTTTGCAAGTCGACCTTCGCGAAAACCAATTCTGCAGATGGTGAACCCTGCAGCTCTTTTCTCGCAGTTTGCAGGTGTAAACTGTGCCATTAAGGAGCTTGAGGAGCGCAGGGACATGATCCAGGTGCCGTCGACGGCACATCTAGCAGACGACAGCTTCGACCGAGAGTTGCTAAAAAAAAAACTGGATACGGAGGGCAGCATACACAGTGCGCTAAGGGTCACTTCGACCTCTCCTTTTATTCTGAAAAGTCAAAACATGGTCTCAAAGATGTCTATCCCTGGAAAAGATTTCTACAAACAATTCGTCAAAAAAACATTGATCAAATATTAGAGATTGCCGAAATCACCAAGGGCCAGGCTGCCGTAAGGAGGTTTGATTTTTTATTAACATACACTTCATTATTATTCTTTATTAAGATATCCAGCCACAGTGGTATCCAGCAGGTAATGCAGACAAAATGCAATCTACACCCCTGTTTCCGATCTGATGAGAAAACTGTGCCAAGCTATTTCAAATGTTTGACAACAGGGTAAAAAATGCAGCTGCAGTCATACAGAAGACCAAATATTCACAAAATGCAGAATAGGTGTTGTGTACCGGCTTCCGTTAACCTGTGGCAACGTGTACATAGGACAAACCGGTCAGTGCATAAACACCCGTCTAAAAGAACATGAGCATTCTCTCAGTAAAGAAAACTATTCGCACTTGTCAAACCACTGTAATCTATGTCATTATGATCTGGTATTTTTCGACACCGACATTTTGTTTTCGGATAAAAACAAACACATGAAAGAAGCATTTCATATCCAAATGTGTGCTGAAAAATGCGTAAGCCAAACATCAGTTGCAATCACTGACAAAGAATTTGCTTTTTTAAATACAGGTTGAACCTTTTTAATCTGTTTCTGTTTATACTGACGACTCTTGTTGCACATGCTCAGTGCTGACAGCTGGGGTATTTATGTTCTGTGTCTTTCCGAAAATAATACAGTTGTGAGTAAGCGCTCGTGGGTCCCCATTTCACTGTGCCCTTTCCAATTGTGCGCACTAAATATTTCACTAAGAAATATCTGTACGAGTTCCACACAAGGCCATCGGTAGTTTGCTAGTGATCTGCCTAGTGTTGCCTACAAGCCACAAACCTGTTGCTTATATAGTTGACTTTTTTTCAATTTCCATTACATATTCTTATGCTTTGTCTGCAAGCGTGAGTGCAAAGACAATAAATGTGAAACAAGCTTGGTGTTATTACAGCAGAGTGCAAATGATGCAGCTTGCATTCACTGAGTTCCACTTTAGCGAAATTATATCAAAAGGAACCTCATTAAAAGTACTGTACACAGCGCCATGTGCACTCTGTTAAGTCAAATTTTGTTATTTTACACACAACATAGATGAACATGTTGCAGCTGCTTTTTTTAACTTTTCAACTCTAAAGCATGGTTACTGAAGCTCTGTTTGAGCTATGAGACACCATGGTAGAGGGCTCTGCATTAATTTTCGCTGCCTGGGTCTTATAATGTGCATTAAATTCACATACAGAGGTCTTTTGCATTTCTGCCCAAGGCTACAGCTTGTTCCATTGTTAATACCAAGGTGAAAATCCTCAAACTCAACACAGTTCTTATAAAATCTGTACACAAGAAGAATGATGGGCCTAGCTCTCACAATTAGGTACTCCTTGCAATACACACCTGAGGTCACCTGCAATGGTTCCCTACATGATAAATGCTGGTAAAACGACTAATGCTGTCCTGAATTGCCTGCAAATGCATATAATACAACAGTGAAGGCGAACCTTTTCACGCCAGTTTCAATTTGAAGGAGTAAATCTTCGTGAAATTTCTTAATTTATTGTAGCATGTACATTAACATATAATATAGGCTGACAGGGTGAGAAGGTTCATTTCCTAATTCGGAATGAATAGCACCATGTTCTACGGCATTTGTCTTAAGATTGCTCAAGCTTTTGTGTGTTTATAATTGGCGGTTGCAGATTCACCAGGATGCAACACATTCGCATGATATCACTCATATAAGGAATGAGATCATTAGATACTCGAAAATTAAGAATATTAAACAATTTTATTCGCTGGATAGCTCTTTCAACATGGATGCGTACCTGAGCAATGTGGTAAGTTTGCTGGAGCTCATCATATGTAAATTGCATATTTCCTTTAGAGAAAGGGGGCAAGACAACAATGCCCTTGTTTCCTTCCGCTGGTGCTTTTATGCCTGGAAAACCTTTGTCGGCTAACACAACATCACCTGGCTCAATTCGATTGAGAAAGCCTGATTCTAGAGTTATGTGCGTGTCTGAAGCTCGACCTCCATAAGCCTTTGATACAAAGGTCACTGCACCATTGGGCAAGATTCCAATTAAAAACTTCAATGTGTAGCATCCCTTGTAGTGTGAAAAAAGAGCTCGACGCTGTTCTACAGTAGGTGGCTCTTCCGTTCTCACTTCAGTGCAGTCTATAATAAAACGACAGTTAGGGTAGTGTACCTTAAAGCATGCTGGCATAGTTGCCTTGACAGCAGCTTGCGGCGGTTCAGGAATGAAGTGTTGCATTGAGTAAAGAAGATTCCTCAAAACGAAAAAAAAGATGCGGCTAACAGTTGTACGATGCAGGCCAAAAAGTACAGCTATACTTGCAAATGAAATGCCAAGTTTCATCTTCATTAGGAAGATCACCATCTTTTGAGGGATAGGGACATCAACAGACCTCACGACTACAGATGAAAATAAAGACATTAGCATGGCAAACACATTTGCACTGACTCCACATAGTTCTGTGAATGCATCTTTCCTTTCGCAAAGAGAGCTGTATCCAAGGAAAACGCAGCTTCGCTCTTCTGGCCCAGTGGCGGTTGACCTCACTGCAGGTTCTGCTTGCACGCTGCTGTCTCTAGTTTCAATATGAGACACTTGTGTCGATGCATCACACTGTGACACCACAGAAAGAAACAAGCTACATGGCCCCTGGAATGAACTGTTCTCTGTCTGAGTCATCTGAAAAATTCAATATTAACATATATTATTGTCACACCTTATTGTTGTGTTGCCATGAAAATGATCAAACAGACCAAAATATAGGCATTGTATGTTGTCTGGAACAGTATACAAGTCATGGACAAAAATCTTTGAACCTATCTGTATAAGTATCAGCTAGTTAGGTACAGAAAAATATATTTTGTAGAACAGAAAATAGCAACAGAATGTAATCAGCACAACAGTTAATGTTAGCCCATAAGATTTCAAGATGCGCCTGCTTGGAACACAAACCGACTGTGTACTGTGTAAAAAAACGAGAGTCTTACCACGGACGCAAACTTGTTGCATTCTTCCGACGCGGATGTGCCCTGTGCCGAGTCAGGACTGAAGCAAACGGTGGCTTCCAAGTCTGACATTTCGTTGCGTTCTTCCAGTGCCGCTGTGTCGTCCTCTGAATTCAAGGAGACGGCAGTTTGACACGTTGGAGCAATGACTGGTCGCAGCGCGCTCCGTCGCTGAATCCTAGAAGAACGAGACAGAAAGCATGAGTGTTACTGCGTAAGAAGGTGCCCGAATGCACCATCGGGGCAAAACTATGAAGTTTCACTTTCAAGGTTCCACCAAGTGTTTCAAAACTTGTACTCAGAAGACTTCCCTTACGTAGTACTGCCCATGATTGGTCGTCGGCGCTGCGACTTCACCTTTATCATGCCGATTATTTTCACGTGTTGCGGGCGCCCGCGCGCCGGCCGAACGCTCACGTAGTTTTCCAAACAATGATTCCGAACTTCCGATAATCATGCTACACTAGTAAAAGTCGGCACGAAACTATTCTCTACTTACCTTTCAAATCTTCCCAGTTTTGTCTGGGGCAAGGCGGCATCACTCTTTTTGTAGCAAGGTGGAAATATTGTTGGAATGTACGCTGGGTGCTGAGCGATGTTGCTTCTCTCGTTTCCCACGAAGTGAGCACTGCATATTCGCGTTTCATTCCTTTTCGGTTGCCACAGCTCTCCCTCTGAGCTGTTAGAAAGCAAGAAGATAACGTGTCTGAATACATAAGGCGCACAGACTGGCATTATAAAGGCAAAAGGCGCAGCCCATCAGAAACAGGTCAAAAGAACACAGACGACACACACATTTGGCGCTTTGGTGTGTGTTGTCTGTGTTCTTTTGTTCTGTTTTTGATGCGCAACTACTTTGCCTCCATCATGATATGCCAAGAAGCCCAATGTGCAACATTAAACTGGCATTAATCGATAGTAAGACATGTTTACCTTGCTCGGCGGACAGCTGCGATCCACCTCTGTCTTCTTTCAGTCTCATACGATTTCCAAGGAAAACGGTAGAATTTGATCGGCGGCAATTTTCCAGCAGTGTTCCTGTAGCTGTTGTGACAGCCATAAACGCAGCAATACGGCGAATTGTCTTTCCTGGACCCGGTTTTCACAACCACGCGACGAGGCGCCATGCTCCCCTACGTTGTCAACGCGTCCACTTCGCATTCACCCCCAACCTATAATCGCCGTTACCCGCGACAGAGGGCGCTACGTGCGCGGCTTGAAGCTGCAGTGCACGAGGCCTATACGAGGGTTCTGCTTGTGTTCAGCCGTTCAGCACTACCGCGCTCCACGACTTCCGCAACAACAGTCAGAACTTTGCCCTGGTTGCTAGCCTGTGGTTAACGTAGCACGAGCCAACCGAAAGGAGTGCATTCGAAGATGACGCGCTGGCTGTAATGCTGAACCAGACTGAACTCGCCTTATTTTGTGTCCTTTTGTACTTACGTGTGCGCGCGTGTCAGTGACTATGCAGTTTGTAGCTATCCCACTTTATAGCAAAACAAAAAATATAACTGCAATGTTTACTTCATCTATACAATTCCAAATTAAATCGTCTGCTGATGTACAAATTTCACTTGTTTTGTTCTAAATAAGCAGCAAAACCTTTAACCTAGTAGGTGCTTCATCTGGGAGTGAAATCACGACAGCTTGGCATTTATTAATGAATGACTGTGATTGGGTCACCTTATGTGTAATTGCAAATCTGCCTTTCAACTGAATTGATGCTATCTTATTTTGTCCCTTTCACTCTATAGACGGCTGGACATCCTTGTACCTTGGCGCTAGCTGGATGACGGGACCTCATCATGATCAGTGTAAGCCAATGTACTGTACCCTCTCTGGTCCTCCCAGTGCTTTTTATGTGGGTTAAGGCCAGGGAGCGCTTCGTGGTAAAATAGCTAGTTGGTGTCTCACCAACGGCCATTTTTTAGCTCTGGTCCATTATAAGCTGCCACTATTATAACCAATTTCTCAGTGCCAGTGTACATACACAGTTCTACTAATAATTAGTTTCCCTAAGCCTTACAAAATTTACCTGTAGGTAGTCATTGCTATTTAAGAACTCACAAATTAACTCTGCTGTGTCATAGAAGTATTCCATACATGAGTATAAATTTTCTACAACAGTGTACATTACACCTTGCTTCCCTAATGCACAAATGTATTCAAGCCAGTATTTGATTAGTTTGGTATTCTAAATGTTTTCTGTGTGATTTAGTTTCTTTACAGGAACTTACTGTACAGCATCAGCAAGCAGTCTTATTTAAGATTTATGTGTGCTGTAAAAGGTGTGCTTTGCCGCTAGAATTGATAAAACATGGGCCAAGGCTTCTATACAAGGACAAACTTCAATTTCGTTCTACCACCATGAGCACTTGGCTGGTGCTTGCAAAATGAATCGCATCAAGTAGCTTGTGCCAGACTGTTTTTTAACCTTATTTTGAGGAGATCACAAAGTGATCTGTGGATGCGCCTGCGTCTGAGATATAGATTGCGCTGCAACATATGTGCGTGTAGAACAGGCATGATGCTGAGGGTTCCAGCAGTTTGCAGAGGTGCTTTTAAAATTTTGTCATGGCTGCAATTTTACCTGCGCTGTTTTTTATCACCTATTTCAATAATATCATTGGATGTGTTATCAGAATTTATCAATCTATTTGCCCTGGCCCATTAGCCTGCCGCATTTGCCTCTTCGCTAGGTGGGCAATTATTCTGCATGGACCATTACTTGAATACACCTTTTTGTGTGCAGTAGCTTCTCAGTTGCAAGTCAGCATAGATGCTCAGAATTACCTGAGAGTATAGATACACTGATAATTTGCCACCTATACGAATCACTTCGCACTTTCTCACGCAAACAGCATGTTAACACTTCCAAGTCAGCGGGCAATGTTATCGTTTGATCACATCATGAGATACTTTCAACTTTGTATGAAGCATCATCCAAGGTGTTGCATCATTTGTGTGAGGTATTGCCCGAAGCCAATTAGGGTCACTTGAAAATATATCAACAAAAGTGATTGATCCAGCTAGGAGTGTTACTTTGGAACACTACTTTATCACCAGTCCTCCTTTGCATGCTACCTGCTTACTCTGTACTGTGTCATGTTTAAGTTTGAAAGAAAGGCAACAGCTAGGCAGCGCAAAATGCCAAACTTGCTTTTAGTTCAACAATATAAGACGCTATTTAACTTAATTAAGTTAGTACATCATTTACCTGCAGAGTGAATTACTGTTTTAAACTGATTATATTTTGCAGGAAGCTTCTCAGACTTGTTTGACAGGTTGATAAGTGGCTTTTTAGCCACAAAACACCATACAATAATTTAAAGGCTGACTTTGACTCTGCTATGCAACTTAATGACTATATGCCAGGAACAAGGCCTCTGAGTTGGGGCGCTGGCTAACACTCCCAGTGTTCTACTAGGACACATAAATACCCAAGAAAGTGGATGGGGAAACGACGCCGCTGTAGCTCAATTGGTAGAGCATAGCACACGAAATGCGAAGGTTGTGGGTTCAGTTCCCACCTGCGGCAAAGTGTTTTTTCATCCACTTTAATTTCCTATAATTTATCGTTTATTTAATTTATTAAGCACAAGTAATTTCCCCTATGTTGTCCTTGGTGTCAGTGTTTGTTGGCTTCTCATGATAGGAAATATACTAGTCATTTTAAACATCATCGCATACATACCTTAAGATACCCGTAATTTAAGAGAAAGGAATGCTTAAATTTATTTTTAATGTGAGCCAAACTTCTTACATAGCACATATTGCTAATTGAAGTCCCAATTTCAACATTCCCATTTCCTCCCTTGCCCTTTTTTTCCTGTTCTGTGCAGGTATTGCTTTCCTATGTCCACAAGAACCGTCATGGGTGGCCTGTGACAGCAAGCTTTTGTGGGCAGCCAGTGCTCTCCTACGAAGGCTGGCCTACTCTGGCAGCGGCGGCAATCATCTTCAAGATTTATCGATGATCACCTTTGCTGCTATTTGTCACTCTTCTTAATTACACTTTCTGCATCTTTTCTAATCTATTAGGCAATAAAGTATGAGTATGTGACATGGTGTGAAGTTGATGCCTTGCTGCATTTTAGCTTGCAATCACCTTTTATGCATGAAAAGCTCATCATACAATGTATGGAAAAAAAAATAACAGCATATTATGATTTATCTTTCAGTATCTTGTAACATGCAACATACAAGAATTCACTAATGGATGGTATGCTGAAGAACTGGCCATTATTTCTGCGTGATGCTGTGCAAGCATTTGGCGTTACCTTACAAGAGGCACCCGGAAAGTAAGTTACAATTTACTTTTAAATGAAGCATGGACATCAGAAAAAATATATTTCTATTGCTAGTTAGAGTGGTTCGCAGAGTGTTTTTCCAGATGTGTACTATCCTTTATTTCTTAACTCATTGCAGCACAGTGTTCTGTTTCGTATACTGGTGTAAGGCTATTGTGCCCCCTGTAGCTGAAACCAGGATATAATTTTTGCCTGAACTGCAGCATCACTGACAAAATTTTTCTTTGCTAGAAACTATTTCAATTTGGTGGAGACCCAGCAGGGCGAAGTTTTGTCAATAATGGTGTGTTTCACGCAGAGATGTTCTTGTTTAGGTCAATGAGTGAACATTGGAAGTATATCAGCATACAATACAGATCTTGTTTGATTTGCAAAATAATTCTGACAGGTGGCATTCAATTGATTGGTCTAATTAAAAAGCACAAATTGACCAATGAGGCTGTACTGCACTATTCCCATGTTTCACATCTGGAAAAACTACCTCTGCATCACTCTATCCGACAATATAAACATTTTTTTTCTGATGTCCATGCCTCGTTTAAAATAAATTGTAACTGTGGGCAAACGTAGTGTTGCTGTAAGAGCTGCCGCAAAAATTTGAGGGAATGTCTAATAAAAGTCTTCAGTTGTTCTTGTCAAGCTGTCCATTAGCCAACTTTTAGCGTAACGTTAGCAGGGCTAACTGAAGTACTTCTAGACGTCCATGGCTACAAAATGTCTTGATCAAGACAGCTACTAGGCTTTTGAATTAGCCGTTGAAGACATCTTTTAGACATCAAATAGCTGCTTGCGTGTTTCGTGGGTAGGCACCGACATAAGCTATATACTGGAAGGGCAGAAGGTAGCTCAAGTACTAGCCGGACTGATGTATGCAGATGATATTGTACTGCTTGTTGACACCCGAGTAGGGCTACAGGAACTAATGAGCATATGTGGAGAGGAGGGAGAAAAAGTGGGACTGCAATTCAGTAGAGAGAAGTCTGGGATAATAGTATACAATGAAGAAAGGGGGACCATTGGAAATACAAGGCACTAAGATTGATCATGTTGAGAAATACAAGTGTTGGGCATATGCCTAAACGAGGGCAAAAAGTACTTGGAAGAACACGAAAAAATTATGATTGAAAAAGTGAAAAGGAACTCAGCTGTAATGAAACACAAGGCACAATGGAACTATAATAGGTACGAGGTGGTTAGAGGGGTATGGAAAGGGGTTATGGTACCTGGCCTCACATTCGGAAATTCAGTACTGTGCATGAAATCGGAAGTTCAGGCATGCATGGAAACAAGACAGAGAAGTGTAGGCAGGTTGGACTTAGGAGCGCACGGGAACACCCCTAATGAAGGAGTGCAGGGGGACATGGGATGGACGTCACTCGAAGGTAGAGAGGCAATAAGCAAGCTAAAATATGAACAGAGACTTGCAGCACTGGGGGAAGAAAGGTGGGCGATAAAAGTGTTCAAATATCTATACATGAAAAGTTTGAACACAAAGTGGACACTCAGAACTAGGAAGCTGAGAATAAATACCCACAGCCGAGGGAGGGGGTCCATCGTGGTTCTAGTATGGGAAAGGAGGTGAAGGAGACGGAAAGAAAAATGTGGGAAGAAAGAATGCTCGGAAAGCCAGCGCTAGCTATGTATAGAACACAAAAACAGGAGATAAAGAGAGAGCTCTTATTTTATAACTCGCGGGGCAACTCGCTATTGGCCTCGAGCTCCACCACTGGAAAAGCTGGCGCCACCGTCGGCGTGACGTGCTAGGAGGGATCACGTGGACATAGCGGCCGCGTCGGCTGCTTCGGGCGCGCCGAAGCGAGCTGAAAACGAGTTTAAATTCCCTCGTACGCTGCGGTCCTCATTTAGTGGCGAAATTTTCCCGCTTCGAGTGTCTCCTTTACAACGCTTGAAAGCACTACAATAGGTAGTCGCTGCCCTTGAAGGCGCGCAACATGGTAGGCTACTGCTCGGTGCCGCAGGGCCGGACGCACGTAACGGAGGCCGGTGTCAGCCTTATTCACACGTAGCCGCAGGACAAGAAACTGCGTGAAGCTTGGGTCGCGAAACATAATATCGGCAAATAGTCATCGGCTACAACTCGGGTATGCAGCAAGCACAGATGCGAGGGCGAGGAAAATTTCTGCTACGGCGCCCGGTCCTCGATGTTCTGAAAACGCGCACTGAGACGCTCGCCCGAGTCCGCTGCCCGACTAATGTCATGACGGTTTGGTCTATGAACTTGTCGATGCTATAGATACTGGCAAGTTCAGTGGAGTGGAAAGGCAGCGGTAAGAAGCACATTTAAAAAAAGCATGGCATATGGTCACGTTGGTGTTATGAATTAATGTACTGGATCACAAAAAAGGAGCACCGGGAAATTGCACGCTGACAACGCCGATAGACATACAGTGCGACGCAACTCGAGAAATAATATTGAAAGATCAAAGAATTTAGAAGAAAAAAAAAGATTGAATCGTCGCGACGGCACATCACAGTCTCCGCAGGCATCGAAGTCTCTACAATGAAATTATTTCTGAACAGCTCTGATAGCGCCCACGCAATAATGGTTGCTTGTATACTGTCAAATGCTCATATTCTGCGGCCTGAAGCTCATGGCACGGTGCAAAAACGCGCGCGCGGAGAAAGCGAAACTGCGCGGACAAGCATGCAGACGCGCAGTCGGTCGCTGCGAATCTGCGCGATCGCTGCATTGAGGCTTCGTTCTATTACACTCCATTTAGTTATACAGACACTATAAGAACATATTTCACATAGTTTGCTCTGAGCGTTTACCTGTACCTTTCACGCAAGAAGCCGGTTCGGGAGACTCCATCGCGGCGACCGGGCGCAGTGGCGTTCACTGTACGTATTCGGTAAAGAGATAGCGTCTGTAAACGATTGCGTGCTTTCAGTTTGCCCAAGATTATTATTTAGACAGTAAGAAACTTCTCTCGTTTCGAAATTACTTACAGAAATGTCCGGGAGAGCTCGCACGTGGTGTTTTCAGTGAGCGCTGACAGCAAAACCTATGAGGATCGCGCCACGTGATCCCTCATACTACGCCAGCGAGGCGCTTCCGATAGATGGCGACTCCGTAACTCCTCGCCGCCAATATTATTCGAAGCTAGGACGGGGGTTTTGAGGACGAAAACATACAGGGCTAAATTTGAAGACGTGAACCATTTATGCACAGCTTGCGGAGCCGAAATTGAGACCACAGAGCATATAGTGCTGAGATGCACTGACCTTCGTCCGACTCTGGCTGAGGGAACAGTGAGGGCATTAGGTTTTCCCGGGCACGGAGGAAGGAAACTAAGGAGAGGCCCTACCCCCTCCGCGCGCTAGGAGAAAAGTGTGGCGGAAATGACGTAGTAGGTCCTCATTTTTTGCTGCTTTTTTATCTTTTTTGCTGTATGGCCACGCCTTTTGGGCCACAATGGCGGCGTTGTTCTGATTTTGAGCGCTCACACGTGTTGCTCTCGTAGGTTTCGTGCCGTGGCAAAGGCGCTGTGTGGCCGGGTTTGCGTTAGTCACCGTGTCTTGTTGCGCTGTGTTACCTGCACCGTGCTCTGCCGCATGTTGCGGGAGCGCGAGTGCTCCGCGCGCGAAACCACGCGAAGCGCGGCGTGGTTTCGCGAAAGATGTAAACAAGAGAAGAGGGTGGCACAAAAGGCGGAGCATCACCATGAGCAACGCCAACTTCCGGCTTCACTTTTGCTTCACAAAGAGTGACGTCAGGGCCTCTCCTTAGTTTCTTTCCTCCGTGTTCCCGGGGAACGAGTGCCAATAGACGAGAAAAGAGTGGCAGTAACGAAGGGGAGGCTAGAGGATTGGTGGAGGAAATCAAGGGAGAGATAATACCATAAATCGGGGAGCTAATATTTTCTATACTATTTTAGATATTTATTTTGGTAGGAGGAGGGGAGTGAAAACTAGTTTAAGGAGAAGGGGATATAAAGGAAAAGAAATAGGAGAGGGAGCAAAAGGCTAGATGGCGCCAGCCGCCGCCCGATACAAAGGGTGTAGCCACCATCCATCCATCCACCCATCCATCCAGGCGGCGCCTGTCGACTGCTGATAACGGCTGACGAAAGCCTCTGCATTCTGCGTGCTCTGGGCTGGTGCGAGGGGTGGTTACTTTCGAGTAGCTTGACGTGCGTACCTCTGTCTGCTCGAAGTTCTTGTTCTCGAATTGAATGTGTCTTAAAGGATAGCTATGCACTTTGCAAATGACGACGATGATGTCGATTTCTCAGTGCAGCCTGGAAGGTATGTCGTTTCTCCAAACTAATCCGTTTTGTGATGAAGGTGCTCGTGTTTAAGTCATATAAATGACTTTGCGGCCGGAAAAGTGATATGAAAGTGACCCGTAAAGCTAAAAAGGCCTTTTTCTTTTCGTTTCCTTGCAGCTCGAAACTTGCAAACCTCTTTTCTGACAATGATGCTGCGAAATCCGGTAATAGTTCACTAACTTACACGCCTCCGAGGCAACCATCTGTTGGCAAAACTGCTGGTAAGCCGTATTTTCCCGTGTTTCGTTTAGTGTTCATCGCGCACCATATACCACGTCACTGTGCTGCTTCTGTTCGCCTTGCAGATAAACAGTCATCGTCTGGCACGTTATCGCTACTGCATGCTGCTGTTGTCCAGGCATTCAAGTAGTAAGTCGAATGCTCAACTCTCGTAGTCGTGTTGACTAACACCACTGTCAGCATTACATTGCTTCGTTTTTGTGCTCTTTATTGAACGTTAGTGTTGGAATGACGCCCACATTTATGTTTGCGTAACAATACGCGCCCTTAGCGAGCTAGTTGAAACTCGGTGTATTCGAAAATTGGATGGCGATAATTGGTATGTGAATGCCTGCCATATAATGGCACCGTCGTTTACCACCATAGCGAATCGATGCTCAACATGCCCATTTAACGCACGTTGAAACTTCAGATATTTTCTTCACTGGCTCATATAGCCTTGTTCGCTTGTGTTGCCTCCTGCGACGTTTAGAGTACATCTCGTGTTTTCCTCTTCACTAAAGGCATATACACACTAAAGGGAGTACGGGAGCTGCCTCCTTTATTTGCTTATTTGTTTTCATTGTAACTGCTTAATTTAGCTGATATTTAGGTATTACACATCTTTCACCAAGAATACAAGACATCAAATATTAGGAAGGGAAAGCTTGCACAATGGGACTTATTGGAATGAAGCCATTGTTGTGTACTGATGGTATTGTGATGAAATAGTCACACTTGCATAAGAACTCGCTGTAAACACTATTGTTACGTGCCCCACCCACTTGTAGTCATACTGACTACATTTGCTAGACGAGTTCTGTGGTATACTGAAGCAGGGTGCGAGATCGGGCTAGTTGGTATTCCATGCTGAAGGTACTAGTGAAAGAGTGGACACAGGGCACAAAAGAGCGACAAGGACAAGCTTCATCTTCCAATTGGTGTTTATTACAAAATTGTTATGAATATATACTCTTCTGCACTGATCGCAATCAGTTGTACACGTGCTAGATAACATGGTTATCACAAGCAGACAAGAGCGCACCGTGGCAGGGCAGGGCTTAAGGTGGTCTCCCACAGTCGCCAGAATTGAAAAATCTTTAGTGGTAAATGCTATGGATGGTTTGGCTATGAACGTGAGACTACAGGAGCACAATCAGAAAGTTCTAAAAGGGAGAGAAGGTTTCCTTTGATCCGTTGCTCCCAATGTAAATGCCAGCCACTCTTTGAAAAAATGGAAATAATAGCAAGGCACGGGCAGGAAAACACCAGACTCATCATTGAGACAGCGGCTATCACAGAAGGCAGCTGCATCAGCAAACCATCATAGCATTGACCGCTAAAGAATTTGCTTTCCTGGGAGACCGCATTCTGTGGGAGACCACCTTAAGCCCTGCCCCACCATGGTGTGCTCTTGTCTACTTGTGATAACCACGTTGTCTTGCACTTGTACAACTGATTGCGATCAGTGCGCACGAGTATATATCGTAACCTTTTTGTAATAAACACCATTTGGAAGTTGCACTTGTCCTTGTCGCCCTTTTGTGCCCCATGTCCACTCTTGCGCTGGTCACTTTGCTATGGCATACTTCAGTTTAGATGCTAGTACCTCCAAGAAATGGACATATGTAGTTTTTGTGGTATGCAAGGCCTGTTAGTGCACAATGAGTAGAGTGATATACAAGGACAATTATTAGCAAACAGACACAAGATATACTTAGCGAAATGTGAAATTCAATCAAATCTGCAGCTTTCATTGAGAACTGCTGTGGTTGCAACATGTTACACGGTACAGTCGTGGACAAATAGTGCAGGATCTGCGAGCACGTGCCAAACAGCATTCCTGCGCCCTTTAATGAAGCAAGCACCTTCTTTCGAGACATGACATTGTGCATGCACGCCCTTTCATGCTGGTGTGCCTGCCGCTAGGCCAATTTCTTGCCAGCGTGCTATTGGTATCGCGATGATTGCAGAATAATACAATACACTGGGAGGAGCAGTGTCGTTATTGGGTGTCTGGGCATGCAGTGCATTGTCACACGTCACAATTGGCCAAAACGCACACCGCTATCCTAACAAATCTTCTGCAATCATCGCAATTCCACTAGCAGGCTGGCAAGAAAGGGACATAGTGGCAGGCATGCTAGCATGAAAGGCCGCGCATGTGCAATCCCATGTCTCGAAAGAAGGTGCTTGCTTCGTTAAAAGGTGCTAGAATGCACTTTGGCATGTGCTCGCAGACCCCATAATACTTTGTCCGCAAATGTACTTCATTGTGTGCGCATCAACCCCTCACTACACTGGCCCTCTCCTTTCATTTTTAAGGTCACAGAGCAAAACTTCGCAAATGCGACATGGGCTGACTTGTAGTTCAGTACATTTTCCAACGTCTGTACATTTTTTCATACGATGTTCCTCCAACTCCAAACACAGCCATTCGCAAATGGCTAAATGTTAGGATTTTTTGTCATGAGTGGCATCTATGCACGTCTATCTTGGCTTGCAAATGTGTTTCATCTTAAAGTGGGCAGTTGTTGAGCTTTTAAAGGTTCTGAGAGCAAAGCAGAATGAAACTTACGTGCCATCCTCCTGCGGGTTTGTGCTCTTCCTGAGGTTTAGATAGCTTTACCATATAAACGACAAAAAGCCATCACTGCGTGTCTTGAAATTATTTCATTCCATTGTGCACACGTGGCCCGTGTTCTTGCTTATAAATGCGGCTTCTTTGTTCACGTTTTGCTCATGAAATACGAGGTAGAGAGATCTGAAAATAGTTGGTCAGCTTGTGAGCAAGTAAATGCACTGTGTAAATGTGAACATTATAATGAGTACACAGTAGGTTTACTCATATTTAAGTCGCAGCATAGTAAAGCAATGTGTGCATCTTGTGTTTACCATTGTTGTATTTCTTTAAAAAAAAATCCCCATAGCAATGCACATATGCTGCTGGGATTTTTTGGATTGTGCATTGTCATTGCTAGCTTCACATAAATTTGCTTCCAATTTTAGGCGTATTACTTTTTGTTCCAATCGTTTTACTGCACTATTTCGTTGAAACGCGCAGCCTTCGTTAGAGGTGCTGCATAGTGGTTTCTGGCAAAGTGACAGCATTTTTCGCTTGGGTAGAAAAATGGTGCAGCTACTGCGTTGGATGGTCGATAAATTTTTTTATTTGAATAATGATTGATTATGAATCATCTTGGTGTTTAATCGAAATTATTGCCGGGCACCTTTCAAAAGCTTGAAACACTTATCTACTTTTGTAGGACCCTATTTTAATGTTTGACAGGTGGGACCATGTTTGAAACACAAGTGTATAAATGTTTGATAAGGGATAATCTTTAACTTGGTAAAGGCTAAATGTAGTTGGCAGTAGTGGCTTTTGAAAAGATAAACAATATTGTTTAGAAGAGTTAACTGCTGGGCTAGTTGGTGATCTTGCACACTAAAAGATTTTGCGCCAGAACAACACACACAAGAAAGACGATGACACCACAGGTAGTGTCGTCGTGTAAAAGGTGGCCCGTGGTGTCGTCATCTTTCTTGTGTGTGTTGTTTTCGCGCAAAATCTTTTTAATAAACAATATATATTATAAAATGGCACTTAGTGCAGAATTAAATAAGATGCGTGGCGCTTGTGAATCCCTGTACATTACAGCAACAAGAAATATGAAAAATGGCAAAAGTGAAAGGTGAAGCCCAACTGAAATATGCAAGAAATTGCAATATGCACAGGGGAAAAGACAATTACTGGTGTAGTATTTTAAACAACATGCTTATCTACAGAGTGAAGGAATGTCAATTGGCTGGGGTGTTTAGGTGAAACAGACACCTTCCTTAAATGACCACACAACCAGCATGCAATAGGTGCTCGGATGCTGTAGATTTGCTGGAATTGACATGAACTCCATCGCTATGTCAAATACATGCTCCAAACTGGCGTGCACGTTTTGCTACACGTTCAGTGGATTGGGAGTCGCACGAGGATCAACAACTGGGTTGGTATAGTATCCCTTAAATTCCGAGGACATTTCAAGCCCCTGGGTTTGAGTGGTGTTTACGATGTGGGGGAAGAGAGGGATCAGAGGGCTCGGCATCACTCTGAAAAACAGTTGACATTCACCCTACCACAGCCTCACAGTCACTGCTTGTGCACTGCCATTCCAGTACGATATCAAAATTTTCATGCTACTCCTGTCACTCTCAAACGATTAATTGAACAGGCCTAATTAAGTCGAATAAATAAAAG
This sequence comes from Dermacentor albipictus, assembly GCF_038994185.2. Taxonomy (NCBI): domain Eukaryota; kingdom Metazoa; phylum Arthropoda; class Arachnida; order Ixodida; family Ixodidae; genus Dermacentor; species Dermacentor albipictus. The sequence goes on from NW_027225567.1 coordinate 12,831,037, forward strand.
GTGGACATCGATGAAGATTAATAATTTCACAGGATAAATTTAATCGATTAATTATTAATAGATATTACCAACCCTAGCAAGCTACTGCCTGCTGAGTGTTTTTGCCAGGTGCCAGCAGTTGATATTATGCGCTGGCACACCCCACAGGGCTACACCTGTCACCACGCTCTGCTTTGTCGGCAATTCTCAATTCATTGGCGTTGTGATATTTCACTATCTTATTAGACTAGTGGGACCTTTCCAACTTTCTCTTAGAGCACCAAATGCATTGATGTAGGCATTGGTGACACATGTAGGTATTGGAGACACAAACTCAGATTCTGATCAAGAACTCGGAAAGAGGCAAGGATACACATCATAGGGGCTGCATTTACGGCTGAACACAAATCAAATCTATCCTATGCATGCATGTTGGGCTCTCGAAGGGCTGCATTCTTTATCTTTTCTCTCCAGTTGTATCTAGGTACTGCATGCAACTTTTCCATGAGCACATAAGCATAAAGCATTGAAAAAAAGGCTGTGTCCTCCTCTTTTGTTATATTTGTTATATTTTGTTATATTTGTACTTCATACCAAGCAACATTTTTTGTCACTGCACTTAAACTTGTGCACTCCTTATGGTACCGTGAAAAACATAATTCACATATATGGTGACGTTATAACAAGGACTTTCTGTACCTGGTTTCCTGGTTAATTTTTTTTCTACCTGTCGCACTGCTGCGGTTGTTGCTTTGAGGTGTATTATTGTATTAAATGCAGCTTCTAACCTGCATGCAGAGAGCATCAAATGAAATCACCTTTGAACTTCAGCTGTCTAAGATTTCCTGAATATAGTGCAGGTGAAATATCTGAGGGGTTTGGTGAGCCGTATAAGCCAAAATTAATCCCATCAAAGGCAGTTAGTAGAATCACTACGTGGTGGAATTGACCTACAGTAGTCGAAGAAGCAATGTCGCTCAAGCCAACATTTACACTAGCAGACTTGTCTTTGTCCGGGCCCTAACTAAAACATGCCCCCTTGTCTGATGAAGACAAGTCTCCCTATCAAAATGTTGGCTCCAATGGCATTGCTTGTTTGACCACTGTTGGTGATTTGAATTCAAGTCTCCATGTTCCTGTGAACCTCTTATTTTTCAAAAAATGACATTGAGTGAACTTGGAAGTGGTAAAAGTTTTCCATTACCATTCAGCAGCTTAATTGCCCTGCAGAAATGCTAACTAGAGCATTTTTGGTTGTCTGGTTATGAATTTTGTTAATGTTTAATTGTCCAGGAAATGGCCAAAGGAATTGCTCAGATATCTTGCCTTCCCTATTTTTAGGCACTTCAGCTGAAACAGAGTAAATTGCCAGCAAATTAGTGCATTAAGTTAAGCAGTTCTCTTCTATATGAATGCCATGAGTGTACTAATCAGTTGACCTTCGGTGAAATCTGTCACAGTAACATGCAAATCATCATTATAGTGCGGCCTGTTCTTTTGCATGTGGAAGTCTTCTTTCTTTCTTTTTCTTTGTAGCACTGCACAGTATGACTTCTAGGTAATTTTGCCGTCATTAACTGTTGATACTACAATATTTGTTCTGCATTTTGATTCTGGCAGTCTTCTTGCACACAAGCACAGTCCTGGTAGGCTGGCATGTCGGTCGTGCAGTTAGTACATGTATAATGCAAGAACAGAGCCGTCATTGCATGGAAATAGTCTTAAAGAGGCCCTAAAACACTTCAACTAATCATAGAATGGCCTTGCTATAAATGGCCGCCTCATGAATCTCATAATGCAAAACTATACAGCGAAGCTATTAGCCTCTAGTTGGTCAAGATTTTTTGTGTCCGTCAAAAAAAAAAATTGAACAAAAGAAAATTGCATATCTCCTTTGGAATCAGGCATACAACACACAGCTCAGTATTCGTTTCAATAAAGAGAAGCACAAGATAAGCGTCAAAACCACATAAGGCGCCTGTGAACAGTGTGAGGCATGTTCCTTCTCCCCGTGCATGTTTCCCGGTAAAGATTACGGTTGCATAAGCTGCCCTGGTGGGAAAGGGTAAACAGCAGCATATGAATCAGTGAGTGACGTCACCAAACTTCATATGTAAGAGGGAGACCTGCCTAGCAACTCATTCAGTTCATTGCAAGACCGCTGTGGATAGGCCGCACAAAGTTAAGATTCCTGAAGAGCAGTGTGAATATGATGAGCATTGAAGAGTGCAAAATCGTAATGCTCAACAACAGTGCCATGCTACGACTAGGCAGAACAATACATTTAATATCCGCATCGATGACATTCGAGTTGTTTTCTAGCAGCTTCACTGGCCGTCGACTTTCACAGGGTCGGGATGGTGGGCCACTATTTTTTTTAATCCTTCAAGTATATGTGAAGTTATTGCACCGATACTGTCTTTTTGTTTATGCTAGTGTGCTGGATGCTACACAGGGGAGAAGCCAAAGGGGCAAAGCCCCACCCAAAAATTCAGTGCCTCAGCGACGAAAGGGCTCATTGTAGCCATGGTCGACTAGGCTAAGCAGCACTCCTTTTGTATCTCTGAGATCACGTGCAGCAGGCACAGCTACATGCAACTGTACTGCATAGACTGGCAGTGCAAAGATGAAATTTTTTTTTTTTTGCCTTTTTGAGATCGCAGACCTATACATTTAATTTAACTCACAATTAGCAATTATTTATTACTGAAAATGTTCCCATGATCACTAAGTTGGGCAGTAGCTGTTAGTAAGTTCAGCTGCTTGTGATGACGCTGCATGGCGGCCTTGTGGCAGTTAGAGAAAACTATTTACTGATGTTTTCAACACGAGATTTTAAATTCCCTGCTGCATGCAGCGCAGTAATACTTGGCTATGTTCACAGGAGCCTCTTGTACAGATCGGCACTGTTTTATTACTATGTTCAAAACATGTTTCAGGGTGCCTTTAAGTGGCAATTTAAGTGTTTGGACATAGCAAACAGAAAAGTGCAGTAAGTTCTTTGCTGACGATCATGTCTCCAAAGCATCATGCTCATATACACTGTGAAATGAGCTGAAAATATACCTCACAGCTGTTGCCTTAGTATCGCATGTGGTGCTTGCAGTGTACAAGTAGCCAACAGCAAAGCAAACTACTCGTGGATATGTGTGAAATGCAAGGCGCCCAGAATTTCCACAGACTATGTGCCATGCTCCAGGAAAAGAATGGACGGAGAGAAAAAATAGAGGCCAGGGTTGTGGCATAGGTGTTGTGCAAACCCTCGGCTCTGATATTGGAGTAGGCATGAGAGAAATGTCACTTGCAGGCACTTGTTGAGGCAATTGGAAGGGAGCCTCTTGCACTTTTTTCTCTTCTGTCTCCATTGTTGTCAAACCCTTTTTAAAAATTGCGTAGAATGTTCCTTGGATGAAATTTTACAATTTCTACTACATAACCTAAATTTCCAGCTGGACTTTGTGTGAAGCCTTTTAAATACAATTTTGTGCTGCAGCCATGAATTCAACAGTCTATTTTTATGTACACTGCAGGACAAAGGCCTCTTGCAGTGATCTCCGATTACCCCTGTCCTGCGGCAACTAATTACAACTTGTGTCTGTGAATTTCCTAATTTCATCGCCCCATCTTGTTTTCTCCCGTCCTCAACTACACTTCCTTTCTCTTGGCACCCATTCTGTAACTCTAATGGTCCACCGGTTATCCATCCTATGCATTACATGGCCTGCCCAGCTCCATTTCTTACTGCTTATGTCAATTATATCGCCTATCACTGTTTGCTCTGTGATCCTTACCGCTCTCTTCCTGTCCCTTAACATTAGGGCGAAAATTTTTTTTTCCATCGCTTTTTGTGCGGTCCTTATGTTGTTTTCGAGCACCTTTGTCAACCTCCAAGTTTCAGCCTGATATGATACCGGTAGAATGTAGTGATTGTATACCTTTCTTTTCAATGATAGGGGTAAGCTCCCAGTCAGGATCTGGCAATGTCTGCTGCACGTGCTCCAACCCATTTTTATTCTGCTAATTTCCTTCTCATAATCAGGGTTCCCTGTGAGTAACTGACCTAGGTAAACACACTCCTTCACAGACCCTAGAGGCTGACTGGCGATCCTGAACTCTTGCTCCTTTGCTCGGCTATTGGTCATTATCTTTGTCTTCTATATATTAATCTTCAACCCCACACTTACCCTCTCTGTTAAGGTCCTCAATCATTCGTTGTAACTCATCCCCACTGTTGCTGAACAGGATGATGTCATCTGCGAACCGAAAGTTGTTGAGATATTCGCCGTCGATCCTCACTCCTACGCCTTCCCAGTTTAATATCTTGAATACTTCTTCCAAGCACGCCGTGAATAGCATTGAAGAGTTTTTGTCTACTTGCCTGACCCCATTTCTTTATAGGTATCTTTCTACTTTTCTTATGGAAAACCAAGGTAGCTGTGCAATCTTTGTAGATATTTCCCAAGGTATTCACGTATGTCTTCTGCACTCCTCGATTATGGCATGCCTCTGTGACTGCTGGTATCTCTGCTGAATCAAATGCCTTTTCATAATCTATGAAAGCCATATAGAGAGGTTGATTGTACTCTGCAGATTTCTCAATTACCTGATTGATGACATGGATGGGATACATTTTAGAGTATTCCTTCTGGAAGCCAGCCTGTTATCTCGGTTGACTGAAGTATTGCCCGTATTCTATTGGAAATTATCTTAGTGAATATTTTATACAATACGGAAAGTAAGCTAATGGACAGATAATTTTTCAATTTAACGTCTCCATTTTTGTGGATTAGTATAATGTTGGTATTCTTCCAGTTCTCTGGAACACTTGAAGTCATGATACATTCTGTATAAAGGGCCGCAAGCTTTTTAAGCATGGTATCTCCTCCGTCTTCAATTAAATTGACTGTTATTTCATCTTCTCATGTTGCTTTTCCCCGTGTCAGGTCTTACAAGGCCCTTGTAGCTTCGTTAGTTATAGAAGGAGCCTCTATATTCTGTTCATTACTACTTTGAATGAAGGTAGCGTGGCTGCTCTGAGTACTGTAGAGGTCAGTGTACAACTCTTCTGCTGCTTTTACTACATCTTCTAAATTGCTGATATTACCCTGCTTATCTTTCAGTGCGTACATCTTGGCTTGTCCTCGCCAAGATTTCTTCTCACTGATTTCATGCTGCGTCCATTTGTTACTGCTTTCTCAGTCTTTCTCACGTTATGATTTTGTATATCCCTTACTTTTCCTTGTTCAGTTTCGACAGTTGTACGAATTCTATCTGATCTCTTGATTTGGACACTTTCATGCTTTGTCGTTTCTTTATTAGGTCCTTTGTTACTTGGGAGTGGCAAAAGAGAGATTAACCAAAGAAATATCAGTGGGTCCATGTCTTGTTTTCCAGTTATGCTATTGAATGGTACTTGTTATTTGTCTGTTTCGTGTGCTTCTCACTCTTTGAATAATGCCCCACATGCTGCATGTTTATGTGTACCCTTGACATCTTGAACCACGGACTAAACTAGCTGTTGGCATTTGCTCATCCAATATCTCCTCTTCTAGCACACCTTTATATTTCACAATTACTGTTATATTGTATAGTGTGACAGATATTGTCTCCCAACTTGTAGGAGGTAGTTCACTATTGTCTTGTCCAGAGTACCAAGCCTAGTCTGCTGTGCTCATTTTACTCAACAGTTGGCATGGAATACCTTCAGTGTACTGATGTACAAACTTAAAGTTTCACTTCATGTGGCCATATAATATATATATATTTTTTTTTCTTTTCCAGTGAAGGAAAACAGCCAACCAACCAGGGAAAGCTAGGCATTGCAGTGCTAGGAAACCATGATGCATCAAATGCAAGTCATACTAGTTCCAATATGCAGCACTCAATCGTGCAACAGTGGCATGGGTGTTTTCAGATAAAAGATGTCTGTTAGATTTTTTGTTATCTCCCCTTACCCTTTCCTCATATTGTTGCAACACTGTCACTGATATTCTCTACTGTTTCACTGCTTCTCCTGGCCTTTGCTGATTCAGTACAATTTGTACAATTTCCTGCTGCAAGTAAAACGTCAGCAGCACATAGATTGCACATTGCAAATGAGCAGAATTCATATAACTTTGCTGTGATCTTGACAGCTGTCAGTGTTGTGTTTTGGACTACATCAGGTAGTTATTTTTTATGGTTGAAGTCGTGACATATTCAATGTTTTGTAAGACATTTGCCACCTGGTACCCCATGGCCTTATGCTTTGCTTCAGCAATTTTTTTCCTAACTTTTTCAATGAGATTCGACATTTGAGTGGTGCATCAGTTTCAGATACATTGCAGTGATCTCCCTTGTATATTTTGCTGTCACTGCAGCATGACAGCTGCACTGCATGCTACGCACAATGAAACATACTTTTTAGCATGTTGGAACAGAGTAGTGAAAGAGCCAATGACAAGCACTGAAATTTATGCTTTGTACTTTCTTTCTTTTCTTGTAAGCATCGGCCAATGCTTATTATGTTTTAAACAAACTGTGCAGGGATGCATATTTTTGCCCCTAATTATGTGTAGGGGCACTGCCTCACTCTGTGAAAACTCCATTAAGATTTTCTTTTATACCCCATTTCACTGGCATCAGCATCTGTCATTGGTGTGGTAGACCACAAACACTCGATGCTTCAACAAATTATTGCTTGTCTGTTCCATTCTCATTTCAGTACAAGCTTATTTTATACAAAGAGAAGCAGCAACAATTGGCTGTTGCTGCAATTAATGCACAATTTGCAATCAGGGTGAGTTGTGCCTGCCTTGTGCCTTCTTTTTTTCTGCCTATTGCCTAGCTAATAACTTCACCTTCATAGAGTTGAGCAGAGCCCAGAGTACGCTGCTGTTTGGCACTAAGCCATGTTTGAAGTGTGAGGTTGTTAAACGTTCATGAGCACCCACAGTCTGGTTAGTCAACTTAGAGTGCATACTGTGTACGTGCTTGACTATGGTTGCTCCAGTTTTCCCTCCTGCAAATGTTTCTGCATAGTTGTTCTAGTGTTTGGCTTCGCCCTCCCTCTTTCAGCTTGACCATACATGATGTAAGTGTTGGTGTAAGTATTAATAAGCTCACCTTATTGTTTAAGCATGTACACTCACCATCATACTTGAGCTTGAACACACACGAAGTACCTTTTTGCTTCTTCTATGAAGAGTGCTGGGATATTGGGCTGGGGTGTTTTGAACAGGCTATCGTAATGTTTTCTTCCACTTGCTGCAGTAGCTTAGTGGCTAGAGCATTGTACTGCTGAGCTTGAGCTCACAGGTTTGAATAATCCTGGCCGCAGCAGCCATACTTTCATGGGGATGAAATGCAAAAACACTTGTGTACTTAGATTTACGTGCTCGTTAAAGACACTCATCTGGCCAAAATTAATGAGTCCCCCACTGCGGCAGGCCTCAAAATCAAATTGTGGCTTTGGCACCTAAAACCCCAGAATTTGTTTTTCTTCCAAAGCATTTTGTTTGCTGTTTGTTAATCTGACATAAATTTTTCTTTATTGTTTGAGTTAAGTGTGATGGCAGCTGTACATTTACAGAAATGTTCTAGCTGAAATGCAGAAGGAAGGAGATCAAAGGTTGGTTGTATTGTCATAATGTGTTGGTGTCTGGCACAGACACTGGCTTTAGTACTAATTCAATAAAACAAAAGGCAGATGTAAACGAGACGAAGACGAGTGCTGACTTCCAACTCTTTCTGCTGTTTGTGTTCTAGTTTACCTTTTGCACTGTTCAGCTTACCATCACTAATCACCAGCTATCCCAATCAGCCATCTGCTAACAAATTGTTACGGCTTAGGGTGGCGTTAGAGCAAGGATCCACCAAGCCCATTGACTGCTACATCAGGTTGTAGAAAATGAAGAAAAAAGGGTTTATTAGCTTAGTTACGCAGCTCCAGTTACGGAAGCCCACTCCATGCAGGAGCAAGTTAAACGTCGGAGTTCATATCAGGACCCTCTCTCCACTTCTCAAAAAGTCTCCGCATTTAATACCGTCGTCTTCCCTAGGAGAGTCGACTAGGGAATCTGAATACTGTCCACCAGCAAATCACAATCATAGACTTCATTGCGATACCAGGCCCATGCTCGCAACACTCTGCAATAACTCTGCCTCCAAAGCCCGATAGATTGGAATATGTGGTGTTGAGATGTAACAAACACCTCTGCTGCCAAGAGATTCGACCTGAGGGTGACAAGATCTCAGGTTGCTCGAAGCATCAATGTTTGGTGGTGGCCTCGGGGATCGTTCTAGTTGTGATGGCTGATGTCACACGGCAGCTTGAGGGCCCAGCCCTCGCTTTTTGTCCACCTCCCAGGGCATACACAGGTACACACATACAAACTCATCGGCGTGCCCGAGCGACGCCTACCGGACACTGATCCCTGTATCGCTTTACAAGGTTTTACCCCTCTCCCTGTCTTTCTCCTTTTTAGTCATGATCAGCTCTTGACAGGACAGAAATAGGTTGCCTAACTCAATAACATCACTAGTGATAAGTACAAAACATGTTCCTAAAAAAAAAATGGCTGTGGCTTAGCTAAGGTTAAGCCCAGGATGCGAAGCATACTAGCCTTTATTTTAACGCGACAGCGTTTAGGAGCTCGTGTCGCAGAAAAGTCGGTGTCGGCTCAGGCGTGCGGCGCTTGCTCAAGCGCACATTTCGTTGTCGCGCCGAACGCTGCGTTGCTCGACGCTCACCACGTCCGATGCGGGGCGCGTAGTCGCTGTGCTGTAGCAAAGCCACCTAGAAACAGTCTCTGTAGCACGCCGCAACCTTCGCTTCTCATTCCACTGAGCAGCTCTGTCTCCAGGAGGCATCTCACCTCGTGAGTGTCTAGCAGAGGCAAGCGCAGCTCCTTATATACCGCCGCGACGCCGCGAGCGACGGCGCGAGTTGGAGCCCCGTTTCTCCTCTGTCGTGACGTCACGGTGTCACGTGGTATTGAAGGCGACACCGCCGCGCCTGAGGAGCTGGGTTGAGCTCTAGTAATATGCTTCGCATAAAAAAAAAAACTGATCTCGTGTCGCCGGCCCAGCCCATCTGGATTCTTATTCCAGCCAAATGTGACCATCTCATCAGTCTCCCATTTCTTTGACATTTGCTTCAGCCATACAGGAGGCCCATGGTCGCTCTCGACCATGAATTTAGTGCCTTGAATATAGCATCCTGGCTTTTGAATTGCCCATTCCATGCAAAAACACTTTCTCCGAAATTCTAAACACCTCTTCTCACGGTGTCAGTTTTCGACTGAGGCACCGCATAGGATCTGCTTCACCATTTTCGTTAATCTGGGCAAGGATGCCACCCTGACCATGGTTGCTGGCCTCACACCAGGGAGTGCATTCTCTGCAGAAGTCTGGCAAGACAAGTACAGGCCGGGTAGACAAAGCTTCCTTCTAAAAAAAAAATCCACATGTTCAAAATAATTATGCAAAAAAGAGGTGAGGCGTGCAGACAGGACACAAGAGTAGAGAAGTGGACTACACGAATGCCATGTCCAGTCTGCACGCCTCACCTGTTTTTTGCATTATGAATCCTTGCCAACTAGCTCAGCTTTGCCTTTCTAAAGTTCAGAATAAGCTCGGCTAATCTTCAACTTTCGTGCGACTCGCGCACTAGCCTTTTCCTTCACTGGTCCACAAAGGACTTTCCCTGAGGAAAAACAAACAAACAAAAAATGTGCTGCATAAATTACGCCCTTCAACTACGCGAAGATTCGAGCTTATTTCTAACCCTTACCACGCACTCTAAGTGATTCTCAAACGCTGTCTTATGAACACCCGTGCGAGACACGCACTAACGCAGTGCTTCTCTGGGTCTGAGCGAGACACACCTTCAAGGGACATTTTCTAAATTGTGCGGTTAACAACGGCTCCTCTAAATCATCTTCAGCAGCAGCCTGGTTATGCCCACTGCATGACAAAGGCCTCCCATACTTCTCCAACTGCCCCGGTCATGTACTAATTGTTGCCATGTTGTCCCTGCAAACTTCTTAATCTCATCCGCCCACCTAACTTCCTGCCGTCCCCTGCTACGCTTCCAGACTTAAATCTAAACACACGTCTCTAAATACACGTTTAAAAAAAAAATTCTCGCGACCGCGTATGAAAACTGCTACCGAAGCGTGCCCTACAGGTTTCTAACAAGTACCCTAGACTTGGTGATGCAATCGTTTCTAATGAAAATGAAGCCTATATGCTTAAAAAAAACATCTCGAAAAACGAAATTTCCCAACTTTATGTACGCGAAAATAGTCTCCTTAAGCCGTACTCAATGTGAGCGCTGTCTGAAAGCTTCTGTCAGACTTGTCAATTGGGGAATACAAAAGTCGCGTATGTCATTCCCCTCACTGCAGACCCCTGATACCTTTCGTACTGTCCACTTGCATTTCTAGCATAGCCCTTGGAATGCAGTGCTTCGTATGACCACGTCGCGTCACCTGGTCGCCACATTCTCCTGTGTCATACAGGCTACACTTTGAGAACTAAACGAGGGGGAACATAATTGCCCCTTGGCTTTTGTCCTCCTCTGCGTCGAAGGTCGCTTTCCTTTCAACCTCGCCTGACAACTCAGACGCACTCCGACTCTAAACATTCCAACTGACAAAAGCGCCTTTCTAAATCTTTCTTTGAGCTCCCCACAGGATTTAGTGGCTTTATATTTTCTCGGCCGCATTGTCTTCTTTGCCGCAATTCTAAATTTGAGACGCCTCTTGGTACTGTTTTTGGTGTTCCGTTCTGAGTGCCTTTCTTTTCTTTCTGTTGGTGGCTCCTCAGTCCGACTAACTTCTTGAATTTCTGTTGGGAAATCGGAAAGGTTTCCTCCTCCAACTTAACTACGCCTCCTGAGCTAGCTGTTTCATCCTCTTTCTTTGCACTGAGTTCTTCATCATGATTCAGTGCCAGACTCTCTTCCTGAATTTCGGGAGGGAAAATTGAAAAGGTTTCCTCCTCCGGCTCAACTAAGTTTCCCGAGCTAGCTACTTCAACCTCCTTCTCTGCACTGTACACTGCGTTGCAAAACAGCGCCTGCTGCTCTTTCCGATTTTCTGTCAAGGAAATAAGAAGGATTTCCTCCCCTGGCTTAACTATGTCTCCCGAGCTAGCTACTCTATCCTCTTTCTTCACACTGTGTTTCACACCGTAACACAGTGCCAAACCTTCTTCCTGAATTTTGGTCGAGGAAATCGGGCCCTCCCGAAATTCTTCTGAGGAGAGCTTGTATTTAGCGAGCACTTGCCTTCACTAAACTGTACCTGCCTTCCTTGGATGCACTCAGTCTGACTTGCATGACTTGTTCTGGCATCAGCTCAAACAACCACTTTAGCCATGTGTCCTGGTGAAATGATCGCTTCTCACAAATTCGTTCAAAATTGATCAGGTAGAGACTGATGTCATCGGCTGTTTCGTACGGCTAAAGCAAACTCATTTCCACGCTTTGCGGTTGTGAAGGCGCCATATCGGCCCTGCGCATTAATCTCACTCGCTCTAGTCTTATCCGCGAGCTCAATTTCATGCTGCCTTCATCCCCTCTCACACTCACTTTCTGCCTTCTTTCATTTCTCTTTCTTCTCGTCCGCTCTTTCCTCTTGCACTCCATTATCTTACACTCTTTCTCTTCCGCTCTTTTTTCTTGCGTTCCTTCTCTTCCTTTTTGCGACATATCTTTTCCCAGGCATCTGTGAGCTCATCTTCACTGAAACCCACATCCTCAATCGCCTTACGAATTACGGGCTTCCTCAACCAAAGGTTAATCTCCATACCGAGCTCTGCTGCTAAGAGCAACAGCTCCTCTTTTTTTTTAACACTGTAATATCCATGCTTTTGGAGAGCTGACCACAACTTCCCCTGTATTGCCCGCACACCCGTTGGCGTTCAGTCACAGCTAACTGCCCGATAGAACCCTGTGCGGCTAAACGTAGTCGCTCAAGCACTCACCCAAACTTGATCTTGCGAAGGTCGTGTCTCCTGAAGCCACATTCCCAGGTCTGCCAATCCCAGATGGTGGAACTGCCTTCTGCTGCTCTTCCTTCCAGATTCCTCGAGTCGTCCAAGACTTCCCAGCACAAGCATCACTGTTACTGTGATGGTTGTGCCTCCCTGAGCCACGATGAGGTCTGCTGATCCTAGATCCGCAGAAGTCGCTCTTCCGTCCATTGTTTGTTTCCCTTAATCTTGTGAAGTTTGTGTTTCCCAGAGCCATGCACACAGGTCCGTCGATCTCAGATCGTGAGAACTGCCTTCTTAATCTCTTCCTTCCAGATTCTTCGAGTTGTTCAAGACTCCATGCCGTTACTGTGGCGGTTGTGCCTCCTTGAGACACGAAGAGTAGGTCTGCTGGTCTTGGATCTGCAGAAGTTGCCATTCCGTCCGTAGTTCCCCTTGATCTTGCAAAGTTCGTGCCTCCTGGAGCCATGTATACAGGTCCGCCGATCTCGGATTGTGAGGACTGCCTTCTTGATCTCGCAGCTGCCAACCAGTTTGTTGCGGCTAGGGTTGGCATTCAGGGCAAGGAATCCACCGAGCCCATCAACTGCTAAGTCAGGTTGTAGAAAATGAAGGAAAAAGGGTTTAGTAGCTTAATTATCCGGCTCTAGTTATGGAAGCCCATTCCATGCAGGAGTAAGTTAAACGTCCGAGTTCATATTGGGACTCCACTCCTCGAAAAGCCTCCACTTTAATACCATTGTCTTCCCTAGGTGAGTGGACTAGGGAATCTGAATACTATCCACCAGCAAATCAGTCGTCGACTCTGTTGTGATACCACGCCCATACTCGCAACACTCTGCAGTAACTCCGCCTCTGAAGCCCGATGGTTTGAAATATGTGGCAAGAAAGCAAGCTGCGACTCCCAGGTTGTCGTCGTTGTTTCCCCCCATTTTCATCCTTAGCTCAGGCTGCCAGGAAATGGTGGGGTGATGGCCTTTCTTGGGACCCGTCCAGAATCTATTTCCATGCTGCATTGACGTCTGGATAAGTGCTGATGGATAGGCGGGCGTTTGCCTTGCGGCAAACGTCCAGTTAACACTTTTGTAGTGTTGAGACGTAACAAAATTCTGGTGACTACAGACGAAAATGGGCTATGCAAAATTATCTGCTGTGTTCACGTAGTGTCGGTACACTTACAAGACGCAGTGTTTTGTATTTGTATATATTTATTACAACAAAGTGTATATGACTAGCTGATTTGTCTGTCCATCTGTCGGTCACCTGTATGCCGAAAACTCCTCCGGTGCAGCCCCATGCTCATGCGCAAAAAAAAATGTATAGAAAGAAAAAGGCGTGTGATTAGCCAACACCACCTAGATAGCACTAAGCCTGTTTACTCTGATCCATGATGTCACGCTATCTGGCCTGAAATTTCCATTGACAAGGCTGGTGTGACAAAAGGTGATGTCAAAATCACTGTTGCTTACTCTGGAGCATCCCCATTAGATTCTGCTGCAGTCGAGCCGGGTAACATGACGTCGTGCTTTGGAGTGAAAAGGCCTTGTGCTATCTAGGGGTTGTTGGATTAGCTGCACTGGTAGTGACGCTGTTGCTCTCTGCCGCAGCTGAGTACGCGCGCAGCAGTTCCTCTCTGGCTCCAAAATTGGTAGGCCACGCATCATACGTACTCCTGAGGAGCAGGCAGCTTTCGATCAGCAACGCCGTAAGCAGAACCGGGAACAAGCTCGTCAATGCCATGCTGATGCTGCAGCCTGGGCGCAAGAACAGGCTCGTGCAGCTGAGCACAAGCAGCAACTGCGTACCAAGGATTCGGCAGCCTGAACCATGGAGATTAACCCAGTGATAAACGCTGGGACCACAAGTTTCAGCTTCGCTGGTGAACCATCTGTACTGAGTGCTTGGGCAGTAATATATTAAAAATGAGTTATCTTGTTTTTAATGCCTCCCAAGTGCAACAGTTGCACTGAGGCATTTGCATTGCTGCATGGTATCATGAGGCATGAGTTCCGCTGGACCACTGCCAGAGTTCACAAAGAAAGGGGAAGGTGGGGACAGGTGCTTCTAGGTCAGTTTATAAAACAATAAGCTTCTTTTAATTTTAATTTTTTATGAAGGAGATTCGCATAGGAAATTTCTAGAAAAATAATCAATTGAGATAAGGGATTATGAGCATACAGGAAAATTTTGCTTAAAAAAAAAAACTTAAATATAAACAGTTTCGGTTCCTGTGTCTTCTCCTCGGCATCAGAAATGCACAAATACATCTGCTCTGAGGGGAAGCATCTCGCTATATTGTCTGATATAAATTCAGCATTTTTATATTTTATGGGGAGAACATTGGCCAACATGATATGTAATGGAGATATCTATTAATTGAAAATTAATCAGCATGCCTTCGCTCCAAATTTAAGCCTCTGCTAGTGCTTGGATGCTAATGAGTTTTTCCCCTTGAGTGAACAAGGCTGCATTTCATTTCATGCGGGCATGTAATTTCCACAAAGTGATAACTGGTTGGTTTATTGTTTGAGCAGCTTTTAATGATGCGCTTTCATGCATGTACTGTTTGTGTAACTTTTTGGTGTGCCAAGTTAACTTTTAATATTTTACAGGTACAGGGCAACAACTTTTTGAGCTTTGTTGATGAAAAGCGATTCAACTGGTCTGTGAAGTTTGACAGCGAAGCAGCACTCATCAATTTTGCAAAGCAGGTTGGTGACATAGTTTGCAAATACTGGAAGGGCTTTGGAACTGGAGGGTTTGAGAACATTTAAATGCAGATTGAAACGAGGAATTTCTTGCTGGCACGACATGTACCTTTCCTGATTACATTTGCCTGCGTCAGTCAGGTGTAAGTGTTGGTTATCGGTTAACATATTCTTAAAATTTACTCTTAGTTGAGTCATTTGGTTCTTGTATATTTTGTTTTGCTTTGAATGTGTTGTTTCCCGTTATAGCAATACCTCTCCCTCAAAAAAGAAATATGTGATGGGGAATGTTACTCTGCATAGCGACTTCAAGATGCTACTAGATCTGGTCATACGCTTATAGGTTTGAAGCTGGGACAATCCAATGGCCACAGTGTGCCAAAGAATTGCTGAGTAATATCTGTTGTCGGGCTAGTTGGTACATGGTTAGAAATGGTCCGCATCTTATATTGCGCCTAAAACCATTTCTAGCAAAGTATTACCCTGTGAGACATGTGCTTGATAATATTGAAGCTTTTGCAGGGCAGCAGAAACTAATGTTCAAAAGGGAAAAAACTTTTTTCAAGAAAGTCCACAAGAACATTAAAGGGATCCTGAACCACCCCTCGAATTAAAAAACAGTCTACTGATATCATGCGCTCCTGTGAACATCATAGCCAAATTTTGCAGTCTTGTGCTGCACGTGGAGCTTGCAAGCAGAGCATGAAGTCTTTTTGTCAAATGCTCTTTTGAATCGAAGCCTGCTCCTCATTCTTTTCCGGATGCTTTATTTCGTAATGTAGCAGATTCCCATACACGGGTGCTATTGGCCAATATCAGACATACAATGGTATGTCAATACCTGTTCCAAACAAGGGTGTTTGGATCAGTGTGCTTCTTCCTGCTGTTACTGTGTACTATATTTATTGATGCAGTTTAATAAACATGCTGAAGTAGGCAAAAATCTTGCTTTCAAATTTCACTAGTAATTAGTATGTACTTCCAGAAGAGGCAACCATAGTTTTATACGATAATTACTAGAGGGAACTTTGGCGCTACATAGTGTCTATGGGAGTTGTAATGGGAGCCCGTTCAGCCAGCATGGGAATTATGAGAAGTACCTGGATTTGCCTAAACTTCGACCTTCTGGCTTCAAACAGCTTCGTGACTTTGTAAACTCATTTTCACCAAAGTACTGCCTAATAAATAATTAAAGGAACAGTATTAAAATTTTCTGATGGCAGGATTCAAACGCAGGATATCTAGCACAGAAGCTCGATATTGTAAACATTATGCCACGGATGCATGCATCGACAAGTGACATAAAATGCACTTATGAATTGATCACGGGCAAGCCAGTGCCCTGAGATTCTTGGCGCATTTCGATTTGGCCACGTTGACAAGCGGAACTGTTGTAATTAGTAGCAATTGTGCATGCTCGGCAGCATCTTCTTCACTTCAAAAGGTATAGATTGCTCTGAAATTTACGACAATGAAGGCATATAAAGTGCAGTAAACAAAGCCACAAGAACGTCTGAATTCACAAGCACAAAAATCTGACAAGTTCATGTACTGCCCATCATTTCCATCGTTGCTGAATGATTGCAACACAGATTTCTCTCTAGTATTTATTGTAGGAAACTCTGTGAAGCCAACTATCATCTGCTTGCGCTTGGCTACAGCCACCCACATAAAGATGAAACCTTGGCCACCCTGCTTTTCGGTGTCGTAGGTGTCGGGTCTCGCTAATTTCGACTAGTTTTGAACACTCAACTAGCATCGAACACAAAACTTGGCCAGACCACACACATGCTTGCCATTGCATGCTCACTGCTGGCCTCTCCTGGTTAAATGCCTTGGCAGACTTTGCTTCATGTTGAGCTATTGATAGCGCTTCAAAATGTGCATGTTGGATGTGTCTACCATCCGTCGGTCATGCTGGTGCAGGACACAGCCAGACCGCACCACATAGCATGGCCGGACTGGAGCATATGAGCTTGAGCGCACACTCAAGCCCTGTCATGCACAAAGCAAACGCTGCACATGTGCACTACAGTCGCACGTAGTGTAAATACTACTGCCAGCACAGGGTCCTGCAACAAGTCTGACGAAGTGCGCTGCGGCTTGCTGAAGACAACCGTGTTCGCCACATCGTAGGTGCCAAAATCTGAAGTAGTGGCATCTATGCGAACATCCAAAATCACATTTTAACTGCACGCCACGTGACATTCAGTAGGAGTGTTGTGGTTATGCCCCATTCCACTATAGCCTTCACAGTGGAAGGTTTTGAAGGAGTGGAAGCACCATGAAAGTTTTTCACTGCAGAAAGCATGGGTGCAGTCCCATTTATAATCAGTGCACGGTGATAGGAAGAAGCCCAATGCAAACAAGACGCGAGATTATTGAAGCGGCGAAGATTGCTAGTTTAGGGAACGCTTGTGTTAGCGCGCCTTCAATCTATCTTTCAAAAAAGTAATTCAATTTTTTAAACGTGACACAGAGGGTGGCTTGATGGAGATAATATTCTTGCAGTTACAAAAATTTTTTTGGCTATGCATGGTGGCCTTTTTCATCTTCGATATCATCTTAACTTTCCATTACACATATCTCGTTGCTGTCTTATTTGATAAAAACCAGTACATATGCACATACATGTGCTGCTGTCTGTTCCCTATATATATGTGTACCGCTTCGTAGAATAAAAAACAATTGTTGGAAGTTAGCGCTGTGTCTGCGTCGCACTTCTGTCTCTCGTCCCTTTTCGTATGCTAAAAATGTAAAAGTTATGTCACTTGGTGCAAGACGCACCTATTCAAAATTTCACGAACTGTGTAGCCAGTTTGATATTGAAAGAGACATGTCTAATGAGATTGAGCATGTGTCCTAAACAGTGATGTACATTCTTGAATGTGTGTAAGCACTAGCGATTATTTTAGAATGTTTGGCGAGGCATGTATATGGATTTGACCCATGAGATCTGTTTCAATGACCGTGCTTGCTACCATCTTTGCGATTCAATTGTCGGTTGTCCTTCTTGACAAGCGTTTGCCCATTATAGAGTTAGATTCCTAACTTGTAGTTTCGACACTGTTTGGTTCCATGCCAGGAATACTTGACAATATCAGATAGCCTTCACACACCTTGCAGTTCATTTTGAGCAGGTTCGACTGAATGTGAAGGGCTAAAGGTTCTTCATGGTGTTTTCAGAAAGACTGTGCACTTAGGCTTCTTGCATTCCCTGCCTCCTGACACATTTGCTTTGTACCTCTTCTTCAGGTTGTCATAGCCAAGGCAGAAAGTCATGGGGCCGGCCTTGTCGACCTGGATCACATCATAAGCCAGGACCTAATCCTTGGTGAGGCTGATAGTGAGGCCCTCAAAATTGCCAGTACAGCAGTAATTAAATATACTGCTTGGGTGTTATCGGAGCACCGCCTCAAAAAGGTCAGTGCAGGGTTGCATTCTTTAGCAGATTAGACGTAACTCAAACCAACATCAGTGTTTTAGTACTGTAATTCCCAATGTATGTACTATGCCTATTTTGATTCCTCCAAATTCTGATTTAAGCATGGAAAACTTAAGAGGAAGCTTTAGCTTGGGAGCTTCAATCTAAACGCATGGGAATGAGGAAATAGTTTCTTTTTCTAAAACTGCACCAATTTTGATGAAGAATTTTGATAATTTATTTTTTCCTCTCAAATGCAACAAATTTCATTCAAATCGGTCCCGTGGTTGTCTCACAAAAGCATTTCTGTGTTTTACATGTATTGAACAGGGAAATTGGAGTTGGCCCCGAGCTAAGGCTTCCTCTTAATGCGTAGTTTATTGTAGCATTTTTTGTATATGGAAGTGGCTTTTCAGTTATGGATAGGTCAGCAAATCAATTACTGAATAATTGTTCTACTAATTGAGTTGTAACTGAAATAACATTTCATTGTTCTTTTGTATACAAGTGCACTCTCCATGGCCTGAAATAAAGGAGAACAAGTTGTTCTAATTTTCTTTGATTTGGAATGGCATTTGCGCATTACAGGGTTAATTTATTTATTCCAGTGTTTAACAAGTTGAAGTAATTTCTGGCATCGTGAGCCTAAGCAGTGACACAATTTCAGCTCTACCATCAGCATTAATTTAACTGCTGTGATTACCACCTGGAATTTATCAAATTGGTCCTGAAAGCAGTACAAAGCATTATTCGTATGTTAAACAAATTATGTAATAAGCTTTGCAGTTTGTGTGCATCTTGTTTACTTTTTCATAGATACCATGAAAAAAGAATTGGCTAACATGAACAGCTTAACTTGTGCACAGCTTTAGGTGCACGTTAAAGAACCCCAGGTGGTCGAAATTTCCGGAGTCCTCCACTACGGCGTGCCTCATAATCGGAAAGTAGTTTTGGCACGTAAAACCCCATAATTAAATTAACTTGTGCACGTGCATTAGTCAGTGAGCTCCTACAATGCCTTAACTGACCAGCATTCCATGATGTCTAGTGACAGATTGCTTTGGGTCCCTGCATTGCAGCTGCAAGCTCATGTTGCAGCTCAGCCTCCTCCTTATAGAATTTGTCGAGGGACCAAATACATCAGTAACTGCATTGCCATTACCAAAGATGCTGCAAACGAATTCTTGTACTCTAACACTGTGAAGACAAGTAAAACGCGCATTTTATCATGAAAGAATATACTCGTACGTCCCAAAAGTTGTGCAGGAAATAACTGATGTCAATGCTTCTGTTTTTTGTATATTTAATAAGTAAAGAGAATATCACACGAACTTTCAAACTATATCAGTTTGAAACCAGCAAAGCAGTGCATGCCACTGATATGAAAAAATGTAAAGGCCATGAAATAAACAAGTTGAAGACAAATATGTTAATGAAACTTTGTCAGTCGAGAACCTTGTTTACATTTTTGTACATATGCAACGGCCAGGGAAAAATCTCAATGACGCTGTCTTTGTTCCAATGTATTGGGCAGGAGCAGCTGTCATCAGTCGTATATTGTAATTGCACCCAAATTATAGTCTCAACAGAGAGCACATATAGAAAGCAGGAGTTCTGCAAAATATACGAGGGGCAAGTCAAACGAAAGTGAGCCAGTGCGAATATATGACAAGGGGTACTTTATTTAAGAGTAGTCTTCATGAGCATTTAGATATTTGTCCCACTGTCTAACGAGTCGCGTGATTCCCGTCTCGTAAAACTTCTTGGGTTGCTGCTTCAGAAAGTCTGACTCTTTCACGTCATCGTTCGATACGAATCGTGTTCTTTGAGCTGTTTCTTCAATTGTCCCAAAATGTGGAAGTCTCAAGGCGACAGGTCTGGGCTGTATGGTGGATGTTGCAGCGTTTTCAACTTGAACTTTGCCAGTTTTGTGTTAACCACATCAGCGACGTGGGGATGGGCATTGTCGTGGAGCAAAATGACCCCATTTATCAATTTTCCACGCCGTTTAATCTTTCTTACGACTTGCAGTCGATCCAGCGTTTCACAATATCGGAAACGATTGATCGTCTCACCAGGTCTAGCGAATTCTATCAGTAATGGCCCCTGACGATCGTAAAAATGTCAGTACCTTTTCAGCGGAAATGACTGCCTTTGCTTTCTTTGGGGAGTGGCAAATTCGAGCGTTTCCACTGTAAGCCTTGCCGTCGTGTTTCAGGTTCGTAGTAGTGGCACCATGATTTGTGCCCAATCGCACTTGCAGACAAGAAGTTGTCACCCTCATTGTAATACCGGATCAGATTAGTCAAGGCAGCGCCAAACCTCCCCATCTTCTGGCGGTGGTTCAAAATCTTGGGCATCCATTGCACATGCATGAGCCGATAACTAAGGTACCCATGAACTATCGTGTGAACTTAACCGTGACTGATGTTCACACGCTCTGCCAGTTCATGAATGCTTATCCTCTGTTCTTGTCTAATCAGCTCAACCTTCACAGTTGCGTTGGGGGTGACTGCACAGTGGCTTTGGCCTGGTCTTGGATTGCCTTTGCAAGTTTCACGTTCTTCTTTGAACCATTTCCTCCAATATTTCACAGTGGCCAATGAAATGCAATATTCAGTGTACATGGCAGCCACACGGCGACTAAGTTCTTTTTGGGAAACACCTTCAGCTGTCAGAAACTTCACGACACCACGCTGTTAAACTTTTGGAGTGTCCATTATGTCACGCAACCATGTTCAGCTAAGCATACGAAAAAATTAAAGAACATTTATTCTCACACCTGTGTGTCACTTTTGTAAATGAGAAATGCCTGTGTGCTACGCGCATGCCTTGCAGATAATGAACAGAACCATTACTGCACATGGTTGGTTGGCTCACTTTCATTTGACTCGCCCTCATACATTAGAAATGTGAAGATACAATGGAATACACAAATGCAAGGATACAACTTGATAAAGGGCAAAAGAGTGTCATTGGAAACAAAGTTCGCTGCACGTATACACAAAACCTCGCAATAAGATCTTTAAATCTACGTATCTAAGAAAAAGCCACTGTATATAATGCGTCAAACAAGGCAAATAAACATGTTACGCAACCATAGATTCAGAGAATCTGAAGGCCCCCCCCCAACGTATTGCTCACGAAGGAAAGGTGGCTCGCTTCCTCCCCGCTTTTCTCTTTTGGGCACACAAGACTGAACCACCATCGTCGGCTCAACCATGCCACCCCCCCCACCTACACTTTCATTTGCATATACAGCAGGCGGCACGCGGTCACAATGTTATCATCCTTGGACTTTATACGGAACATGACAGTGACGGCAAGAATGCGCCTGGATTAACCATATAATTGCTATCGCAATAATATAATAAGAGTATCCAGCAACTGAAGGCCCCATGGCCCATTACTTTCCGCAAAAGAAGTAACAAACTCGAATGTTCGTTGCACTGCAACGTCTTTTTTTTTTTGTGTGCGCGCGCGGCGGGGGCACCAAAATGAAAAAGTGCTAAGGAAAGCATGTTGGCCACAATTGAATGCCTACTTTGGGCACCTAATGTGCCTACCGAGGGAATATTGAAGAAAACGTGAGACGCTTGGTCCACAGAGAACCAATGCTTCGTATGCATACTGCTCGGTGTTCTACACCGGCAAGACGAGACATTCCCATGAGGTTGCGCTCAAGTGAACACATGGAAATCTGTCGACTCCCCAAAATGATGATAGCAAGCAACCATTGTTTCTTCTCATCTGCTAGCCAGAACGTTTCTAAAACTCTGCCAGGCAAAAATACACTTGGCCAGAGAAAAACGAATGTGCATCAAACGCGCCGCGTGGTGGTCAGGCCAACACGAGAAAAATGCATGCACTCTGGCTGGCTCTGGCAGCCCGCGGGTAGCGAGAACAAGAATATTGAAGAGGCTCAGTGTGTCCTCGTGAATAAAAGTCAAAGTAGAAAAAATAAGAATGTTATTACCTTTGCTGGCTTTAATCTCGACATGGATGCTTTGGCGGAGGTGAAAGAAATGTTGACATTCTTTTTTGTGACATGACAGCACAAACCACCACAATGCTTCCTCTATCGGACCTCGCTGCGTGCTTTGTCAACTTGTCTAATAGTGTGTTGATTTGGCTTGTCTCATTGTATGTGCCGATGTACAACTTTAGAAAAGTCAATGCACCTTTGGCGTCAAATGTTTGGCATTAAACACAAAAAATTTTAGAATTGAAAATCTAAAGCGCGACTTCGGAAATGTTAGTGCATCCTTCGCATCAAAAGTTTATAAGAGCTTTATACCCATGAAGTTTTGGAATTCAAATCTATGCGCTCCGTAGATTCCGAGGCCTCCGCGAGATGCTGCCACGAGCCCGCTCACCATCAAAATGCCCTTGAAACTTTGTGCTCGGATGAGGCTCCTTGCATTATTTGGCTCCTGGTGCATGGGTGTGGCCGCAAAATCCAGCCCGAGTTCGTAATGTGCGTACTGAAATGACTTTTCGAGCATTAAAGACATTCTAAACAAAATCCAGAATGATTTCCGGCGCCAGGGGTTGTTTGGTCGGCGGTGCATAGACAGCACTAATAAATTTTGCGGGGGAAGCCTCTCCCCCCTCCAGGCTACGCCCCTGCTAACTAGTAGTGCCTCTTTGTAACCAATGAAATCTTGGTAATTTTTGTTAAGGTTAACTTCTGGTAAGTGAATTCTCATGGCTGCATAGTTTGCCATAAATGCAAAAGATTAAAAATGGGGGTGTGCAAATATTCAAAAATTTGAAATATTATCAAATGTTATAGTATTTATAACATTCATATTCGATTTGAAGACTAGGTATTTCAAAATTTTACCATATTCAATTGGATAGGAATATTCAAAATAAATCGGATATAGTGCTCGTCATATGGGTGCCAACATGGTTCTTAGCATTTTATCTGTCTATCTAATCTAAGAAAGTGTGTCTGACTTATTGCTGAATTTTGCAGTAATTTCGTGCAGCTGGCAAGATATTACTTGTAAAACACGCTTAGCCACAGGACATCCAAGCCGTGCAGGAGAATCCGCCTCTCAGTAGCCAGGGGCACTGATGGGCGAATAGTGAGGGTGCACTCTTTTGCAGGTTCCACCCTCATTTTTGAGCTTATTACTTGATATTAAATGACATCTGATACAGGATCAAATGCCTCTGAGTTTATGGGCAATTGATGTGGTATAATAAGGCACAGGTTGACAAGAACAAACAACTAGCAAAAATTATTTAATTTTCCAGAGATGACATGAACCAAATACAATCTTTTAGTATAGTGACTTATTAGGGTAATTTTGTTTACCAGTGACATTGTAATTGCAATGTTCCAATATGTCAAAATAAACCAACTGACTAATAAATGCATGTGCAATTGTTATTCGATATTTGATTCAGTATTCGATGCTATGTATTCATATTTGATTCGTATTTGAAAATTTTGATATTTGCACACCCCTAATTAAAGGTGATAGCTGTTTGTCTGACATGAACTGACGTCTAGATGTATATCGAAAGTGGCCATTTGGTTTACTTGAGCTGTAAATGCTGCTATTTTGTTGTGAATGATCAGTGTAGTCAAATCTTAATTTAAAATTATGCTTTTGATCGAAAACTTCATAAAGTTAAGAGGTTGATGTTTAGCAGTGCAAATAATCTTATCTCTGAAAAGTCAGGTTAGCTCACATGTGGATGAGTGAGCATCCTTAAATGGGAGATTTTACTAGAAGTGCAGGCAAGACTAATCCAATTAAAATATTCCTGACTAAATACGTGTACCCACTTAGCTAAAGAGGCATAACCAAAGTGGCCCCTCTGTGATGAGAGAGCAGGGGCTTCGGTTTGGCACTTCTGATGCAAGCACCTTTAATCGTGAAGCATCACTTTAGAAAAAGCAACCCTTAACAATGCCACATTAAAATGATACACACATTGCTGTTTTCACATGAAAATATGCTTCACATTCCTGTTGCTACGTGTGCTGGCATGGCGCATTCCAATGAGCATGCAAACAGATCACTGACCCTGCGGCTATGGTGCCCATTACCACCTACCAACAACAGTAAGCGGTGATGCTATTATTGATGACTGCTGCTCAGGCACGTACCCAGGGGGGGGCCCGGGGGGGCCCGGGCCCCCCCCCCCCCCGAAATCAAGTGGCATTCCTCCCCCCCCCCTCCCCACCCACGCCACCACTCCTCACACATTCCTAAAGCGCCGCCAGATCAATGTTGAGACTTGGCAGCTGTTTATCGGTCAGTCTTATGCTGCCTTTTTCACTCCTTTTAGATGGCGGTAGTTATCGGCATCTCTTGTAATGTGAAGGACAGTTTTCTCATAGATTCCGCACCCGCACGATTAACTCAAGATGCGCTCAGTTGTCACCATCTATTCAACCGTCACGCGCATAGCTGTTGCTTTTGTTAGTTCAACCTTCTTTGTTTAGGCTGATCCTGGGACCAGGAGAGGGATGCGGCTGTTACTCAGCTGGTCTTTACTCTCATGGAACGAGTTGCGGCCGGAGAAAACACCAATTGCGTTTAACTTTTCCCTTTGCTTCATTATTTCCTTGAGTTACGGCTCACCGCGACGTTGGCAGATGCCCGGAACCTTATACACGTGATATGGCTTAGACAAGGCGGGAAATAAAATGTGAAAGATCGTCCATCATGAAACCCTGCAATAACCCTTAAACCCATAAGCAAGTTGACTGTTGCCCGTTACCTCGTCTGTTTTTTCTTAACTTCTAGCACGTTTCGTGCAAAATTGGAAACCGGAAACAAAAATCGCAAGGAGTTGAGAAATTAAGTGATCTACTATGGGAGAGAGCCAACGCAACAACCAAACTGCAAGCAAAAGCAAATAATAATAATGTTAACCGTTGTTTATGATAATATTTATGGATCAACATCTTTTTATTTAAAAAGGAAGTAGAGAAAACGCCGCCGGAAGTGGAGAATAATTACTTGCTTTGAATGACGATTCTACAGTTATCGGTCGAACCGCCTCACGTAGCCACTTCTCTGCTGTGCTTATGTGGGTGTTTTTCTAACCTTTCTCGGTGAGCGCAGTACGTCTAGAATCGCAGAGTCCTGCGCTCTACGCGGTTGTATGGGACTGGCGGCCGCACAGCGTTACGCTATTCGCGGAACTGTCAAAACTGATCCACAAGGCGAAAATAACTGATATTCGAAACTATAACATGTGAAAGACTGAAGAAGCCGTAAAAAAAATGAACGCAGTCTGAAATCAGTAAAAAAGAAACCTGGCATAGGACAAACCATGATGTATGCACTAAAAGATAAGAGGGATAATATCATAAACAATCTCGAAGATACAGTAAAAGCAGCGGAAGAATTCTAAGCTGACCTGTATACAGTACCCAGAGGAGTCACGATACCTCACTTAGAAACAGTAATGAACAGGATACAGAAACTCTCCTATAACTAGCGATGAGGTCAGAAGGGCGCTGCAAGACATGAAACGATGAAGAGCGGGAGGAGAAGGTGGAATAACAGTCCATTTAATCAAAGATGGAAGAGACATAATGCTTGGAAAACTGGCGGCTCTTTATACGAAATGTATATCGACTGCAAGGGTCCCAGAAAACTGGAAGAATGTAGACATTATACTAATCCACAAAAAAGGAGACGTTAAAGAATTGAAAAATTATAGGACCATTAGCTTGCTCCCAGTATTGTATAAGATATTTACCAAAATAATCTCCAATAGAATAAGGGCAACACTGGATTTTGTCAACCAAGGGAACAGGCTGGCTTCAGGAAGCGATACCTTACAATGGATCACATCCATGTCATCGATCAGGTTATCGCGAAATCTGGAGAGTACAATAAGCCTCTCTTTGTGGCTTATATAGATTACGAAAATGCATTTGGTTCAGTAGAGATACCAGCAGTCTAGAGGCACTACGTAATCAAGGACTACAGAACGCTTACGTAAAAAGCTTGAAAAATATTGCTACATGCGTGTGGTATTTGTTTGTTTGAAGAGGTGCGTGGGCGCCATCACTCCAGAAAAGAGGAGGAAGAACGAACTGGGCTCGCGCTGTGAATCTAACCGGTCAGTGCTGCAACCGTTGTTGTAAATATAATCTGTAAATAGTTTCTCGTCTTACTGGCTCGTCCTTCGCGTAAGAATATATATAGAGGTTATACAGCTACCTTAATTCTACACAAGAAAAGCAGGGAGATACCTATAGGGAAATGGGTCAGACAGGGAGACACAATTTCTCCAAAGCTATTCACTGCGTGCTTAGAAGAATTCAAGCTATTAAACTGGGAGGGCTTAGGAGTAAAGATCGACGGCAAATATATCAGCAACCTTCGGTTTGCCGATGACATTGTTCTATTCAACAACAACGCAGACGAGTTACAACAAATGATTGGAGACCTTAACAGAGAGAATGTAAGAGTGGGGTTGAATAAGAATATGCAGAAGGTGACGATAATGATAAATAGCCGGGCAAAGGAACAAGAGATCAGGATCGCCAGTCGGCCACTAGAGACTGTGAAGGAGTACGTTTACCTAGGTCAATTAATCACAGGGAACCCTGATCATGAGAAGGAAATTAAGAGAAGAATAAAAATAGGTTGGATCGCATACAGCAGACATTGCCAGCTCCTGACTGGAAGCTTACCATTATTATTTTGAAAAGTAAGGTGTGCAATCGGTGCATTTTGCCAGTGCTGACATATGGGGCAGAAACTTGAGAATGAGTTAAAGACCTCGCAAAGAGCGATCGAACGAAGATTGCTAGGCATAACGTTAACAAAGAGAAATAGAGCGGTTTGGATCAGAGAGCGAAGAGGTATAGACGATATTCTAATTGACATCAAGAGGACAAAATGTAGCTGGGCGGGTCATGTAATGCGCCGGTTAGATAACCGTTGGACAATTAGGGTTACAGAATGGGTACCAAGAGAAGGAAAACGCTATCGAGGACCACAGAACACTAAGTGGAGCGATGAAATGAGGAAAATCGCGATGATGATGGTGATGATGATGATGTTGATGGAGGTGGTGGGCCCCCCCCGAAAAAAAATCCTGGGTACGTGCCTGCTGCTGCTACAAATAGTTAGCAAGCAGCAGTCATCACAGCACATGTTGAACATTCTACTACCACAATCTTGCATTTGTGCAAGCATATACAGTAGAATCTTGTTGATACAATTCTGCATAATACGTTTTTCTGGATAATACATATTATTTTATTTTGCTCGCCACCGTCCCATCGGAACCATATATTTTCATATGCTTATTGCAATCACGTTTTCCCCTGAGATCGGATAATATGACAGCAGTAGTGGGCTTTTACTGGTATTTCTAAAGCTCGTAGCTTTATATTCCAATGTACTAGCTTAAATAACATTCCAGTGACCCACGAACAACGTGTTAAGCCCCAGCCACACTAAAGGAAAAATGCACGGGGTGCGCCACTGGCAGTAATGTGCTGCTTTAGCCGTACAGCCTAATCAATTGGCGGTGTGCCACTGATCAGTTCATTGAGGAAACGGAGGCTTCTCTTTGCGACTTCCAGAATAACTTTTGTACCAACATTTAAAAGAAGCAACTTCAGCACAAACTCTCTGACTATTTCAACATTGCTGAATAAATGTGCATTGGCTGC
The DNA here is from genome assembly GCF_038994185.2 of Dermacentor albipictus. Taxonomy (NCBI): domain Eukaryota; kingdom Metazoa; phylum Arthropoda; class Arachnida; order Ixodida; family Ixodidae; genus Dermacentor; species Dermacentor albipictus. The sequence goes on from NW_027225567.1 coordinate 12,858,794, forward strand.
GGTTCGGGTTGCATCGAGTGACGCTGCTCCGCATAATGTGTTATGCGGGGCAATATCACTTCACACCACATGAACCGTTGCTGTTGAGTTTGTCACTGAGTATGCCTATTTTCATGCTTTTTGGAGCTTTATTTGGATAAGATTTTCGGATGATGCGTTCTATTTTACGGTTCCCGTGAAGATCGTATCAGCAAGATTCTATTGTCTGTAACTAGATTGGCAAATTTATAGCATTAATGCCCAAAAAGAATTATTGCAGCTGCTCAGTAATAATTTAAGCTGAAAAACTAGCCTATTCGTTCCCCCCCCCCCCCCCCCCCAAATCCTTATTTCCTTGGCTGTTTGAAGATTGCATTTAAGCTGCACTTTTTATCCTTTTCAAGTACTCTCATGAAAATAGCACCATAGAGTTGCATGCTTTTGCACTGGGAAATGACAACCCTTTGTTCTGTGTCTCCCTCTGTCGAAATAGGCAGAAACATTGATAAAGAAAATCACGTCTTTCTGGGCATACTTTGTGCTTGTCTATGCTTCCACCATGCATCTAGGGAGAGCTTTTGTTCAGCAGTAAACATGCGTCAACAATAATTATGAATAGCACTCGGAACTTCCAGGAGAATACTATACGCTCAAGACAAAATTGTTACACTACGCTTGCAGATATGCATATGAAGCATACATTTTAGTCATCATTCCACAGGATCTAAAATTGAGTTGCGTACAGATGCACACACAGTAAGCTACTGAAAGCTTCGCTAAACAGATTTGTCATTCTTGACTTGTCATGTGTCGTAAAATATTTCTGCAGTTAACTGCTTCATCAGCACACTAGATTTCTAGACATGATTCTCTTGGTGGTCTATATGTCAGTACTCTGCTACCAATGTCCTTTCCTTGGAAGATTGCCTGTGGCTTTACAAGCCATTTTCATGGTGATTTACTTAAACAAATGTTTTCACCTGTTTGAATCAGGTAAGCTTAAAGGACTGACGTGTGTTTTCAGAGTTGCACATACTTTGCCACATGTTTTTCACACATAAAAGGATGACATTTAGCAAGTATTAAGGTTGGGAAACACTTGTAAGATACTTTAATTTGATACTAAAATTTGTTTTAATATGCCAGACCTAGCGTCAACACTATTTTGACTTCGTGACACAAAGCAGAATTTGCTGACGCTGTGTAGATATTGGGCTAGAGAGAGAGAATAAACTGTGTTAGAAGTTGGTCTGTGTGATCAGCTCAGTCATGACTTGCACATAGTCGGTGGAGGAGCCTGCCAGCCACTCCTCAAGTGTCGCAGGCCTTGGGGTGGGTGTGAGTTTGCAAGGCTTACCTGGATAGTGATACAGCTCCCTGTACAGCCTCACAGAATATTAGCACTGTCCTGGAAGCTGCCAGATGCCATACAAGCAGGTTTGCTGGGCTAGGTATGATAATGTTGCTCATTAAAAAAAAAAATTTAAAAAAATAGGAGTGCTGTGCAAGCTTCTTGCTGCACAAGAACGGAACAAGCCAGGTTTTCATGATGTCAATAACACATCCATGTTGTGGGCACAGATACTCGATTCTCAAGCATTGATTCTCTATGCAGCAAAAATAGAAATGTTGCCACCTTGATGTAGGGCTGTAGCATACCGTTGTATCTCTTTTGAAGTTTGAAGAGGCCCTACACACATTAGTTAAAATGAACTTGCCCTGGGTTACTTGCAGTTCTAGTTTATTCAAACAAATCCCAAGTTATTTTTAATAGCTTATGAAAGGGAGGGTGTATTTAAAAGCAGCGTGGGCGGGTGCATGTAGGAGCCTAGAGGATCACATCATTCCTACAAACTCTTCTTTATGAAGACACTTGCCTTTCCATTGTACATGAACCAAGCCTGCTTTTAGAGCCATGGACAACATGATATTCTGCTTTATTCGAACAAATCACAGGTTTATGTTACCACAAGTTGACTGCATTCTGTGTTTGCACAAGTTTGACCTGGCCTAGAGCCTTTTTTATTTGTGCATGCATGCAGGGCCACACTTGGGAATTATTTTCTGGACGGGTTTTGTGTGGACAATTGTGTCCATTTATGAAACTGTCTATTCTCATTCTCATGTGTGAATCAGGCACACTGCTGGCATATGGTGGTATAAACATATAGTACATATATTGACATGTAGCAGAATTTGTAGTTGTGCTGAGAAGTATATCACCGTAGCAATAATTTCAGGGGAGTCTCGGGACCACTTTATCCTCCCTCTTGTTACATGCCTGCATGCATCTGTGTGTGTGTGTGTGGGGGGGGGGGAGTTGGATGTGATGTGTTTCATCACTGAGTTATCAGACACCTTTGTCTCTTTGTTCAAGTGCCTTTCATTGGGGTGCATTGTGAAACTGACCACCATAACTTATCAGTGACTTGCCTTTGTTTCCAGGTCTTTGACACTACTGACATTGATGAGCCACAGAAGCTCAAGCTTGGCAGAGGAAAACAAGTGAAGGTGGGATTGGTTCCCTGTCTTTTCCTTTTTTTCTGGCATGTTTTTTTATTATTTAAACTTTTATCAACTGAGCACTATGACAAGCCTGGGTAACAAGAAAATAAAAAAAGAAATAAAACATTGGAATGTATTTGAATAAGCATACTGACTGTGGAAAGGAGAATCTTAAGTTTCACTACTATAGTTTTCTATTCATTATTTGTTCTTAGTAACTGGCATTATCGATGTCTAAGCTGTTAATGATGCAAGGGCTGCTTGTCTAAGTAGCAGCTCTTAAAGGGACACTAAATAGAAGGGATAAGGGATTTAAGGGATAAGAAAAGAGCAGATTGGGTGAGGGAACAAACGCGAGTTAATGACATCTTAGTTGAAATCAAGAAGAAATGGGCATGGGCAGGACATGTAATGAGGAGGGAAGATAACCGATGGTCATTAAGGGTTACGGACTGGATACCAAGGGAAGGGAAGCGCAGCAGGGGGCGGCAGAAAGTTAGGTGGGCGGATGAGATTAAGAAGTTTGCAGAGACGGCATGGCCACAATTAGTACATGACCGGGGTTGTTGAACTATGGGAGAGGCCTTTGTCCTGCAGTGGGCGTAACCAGGCTGATGATGATGATGATGATGAAATAGAAACACAAAAATGAGTTGTCTGATGAATTATGCTTTTGATGCTCTATTCTTATTAATTTCACTGTAATAGGTTGATTATCAGAAAAGAAAATGAAGACCAAAATTACATTCTTCAAAATTTGTTGACAAAACCCCCGACCAGAGAGCACTGGTATGACAGTGTGATGTCACCCATTCTAAAGTATAATCTTGCATTTGGGCCGTTGTGCCTCAGTAAATGTTTCATAAATACGCTAAGTTCGGTATTTAGCTCACAATACAAGATAGTCCTTTACTTGACCGGCAACAAATTGACTAGGCCCGAGTAGACACCGTCAAAATCCATGACGTCACAGCAAGCTGTGCCTGGAACTTCAAGGTGGTGTCACCACCCATACTTTGTTTTTGTCTTTTCTGGCTTTGAAGCCTCCTCTCATGGTAACAGTGACTGTTTTGGTATTGTAAAAGAGTTATTTACTAACACAGCTTCAACGTGTTTTGTGCTTAGTGTCCCCCTAAATGGAGCCACACTTATCTAAGCTTCCACAATGAACATTGGGGACTGGGGAGCAGCTGGCTGATGTGAAAACGATGCATCAACAAGCAAGGCAGAGTGTGTACAATGTAGAACATCAAATGATCAGTGGGAAAACGTCAGCGGGCAAAATGTTATATTTACTTCATTATATGCAATAATTTGTTATATCGTTAAAACATGACATATTATGTGGCGCAGTTCGTGAACTGTTGTACGACCTAAATCAATTCCACATTTATTCAGATCATTAAGAAGTTTAGGCAAAATATACGATAGTGTACCCATAGAATAGTTAGCACGGGGAGTGACCACCTTCCAGTATTCAGACTGACGTATAGTATAGGATGTAGGCTTTATTTCTAGCTTGGCTAGGTTGCGAAAAAAATTTCGATTTTCTTTTAATTCGCACTTAAAGGCAACAATTCGTCTATAACTAAACAATTTCCAGACAGGCATTATATCTGCTTTAACGAACAGAGTATGTGTATGAGAATTGTAGGGGACATCAAAAAGAAGCCTCATTATCTCTTTTTGAAGGATGTACACCTTTGTTAAGTTAGTTACTGTGGTAGATCCTCATACTAAAAAGCAGTAAGAGAGGCGAGAGTAAAGAGAATTATATATCAGCTTTTTTGCGCTGAAAGGTAATATCAACCTACATCTGGTTGAAATACCAACGACACTTGACAGTTTAGTGCAAACAGAATCTACATGAATATCCCATAGCATATTTTGCGAAAACGTGACCCCAAGAATTTTAATACTACTTACTATTTCTATTTTTCTGGTGCCGTAAATAAGATCTACGTTCCTATTTACCTGCTTTGATTTCGGTCTAAATAGCACAGCCTTAGTTTTGTTGGTGTTAACCTCTGATTTGCTACAGACCATTCCAGAAGTTTTACAAGGGCCGAGTTTGCTATACAGCTGATTTGCTCACAGTCTGTAGCGGAAAAAAAATATGCCGGCATCGTCGGCGTAGAATATATAATTGGCTTCAGTGCATGTATTTACCAGATTATTTATATACAGTCAAACCCACTTATAACAATGCCGCTTTTAACAAAATATCGCATATAGCAATGGACAGCCGCGGCACCGTCACCTTTGCAGTGTGTTCTATGGTAAAATAAACCGCTTATAACAATGCTATCATACTAGATTGTTGGTTATAACAATTAAATGTAGTCATTTGGAGCCAACCCTCACAGAAAAAAAAAAACGCGCAAACGCAGCGACCACGCCGGCCAAACTACTCCGCCAAAAGCGCGCGCGTGTATGCGGAGCCGCTCGCACAGGGGCGGCGAAAAGCTCACGTGACGACGCATGCGAGGAGAATGGGGTGAGCAGGAGAAAAGACGGACGCTTTCCTCTGGGCAGAGTAGGAGAGGGAAGGAAGGCATTTCTTTTGTTGCTTTTGTATCGGCGCGCGAGGAGCAGTCCATTATTGACTTTGCTGGGGATATCAGTGATGCGGAGTATCGCGAAGCTACTGCCAATGGAGCCATTACAGAACTTTGGTCTACGGTGCGTGGTGATGACAGCGACGCGGAGGGGCTTCAAGAATTCTTGCATGCTGACGATGCAGTCGCGACAAACGAAAAATTGACTGATGAGGCGATCGTTGCAGCAGTCACCGGTGCGGAAGACGATGACAGCAGCGACGACGAAGATGAACCGGAACCTGTACAAGTTGTGTCTCAACAGGAGGCCTCAAGAATGATCGATTCCCTGCGGGACTTCATTTTTGCAAAAAACCTTTCGCTCAGACATGTTCAACATTTGGATGCCCTCCAGAAAGACATCGGCAAGATGGCCGCGAAGCAGTCGAAACTTGCTGATTACGGGTTTGTTTCAGCAAAGAAGTGAGAAGTGCAAGCTATTTTGCCCTCATTAAATGCTCTTAGGTATTCATGTTTTCTTAGTTTTTGGGGGAGGCGCTAAGAGATTTTCAAGCTGAGAGGCAGCCGCGGTAACCTTCTTGTATTTTTTACAAGGCTCCTTTCGGGACCACCAAAACGGTGCCTCGGCGGAGCTGGCATGTCACTTGCCGTCTGTGAACCCTCTTTGCAGTTGTTATGCTTTTTTTCGTGCAAACCGTTTATAACAATTATCGGTTATAACAATGAAATTTTCATGGCACTTGAACATTGTTATAAGTGGACGCGACTGTAGATATTAAAAAAGAAAAAGTCCAAGAATGCTGCCTTGAGGCACTCCTCTTGCAATTGGTTTTTGGTCTGAACAGTGCTCACCTATTTGAACATACTGCCGCCGATAGCCAAGGTAAGATCTTATAAGATTCCAGCAATGGCCACGCACTCCATACAATTCAAGTTTTTTGAGTAAAATGGAATGAACAATGCAGTCAAATGCTTTTGTGAAGTCAATGTACAGGCCCAGTACAACCATCTTACATGAAAACGGTGATAAAATAAACTCTTTTTGTTCTATCAAGGCTAGTTCCGTAGACCTATGCTTTCTAAATCCAAATTGAGCTGGGGTTAAAAGTTCATATTTCGGAAAAAAAATTGAAAGGCGCTCATAATCTTTTCTAAACCCTTTGAAAATATTGGCAACACTGAGATAGGGCGATAATTCTTGATGTCATTTCGATCACCTTTCTTGAACAATACCGTAACCTTAGCCACCTGCATTCTTTGTGGGAAAATGGCACTTGAAAAACAAAGGTTAAATATATGGGAAAGAATCGGTGCAATAAAATCCATAATATGTTTATGAGGTCGAATTTGCATACCTTCGTCACAACTAGAGCTGTTTTGAAGAGACATAAAAACAGACCGAACTTGTTCTTCGCTAACGGCCTCAAGAAAGAAAGTAGATTGGTTACTAGGGGGCATGAATCTTGAAAATTCAGACACTGGAAAGTAATCACCACACTGCACAAAATAGTTATTAAATAAATTTGCCAGGGCACGACCGGATATCTCGACTTCACCGATTTTAAGTTTATCTGTTTTTGGGGACGAGTTACTGCGATTTAAAACAGTGTTCAACTTTTTCCACAAAAGATCAGGCTTACGAGAGCAGGCGTCAAGTTCCGCATAAAAATAGTTTTGTCTGCTTAGCTTTATTTCTTTATTTAGCTGATTTCGGTACATCTTAAACTGCTTGAGTTTTGGGGGGTTTTTAGTTTTTATAAACTGATGATAGATAGTATTCTTCTCATCGATCTTTTTAATGAGCTCTGGCGTGATCCAAGGCTTGCGTATTTTCCTACCAAGTTTCAGTTGCTTAAGCGGAAAGTGCCGTTTATATATTTCAGCGATGTGATCAACGAACATGTTATATACGCCTTGTCAGCGCAATTAATCGCAAGAAGATATTCGAAATCAGAATTTAGCACGTCATTTCTGAAGGCATCTAGGCGAGTAGGATTTATTATTTGAACATTTATAAATTGTTTTTTACTATGATGATTGTGTCTATCTAATATGAAGGTAGGAAGGTGGTCACTCAAGTCGCAGGTCATCACACCCGCAATGTCATTTTCACTGACTGAGTTAGTAATAATTAGGTCTAACAAAGTTTCGCTATGTTCTGTGATCCTAGTAGGCAAACTGATTTGGTTTGAGCACCCGTTTGAAGTAATGAGCATATTCATAGTGGTTTTGGCTGCTGACCTACAAACCTGCTGCTGACCTTTTCTGGCAAACCTACATTTGCCAGAAAAGTTGTGTTATTTTTATTTTCTCTTTTTTTACCACTGTAGGGCTTGGAGGAGGGCCTTGTCGGATGCAGGAAGAACTCTCGCCGGTTTCTTGTGCTGCCTCCGTCACATGGTTATGGCTCCAAAGGCTTGGGGACCACTGTACCACCAAACGCTGTTCTGGTGTTTGATGTCTCTGTTGGCTCCATTAGCAAGGTTTGTTTGCCATTTTGCTTTGGTCGACAGTGCATGGAGAATGTTGCATTACTTTACATTGGAAAGACTTACGAGGCCACTGGCAATTTAATGAAACGTCGCTCAAGTACAGGTGGTGGGGGCAGTAGTACCTGTTCCCTCCATTTGGCTAACCTGCTTTGTTGCATTGTTAACATATTTCACTGCACCATGCCAACAGCCCGTTATCAGCAGCACTAAGTAAATTAGGTGCAAATGATCCATTTCAAATTGGCAGCTTCACTTTCTTTAGTAAATAGGATAAGTAAATACGGTACATATCCTTATAACATGCCCACACTTTGAAACATAGAGGCGGAAGCTTTTACACAACCTATATAATTTACATATGCAGTGAAACTGTTAAACCGTAGTTGACTGGAGCTCGAAAAAAGTATCTACTAAATGGTAGTACTGCTTAACCGAAATACCATGAGGTCCCCCACATACCTGTCAGAAACGGAACTCACAGAGTGTGCGATGGAAGGGGGAAAAAACATGCAGTATTCATTCACTTCACGCCACAAAAGTGTTATTTTCGTTTGATGCTGCGGCGGCCTAGCCACGCGACGTCAGCGGCCTCAAACTTACTGAAGCTGCAAGCCAGCTTTTCAGCCAGCCCCCTCTTCTTGGCAAACACTCGCATGGCAGATTCCTCGGCGTTACGTATTCTCCGTGCACGCGCGTGGTAGCACTACAGAAGTAGCAGGGTGCCTTTTTCATTGTGGGGTGCAGTTCTTGTCGCGACGACTGCATTCATGAGGCAGACGTAACGCGCAGCTTCTGCCACTGTCGGGCCTGAATTGCCTGTGCTGTCACTTTCCGTGTCGTCCTCATCACTGTCGCTAGTCAGCACTTCGGCAACAACAGAGACAACGATGGCAAAAAGTCGAACCTCCTAGCCAACATCTCTTCGCGATCGCAGCAGCACTGCCGAGCAACTTCTTCGCATTCCAAACAGCAGATCCCTGTCGCATGCCAGCGCCGTCTTCTTCGTGTCACGTTCGATAGCATGAACTATGTCTAATTTTTCTTCTATGCTCAGCACCCGGCGCCTTTTTTATCCGAGCTTCAGCATGACACGAGTTCTTGATTGCACGGTGCCACGCTTTCTGGCATGGCGCCGAAATGACGATGTGGCTTCACGCGCAAACGCACAGGGTGCTTGTAGGCCGTTGTTCCGATCTCTGAGGCTTGTTGTTCTGCCAGGCTGCCCGATGATGACCATAGTTTCTCACTACAACATGTGAGAAACTCTATGGAGACGACACCGCCGTGTTTGCGCGACGAAAAGGGGAAACACTACGTGTTAACCTATACGTATGCAGTAAGCTGGTGCAGTTTATGCGGATATAAAACACATTATGTTCAATGGCCGCTGAATCGGGGATTTGACTTTGGTAGTGACTACAGTGACGGGGCCCGGCACTTTAAGATCTGTACTACAGTGACGGGGCCCGGTACTTTAACATAATCGTGCACTACAGTGACGGGGCCCGGCACTTTAACATCTGTACTACAGTGACGGGGCCCGGCACTTTAACATACACACTGCAGTGACGGGGCCCGTCTCCTTAACCACAGACGGGACCGGCACTTTACGTCGACACTGTAGCGACGTCAATGGCCGCACTTCTTTCAAACATTCTATGCAAACAACTTCGAGCACTTCACGGCAGGCAGTGAACTTTATTAAGGTCCTGAGGAGCGACTCCGAAACCCCCTTATGAGGGAGGGGGCCGCCGCGAGCCGTTCCGACGTTGGGACGGGCAGGCCGTGCCTGACCGCCTCCTCCCACTCTTCATCCGTGGTGAGATGACCGTGGTCCCGTAACGAGGGACACCGCCAGAGCATGTGTTCTAAAGTGCAGAATGGATCTCCGCAATCCGGACACCTGCCCCGCACGGACGCGGCATTAGGTTGCCCCTGTGATCCACCACGGCCGCCGCGAACCGGTCGGACGAACCGTATTGGGCGACGTCGACGAACGCGACCGATCGTGGTTCGTCGGCGACGGATCCGAGAAGTGCGGCCCGGGCCCGGCGTGTGCCTACATTGCGTTGCGGGTGCACGTTGCGCGGGAACGGCGAGACCGTGACGGCCTCCCGCGACCACGCGTCGAGCACGCACTGCCTTTCCCTGACGGGTTAAAGTCCAGCGGACTAACTAACTAACTAACTAACTAACTAACTAACTAACTAACTAACTAACTAACCCAACCTCATCGAAAGTGTTGTGGACCCCCAGCTGCATGAGCTTCTCGGTGCTGGCGCCTATGGGGATGCCAAGCACTTTACGGACCGCGGTATTTTATTCCAGTACTGTCCACAACACCACGTGAATTTCACGATGTCAGCAACTTCCGTGCAGTAATCGAATACATGATTGCACACATACGGATCGAACGACCGCAATGGGTACTTGTCCACGAATGTACAATCTTTTGCGTATGCACTGTAACACGTATGATGATTATAATAAAGAAAGTTCACTCTAATGGAAGGGGAACGGTAAAAACACATTTAAAAAGTCACGGCCCATGTTCCTGCTTGTGAGCACCTGACAATCAATATATTCTACTGAATTAAGAAAAAGAAGCAGCGGGTAATTGCTCGCTTAGAAGACCGATAAACATGCAGTTCGATGAAATTTGAGAAATAATGATATTGAAGCTTCCAAGACTTTAGAAGAAAAGAAAAAGAAAATTAAGACTGAATCATCGCGACGGAACATCACAAGTCGCTGTAGGCGTCGAAGACCCCTGGCTATAACGAAATTATTTTTGAACAGCTCCGATAGTGTCCATGCAACAATGGTAGCTTGCGTACTGTCAAATGCTCATATGCTGCGGCATAAAGCTCACGGCACGGTGCGAAAACGTGCTCGGAGCGAAAGCGAAACATTGCGCGAGGACATGCATGCAGACGCGAAGTCTGTCACCGCGAACCCGTGCGATCGCTGCATTGCAGCTTCATTCTGTTATGCTACATTTATTTACACAGACAGCCATCCCACTATAAGAACATATTTCACATAGTTTTCTCAGCAATTGCTTACGTTTCACGCAAACCGGTTCGGTGGAATCGATTGCGGCGACCGCTCGCAGTCCCAGCTTACTGTACGTAGTAGGCAAAGAGATAGCGTTTGTAAACCATTATGTGCTTTCTGTTTGTCCAACATGATTATTTTAAAGGTAAAATACTGCCATTTCGAGAGTACTTGCAAAATTGTTCAGGAGGGCTGCCGCGTAGTATGTTTATTTAACGCCGACGCATATGAGGCGCTTCCGACAGATGGCGACTCCGTAAGTCGACCTCGCCCCCAATACCGACATAGTGACGGCCCCGTCGGTGTAGTGTTGTTGTTAAAGCGACGGGCCCCGTCACCGTAGTGAGGATGTTAAAGTACCGGGCCCCGTCACTGTAGTGCAGATGTTAAAGTGACGGGCCCCGTCACTGTAGTCACTGCCTTTGACTTTACTACTTTTAAAACGAAACTACTGTTTAAGCGGGTACGGTTTAACGTCGTTTTAGTGTACCTTTACACCCTGTCTTATTCCTGGCACATGACCCACTAGTGCCACATGCTAACTTGTTTGACTTTTCAGAGGCTACTGGTTATTGATGTATTATGCAAAGCAGGTTTACCTATTTTAACATTGTGCTGCGTTGCAGACTTGTGACTAGCACAGCATGGTCCAAGTAGCCTTTGCACCATTAAACCCCAACTAACCAACCAATCAATATTAAAGTACGCATGCACAAGCAGCTAACTGCAAAACGTAGCACCTCGCGACATCAACATCAAGCAAGGAATGTAAACAACCGAGACAACGCTACGTCACGAGTTTATGCTGCCATTGGGGCGGGCCCTGTGAGCAAGTTCATCACTGCTCCGATAGCCCCCTATTTTTTGTGTCGCTGATGGCAGTACAAAAAGTCAGCTAAAACTTGTTTCCGACATGAAATAACTCAGAGAAAAGCGACCTCAAAAATGTGCATGTCATAAAACGTTACACAACATAAAATCATTGTTGTGATTTTGACTTGCAAGCGGTCAGCACAGCCGCCGCTGCAATCGTCTCTGTGAAGCAGCTCGCCTGGCTTAACATGTTTTCTCATCGCTACCAATGGCTTTGGGAAAACAAATTGTATTGTCACTTATGAGCAACATAAAGTGCAGACGTTGATTGCGTTGATGAATATAGATGCTTTATTACGAGCTGTAGATGGATTGCAAGGGCAATCGGCCTCGGATCCGACGGCCATCGAGCTTGGCCTATGCCGTTTCCCAGTGATCGCCAGCTTGCCTGGCTTGCTCGTTCGCTACCGTCGGCGTTGATGAGCGGCAGAAGTGGTACGAGTTCGTGCGCACTGCTAGACGCTTAGAATGAAGCCCGCTGAAGAGTAGGCAGATTTGCTCGTTTCATTTCAAGCGTGCCTGGTACAAACTAACCCACCGAGCTTAGGGCAGTCCGATGACCTTCCACCAAGACTACGTACTCCCAAGCCTGATGCTGTGCCGACTTTTACCCCACCTTGTGTCCTGCTCTGTAATATGCTTCATTCCAAAAGCGCCCTCGATGAATGGTTCGTACTATTTGTAGCAGTGCGTACGCATATTGATAGCTGATGCTGGCCGCACTTTTTGAGTCGCTGCTTTGTAGGGGATCCAATAAAAGGTGGTTAACCACGTCTAATATGGCGGCGACTCCCGCCTGCAGGAAATAGTCGCCGCTGGAGGACGAAAATGAGGACAATGATGATGGCGAGGACACCGCAAAGCACGTGCAGGCATAGCAAATGAACTGGCAACACAAATTCCCTGCCGGCGAGCACACTGGCATGCGTACGTCAGTTTTGTGCGATCAGGTGCCCAGCTGTTCCTTCTTTCTTCTTTCCATCTTCTTCTTCCTTCTTCTTTCCTTCTTTCATTCCTTCTTTGGCCATCTAGTTGCTCTCTGAAACAGAAACTTGGACTGGTTGCTACAAACAAGACTCCAAATAGTTACATATTGAAGGGGAAGTGCAATATCACGAAGACAGAAGGCAGGAACACACAGGACATCATATTGCACTGCCCCTTCAAGATGTTCAAGTACCAGCTCACCCAAATGTTGATCCTTCTCCAAATAATTACCTGTTGTGCTCTGAAGCAAATGATGTTTCCTGCCATGATTACTGGGTCATTAGCTACTTATGGCAGTGGAAAAAGCGAGATAGAGAATTTGTGTCAGTACTCCTTTAAGGAACCGTTGTGCAGGTCGTTTCATAGAGGCAGCATATGTAATCTGTGAAAATTACATGTATAATAGTTCTGTATGCTTACCCTGCTTTTTCGAAGATGATAGGAAGCATGATTACTGTAATTCATTGACTGCCATAATGAACTTCCATGGTCCCATGTGTTGGGACCGTGAGTACTGCTACCATGCTAGCAATTTCTAATGTAGCATCCATGTGTCTATTAGGTGGAAACGCCCTCATGTTGAAGGTAGCCTCGTTCCAAAGTTGAGCTCCAGCAATGTCCAAGCACCTGGCCTGAAGCGTGCTTGTACCTGTTTTTACCAGTATGTTTCCATTGGCAGCTCTAGTGTGCCTCTTACGGTTATGGTGTATGCTTGCTATAAAGGTGTTTTGGGATTGCAAAAGGGGTGCATAGACCAATGCTGGAGATTCTCTATAGTGCTTCTTTTCAAGATGTGGACCCTCAGAAGAAGCCATATACCAGGTTGTGGGACAACTCTACCCATTAGAAAAACTAGTTAATTTCTGAACATGTTAAAACTCAAATTTTTTCTCTTTTTTTGTATTGATCAATGTGACTATCTGTGAAGTGCTTGTTAAATTTTTGTGAACACTGGAAGACAGCACCAAACCGAGAACCTGAAAAATTCAGGAAGAAAAAGAAAAAGCCTGCAAAAAGGAAAGAGCAGGAACTAAGACATGCACTACACTTGCATCTGTTTGTTCAGAATCAAAGCTTGCTACTTATATACTCCACAAGGACGCAATAACAAGGGGCAATGAAGAGCAAGCATAAGAGTCATCAATGACAACAACTTTACAATCTCATTTTTACATTGTATAAGGAAACTCAGGGATGCGATCAGAGATGGTTGTTCGGCGCGTTCGTTCGGTTACCGGCGCACGCGATTGGCTTACTCCACGCCAACGTCGCCAGCCGTGGTGCGCGGCCACGTTTTTGGTGACGTCAAAATGACGACACGCTCCTGTCAATCATCTTCCCACCGAGCATTTCGTCTTCTAGGCGCCGAACCCGACGGGAGCTGGGAAGTTTGGAGCGATCATACGGCTTCGCATGGCGCGTCTGGTGGATTGGATTGGATCCAACCGGTGGCTGCGGCATGGCACGTTTGGATCCAATCCATAGTTTAATTCGAGAAAATGGCGCTTCCGTTGGGAACATAGGTTGTTGCGCTGGTGTTTCTAGAGGAAGGAGGAGAGCGGGTGGTGATGCGAAACGCGTTTGAAGAAATGGCAGAAAGTGAATTCCAGTGTTGTTTTTGTTTCTCGAAACAAATTCGTTGGTTGTACAACGAAATCGACCCCATCATCGGTGCCAGCTAGCCACTGGAATGTTGTCATTGCCTCTTGAAAAGTGCGGCACTCTTCCGTCGTTTCTTTTCATTTTTTCTTCTCGCTGTGCGCGATACCACCTAGGGACGACGCAAAGAAACTAAGTTATGAATTGCAGTAGTCACATGTACTACTATTTGAAAATGTGTTTGGGCTTGAGAAGAAAAAATATTCTTTTAGATAAAGATTTCATTCATTTGGAAGACGAGAAACATTTCGTTTTGTACTATACTGTCTTCAAGCAGACGACAAATGACGGAAGTAAACTTCCGTGGAGGTCACCACTTCCTGATTGGCTGCTCTCTCCGCCCCATTGTCACAAATTTTGCATACTGCCACTTAGTGACGTTGCAGCAACCGAACAGAATGCGCGTCGAACAAAATATCTCCGATCGCGCCCCAGGTTTGACTAATACAGGTTTGACCGTTGATTTAAATTTGATATGCTTCTACTAGTTCCCACGCAGTTTCATCTTTACTGCTCCCCATGATTCTCGCATCAGAACAATGGGGTTCATGGGGGCAAGATCTGTAATGCTCAAAAAGATATGCACCCAAATATTTCTTTAAACTGTTCGTGCGTTCCCTCATTCAGTAATTCACGCAGTAGCCAGTTTTCCCGACGCAAGTTCTTCTGCAGATTAACAGAATGTGATGTACCGCTCCTGTACAACACTGCATGTAGTGCTTGATGTGCTTCACTTTGCACCTTAGCACAGTGCAACTTGTCATTCGGGGGCAAACACAGGCTGTTTCTTCCCTTTTTTTTTTTTTGGTGCAGAAAAAATACCTGTTCACTAATTTCCTAAGGTTGTGGCTTACCTTGTGGAGGTACAGCACCACGACCACCAGAAATCTTGTTGTATAGCTAACACCAACTCACCCAAGAAGTTATCTCCAGTATCACATGCATGCAAATGCTCTGCCACTAAGCCATTGCTTCCCTGGTGTTGATCTTCCTTCATTTAAATTGTACAGTAATGAAGTACATTTTGTAGTCCCCAGGGCAGTGGCACTCTGCCATAGTAAGCCTTTTGTATAAGCATTTGCATTCTCAGCTGTCCTTTAATGCTCTTGCAAAAGTTCTAACAACTGCCTTGTCAGGGACCCGCCGTGGTGGCATAGTGGCTTTGTTGTTGCGGCTGCGACGGCCGCATTTCGACGGGGGTGAAATGCAAAAACGCCTGTGCACTATGAATTGGGTGCACATTATAGAACCCCAAGTGGTCAGAATTATTCTGGAGTCCCCCCTACAACGTGCCTCATAATCATGTCTTGGTTTTGGCACGTAAAACCCCAGAATTTTTGCCTTGTCAGAGGGACAATAGAAATTGAGTGTTGAACCGGGGGGTTAGAACACCAAAGGCGTAAAAGTGCTTGGCAGTTGAAACGGGAGGGGACTGTGGGGGTGGTGGGGTTAACCCCTTGCTTCCCAACCACTGCATTGTCTGACCGAAATCTTTGGAGTAATAACTGCATAGTTGGGAGAATTGCCACCCTCTTCACCCCCGCCCCTCTTCCGATGCTTTTCACGACTGCTATTAGGATGATCTGAAATTTGTTCTGTTTGGACCATTTTGGCATAGGAAATGCCAGAGCATGCTTGGTTGAGGTTCTGGTTCCGTTAGGATGCAAGGTGCTTCATTTTTTTTTTATCGAAAACATTTACCCAAGTTGTAGAAGTTGTCAAAGTCCCTGCGATCACAGCAAGCTGGTTTGAGAATTTGAAGACAGCATCACCATAACTATTTCATTCTCTTTTCTGGCTGCTTGCCAAGCCTACTGTAACCTTAAGAGTGGTAGTGTAGCTATTATTGCAGCATAGCTTACTGCTACAGCTTGATATTCCTCTGTTGTGACTCTTTAACTAGGGCTAAATGCAGACACTTCCACTCACAAAACCACTTGCCTTAACTGAAGTTGAATGCTCTCATTTCTCCAACTTGTACGGTCTGCTGCGAGAAATACTTTCATTTTTTGAAAAATGCCGTTTGCTTATTCTGCTTTCCACATTATTTTTCTTCAAATGTAGTCCAAGTCTACCACAAAGGACAGCACGCCACGATCATCCACCCCAGTTTCTCTTGCAGCTGAGGACGCTGAGAGAAAAGAATCTAGGAGTCATTCGCACGGGTTTGTTGTGCTGTTTCTCTTTGTGCAATTGTTTTTCAGTTAAAAATTTTATTAAACTGAGAATTTGGCTTGAATTAAGTTTCTTTGCAATGGCCACTAAAGAAAAAAAGCCTATAAGCATCCTGAGCATTTGTGGTAGTTAAAGCATTGTTAGTAAGCATCTGTGCACAAAATACCATGAAGGCTTTATGTTACAATTTCACACTGTCATATTGTGTGCTATGAGACTCATGCGCAATAGCACAGAGGCATGTGCAGGAAGAACCAAACCTGCGGTTCAGGCCGCACCCTGTGCTCAGTGTGCCATTGAATTAAACCCTGCTAACTCTACTCATCATAATCAGCAGCAGCCAATGTTGGGCTTCCAAGTGCTTTCTTTTTACACTGATGTAGCAGCACCTACTGGCAGTGCAGTCGGGGACAAGTAAAAAATGCAGATGCTCCTCCCTCAGAATCTTTGCACCTGAAAAAAAAAAAAGAAACCTTCGCAGATTTGTTAATCCTAGCAACTCGTACATCATGGACAGCAATGCTGCACAAGGCAGTTCTCGCATCCTTCAAATGTAGAACAGATTTCGTTGGGGGCCATTGGGGGTAAAAGTTTCAATGCCATCCTTGCAGGTCCCCTGAGAGGGCCAGCGATGATGGGCTGAGGCCCCCTAGATTAACAGCAAGCAGGATCCCTGTGTAATGTTCTGCCCAGATAGCACACACACGAGGCTCTGTCTGAATGCTGACTGGCCTACCCGGCTGGCAGCACGTTTATTTCGATGGTTGTAAAAGCACCACCTCTTGGCGCTACAGCAGATTGCACAGGCCGACGGCAACAACATAACATTCCTTCCTCCTCTAACAAACGAAGAAAACTAAAAAAACGCACGCACTCGCACGCACGCTCACACGCGCACACACACACACACACACAAGAAACTGAAAAGGCACCATGATGCGCATGCACAGAATTCAGCTTGATTACTGGGGCACATATCGCATAACTGGTTTCCGCACGCTTGAGCTGTGGTGAAGGGGAGTCTGAGGAGGAACCACTGGCTTCGGGGCGTCAGTGGACACCCCTGACGTAACTACCCAGATCACTGGAGACGTGCCCTTCAATTCACTAAACGAAACGCCTGTAGTTACAGTGGTACTGGTGGCCCCTGCTGGGCAGTCTACTCCGGCAGCACCTGCAGTATCCAAAGGCACTGCTGGCTCTGCGCTTGGAACATCCGGACGGTTTACCTGGAGGCCCCCAGAATATTCTGACAGCTCAGACTGCCGCAGTATCGCCTGCACGTGATCGTGGTGCCTGGTCTACTGGCAGCCATCTGGTAGTCTTAGCACCGCTGCAAAACCTTCGTCCACTTCCACCGTTGCCGACACCCAGGCAAGACCTGAATGAAAACTGTGAGCAAAAGCAGTGGCTCCTGGTGGAGTGGCTACGGCTCCTGCTAAACCTCTCTTGGCACATCACTGTGGTCCGTAAATCAGGCTGTAGTAAATTTAACGCCATTTTCAATTTCTGGCTCATGAGAAGCTCAGCGGGGCTGCAACTGGTTACTTCATGCAGTGTTGTCCGGTATGGAAGCAAAATTCTGGCTATCTGCACGTTCAATCTATCCCTTGATTCCATTTCCTTTAGCTTTTGCTTAATGGTCTGTACCACACATACCACTGCTCCATTAGAGGCTGGGTGGTACGGTGGTACAAGAATTTGTCGGATGCTATTTCTACGCAAGATCTTGTATTCTTCACTTGCGAATGCTGGGCCATTGTCAGATACGACCACATCAAGGAGTCCATGTGCAGCGAACTTTTTTCGCAGGCATCCAATGGTGGCTGCAGCCGACGGGTTGGATACAGAGAACATTTCTATCCACTTTGAGTGTGCGTCAACTGCTATGAATGAGTGAGCATTCCTCAGTGGTCCGGCATATTCTACATGAATTCGGGACCATGGCTTCTCCAGGAGCGGCCGTGACTTGATCGGCGCCCGTCTTGGTGATCGCTGATCTTCTTCGCAGGTGCGGCACGCTCGTACAGCTGCCGTGACGTCATCTTCCTTGGCTGGCCACCAGACATGGCTACGGGCCACTGCCTTCATTTTCACAATTCTTGGCTGCCCTCCATATAGCAGTCGTAGGACGTCGGCCCGCAAGGATGCAGGCACAGCCACCCTTCTTCCCAGCAGAATGCATCCGCTCTGAACACTCATTTCATGAAGGCGAGTGGCATATTCTTTCCACTGTGCTTCCCGGGGAATTCCCCTACCAGTCCATAGTGCTTCGCGAAGATGACAGCCATGAGTCTTTGCTCATGGCGGCTGCAATAGCTTGAACTGACAACACCCTGGGGTAACACTCTTAGAGCATAAAGATCTCTGGTGGGTTCTCTATGTGCAACTCGGCTGTTTGAAGCAGAAGCCAGCTCAATGCATCGGCATGGGGAATGTGGCCACCAGCTCTATACTTCAACACGCAATCATAGCCCGACAGGAAGAGTGCCCAGTGAAGTAGTTGAGGCGAGCAAGACTTTAGCATCGTCTTACTTGAAGCGAGAAGCCCCAAAAGTGACTTGTGATCGGTTGCAATTTCGAATGGCTGCCCCAAAAGTACTGTTTGAAACGTGTTACTCCCAATACAACTGCCAAGGCTTCCTTATCAAGCTGATTGTAGTTTTGCTCAGCTGTGGCCAGACTTCTGGATGCGAAGGCAATAGGCCGCTCTTCTAACGCTTCCCGTTGGGCTAGAACCGCGCCGAGCCTGTATGGCGACGCATCTGACTAGCACTGTACTTTTCTTGGGGTCGAAGTGTGCCAATGACTCCGCAGATACTAAGAGCTTCTTACTTTGGCCGAAGGGCTCCTCTTGAAGTGACATCCAAATCCACCGTGTCCCTGGTACCAAGAGACCATTCAAAGGATTAAGCACCACCGACAAGCAAGAAATTAATTTCCGGTAAAAGTTGATCAGCCCCATGTAGCTCCGTAAAGTTTTCACTTCCTGTGGCTTTAATGCTGATAGGATGGCTTCAACGTTCCTGGGGCTGGGATGCAGACCTTCGGCGGAAAGGATGTGACCCAAGTACTCGACGCGGCCTTTCATGAATTCGCACTTGGCTAGCTTCAGGCGCAAGCCGGCATCTTGTAGGCGCTTGAGCACTTGGCTCACGTTTCCCCAGTGGTCCTCGTCGTTGTCACCAGGATATTGTCAAAGTAGGCAGCATTGTGTGGGAGGTTGCCCAGCAAGTTGTCTATTTCCCGCTAAAACAAAGCGGGTGCCGAAACGACACCGAACGGAAGCCTTGTGAATTGAAACGATCCTTTCACAGTGCTGATGGTAACCAGCTCCTGAGACTGGGCATCCAGCCTTATCTGCTGGTAGGCGTCCTTTAAGTCAAGTTTTGTAAACTTCCTTTCGCCACACAGTTTGGTGAACAGCTCTTCAATTCTGGGAATGGGGTAACTTTCAGTGACTGTCACTGGGTTGATAGTGACCTTAAAATCACCACACATGCGCAGTCTACCATCTTTCTTTACCACTGGAACCACTGGCGTGGCCCACTTCGACGTCTTTACCGGGTGTATGTCTTCGCGCTGCAATCGCTGCAACTCTTTGACATACCTGTCACCAAGTGCAAACAGCACTGGTCGCACCTTGTAGAATTTTGGCCTTGCTCCCTCTTGCAGCATAATCCTGGTCAGCACCCCCTTCTCATATCATGCCAAGGCTGTCTGAAAGAATGTAGCTGAATTGTTCGACCAAGCCAGCAACAGTGCTGATTTTTTTCACCTCTAACGGCTTTGAGATAGTAATACCGAACGCTTCCATCCATTCCCTTCCAAAAAGTGTCGGGCACGTTCCGCTCACAACTAACAATGGCGAAATTGCCTCCTGCATGCCCACCTTCACTGTTCCAGTCGGCTTTCCCAACATGGCCGACAGCTCCCCGGAATAGCTTTTGAGCCGCACATCAGTATGTTCCAACGCCTCCCCTGGAAAAAGAATGTTAAATTTCGCTTCGCTCATTATCGAAATACTGGCCCCAGTGTCCAATACCATCGCTAGCGGCATGCTATTGACAAGTGCTTCGATTTTCATTGGTTCCAGTCTGGCAGGACAAAGAGACCACAAGGTGTATTCCTCACCTTGTCTAGGCTCTGTTTCGGGAAGGTTATTGATGTTGTGCACAGAGCGGGAGCCTGTCCCATTCCTTCTATTAGTTGCAGGTGCCTTGCATACCCTTGCGAGGTAGCCCTGCTGATGACACTTGAAGCAGGTGGTGTTTCGGTGCCTACAGCGCAGTGTCTGGTGCTTCCCTTCTGCACCGGGCGTACCTTAGTTCAGTCGCCTCCCTTGGCCATTCCACGAAGTTTGCCGACTGTACCGAATCTGTAGAAATGGATGAGGCGCATAACGTATGCGAGTCTTTTCTTGCGACTTCTATCGCCATCGCAAGTTTTTTCAGTTTCCAGGTCCAATTCTTTGCTTTCCAAAAGGCAGATCTGCATTCTGGAGTCATTAATTCCACAGACAATCTGATAGTGCATCATCCACTCACGCACTGCGCCAAAGTTGCAATCATCTACTAGCTTGTTAAGTACAGCTGCGTAGTTACTGACAACCTCGCCTTCCTGCCTTTCCCTCGAAAAAAACTAAAGCTTGCGACTAGAAACTTTGGGCTTGAAGTGTGCGCCGAGGGCCACACAGAGATGGCAACAACAAAACACCCTGGCATACCCGTGGACACTGAAGCTGACACTGATGAGATGCAGACAGGATGCTGACCGTGCGAGAACACGAATGCTGAGGTGCTTGGTATTGCCACCCAAACTAAAATTAGTCTTAACCAAAAGGTCCACACACAATACCCATTAATTGTTTGTCAGATTGGGGGCCTCCTATCTGATTTCCAAGGTGGAGCCAGTTAAATGGGACATGAGAAACAAATTATAAATTATTGGCTAAGATAAATGTACAAAGAAGTTCTTGTGTATTCAAGTGATGTTTATACAAGGCAACGTTTAACAATGTTTCAAAGGTAATTTGGGGCTCTGATGCAGGCTGCACTGCTGTCTATTCTTTGATTGACACATTGATACTGAACGTGCCACCACACGCCGCAACACAAAAATGATCAGTCTCCTTAGTAGCTTCGCTGTTCAAACAAAAAAGGAAGGATAAGACATAGTTTCATACAATAATTACTCGAGGGAACTCTGGCGCTAGTGTCTACGGGAGCTGCAATTGGGGCAGTTCAGCCAACATGAGAATAGATTTGCCTAAACTTAGTCCTTCTGGCTTCAAACGGCTTTGTGACTTTGTAAACTCCTCATTTTGAATAAATACTGCTTAATAAATCATTCAAGGAACATTATTAAAATTGCCTGACGGCAGGATTCAAACACAGGACCTGTAGCACAGAGGCCTGATATTGAAACCATAATGCATGCATCGACAAGCGATGTAAAACACCCTTTTGAATTTATCCCAAGCAAGGCAGTGCCTTGAGACGCTTGGCGTGTTTGGATTTGGCCACTTCGACAAGCTCAACCGTTGCAATTAGTAGCAATTGTGCGTGTTTGCAGCGTCTTCTGCACTTCGAAACTTGCAGGGCGTCTACCAACCGGGAAAACCGGGAATTCTCAAGGATTTTGAATAGTGTGGAAATACTCGGGGAAAATTCAGGGAATTTGTGCTGCTATCAGGGAAAATGATCCAATTTTATTGAAAGGGAACGAAAGTCGCGGTAATGGAGGCTCGAGTAACAGAAGAATCATAACGAATCGCTTTGACGCCGTGTCGTCGGCTGGAGTTGTCAGTGTGCAGTCAACGAACGACTTTCCGTACCCGATAATTCGGACTACTTCGCGGCACCACCACGTACCCCATGGGCACGTTGCAAGTGCTAGGCGGCGCCCTGTCTTTCCGACCCATAGCGCCATCTGACGAATAGTTGCGCGAGTGTGGTAGGATTGCTCACGGCGTCAGCAGCCCGCGCTGCGTGTTTGGTGTCCTGTCAAACGGTAGCAAGGGGCCAGTGGGGGGGTGTCATATACGTCTGGAGACACACGGAAATTGTTGATATCCTCGCCTTCCTCCAATAAACCCGAGGGAGGGGGGGGGGAGGGACAGAAGACCTATGGGCCCCAGGTGCCAGACGACCTATAGCTACGCCACTGACTGTAGGTGTCCCGTTGCTGCCATCATAGCTGTAAAAGCTAATCATTCAGCATTATAACGCACTTGGCATAACGCCGGAACATAAAACAGCTTATGCCGTCGGACGAGCGCTATCCAGTGTTGACGCCGTTCTGCTTCATACGGTCGGCTTGGAAACCTGTAAAACGTTGTTCCTCGTGAGTTGTATGTGCTGTTGCAGCCCATTACTCAACAGCTCGGGTTGCACTTCGGCATTGCTCAGAAAAGGCAACAGCTACGCGCGAAACAGTGCACATACAGGCTTTCCGAACGCAAGCGGGCCGGTCGTATCCTGCCGGTTCCGCGCTCGCCGCCGCGAGGGGCGCCCTAGTAGGCGTGGGGACTACGTTCGCAACCTGCCTATACACCAGAACACCGCAAATTCAATGCGCGCCGCCATATTGATGAGCGCCGGTCGCGCCATCTATCCCAAGCGCCGCGAAGTAGCAGGCCTGGGCTGCCACGCCGGGAGATGCGACCCGGCGCAAAAGCGAAACTTGCGCTGTTTAGCTGGGCGGAAGGCGTGTTTCGCGTTTTTTCCAACCTGTCATTTTCGCTGTCTCGATTCAATCAAACTTCAAGACCTCATGCAAGTCCGCAATGGCCACACTGAGTGATGTGCAGACTGCAGAAGCGAATACATTGGGTAACCACGTAACCTGTGAAGGATTTTACAGCACTGTGTTGGTGCCACATATTATTAAAGCACGCAGAACATTGTCCTCTGTACTTTCAGTTTGGTCTTGTTTGTCATGGTCACTACTGGGTTGGCCGCGTTTGGCAACCAACTGGCGAGGTCGTTTGACTGCCTGATTAGCAGACGCCTGCCCTTCACCACCTGCACATTGAAAACAAAAGTTATAGTAAGAAGGGCTGTAGTTCTTTTCCATGCCATCACTGGTGCGAAGATATAAAGTCCTCTCAAAATGAAATAGAAAATGCACCAGGTCAATTGTATCGTGCAACCACTTAAGAGTACAACATTCAGAACACAAGCCTACAGCACTCGAACAAGCAGCTTATGATGCTAAACCTGCACTCATTGGAAGATGAGGAACTACAGTAGTTATAATGTTCAACTACATGTGCAGTCAAAGCCCGTATAATAGGGCGAGCATGACGGATGCAAGTGTTGTACAGTTGCACAAACCATGACAGGGCACATAAAATTATCATCCCTACTTAAAGCTGCATCATCAGGGAAGCCTTTGGTACAAGACAACAACCGCACCTGCATTCCAAAAAATTAGCCCCACCAACTGCAGCTACCTGGTATCAGACCTGTTTCGCTTGTGCGAGGCCATATCGGATTGTTAGCGCTCCCTTGAAAAAGAAAACAGTAAAAAAAAACTGGTGAGAACGAGCTAAATTTTGTTACAAAATACAACAATAATTAAGCACCTTATTTCCCTCGCCTTATGAACGGAAAAATTTTGCGCTTTGCCCCGCATAACAGCTCGCACGCAGTTTAGAGCTCAGGAGGCTCAAATGAATTCGTTACGAATGACACCTGCAACACCAGCTCGTAAAGACAGGTGCGCTGCAAGAACGCCTTCGGCAACGAGCAGTCGTCGTTTACGTTTTTGTGGACGCATGCTACGTGATGAGCAAACTTCGATTTACTTTCATTAGCAATAACGCTCACCAGCAGGGCAACATACTATCGCCTCATGCCGTGCACCAGCTGCAAGTATCACTAACCGCAAACTCAACTGTTCCGCTTAACCGTCGGGAGCTCTGCCTGAATGAAAACACGAAAAGGCTTGCCTTCTTGTTATAGCCAAGGCGAAGCACCGGTGCGGGTTTCTGCTCTGTGGGGTTGTCCAGAAAGTGCTCAGAGCAAACCTGCGTGTTACACATATAACGTTCGTAGGGCGCAAAGTTGAACGTGGCACCAAAATATACACAGATCGAATACTCACTCGTGCATTTTCACTGGGTTGGAAGTTCTTCCTATTCACTGCAGCTATCCACCGGTGGCGCAGCTTGTCATTCTTCGTTGCGGATGGAAATCGGTGCAGGCTGAAAACACCGCACCGGTACGATTCCCTACCTGTATTGTGCTGTTCGCAAACAGCGCTAAGCAACCTGTTCCTTTTCCGCTGGTTATTTTGGCATCCAAACACGATGCAACGATGCCCAGATTACTTCTTGTACTTTGGATCCGCGTGAACGGGCACATTTCCGCACTTTAGGGTGCGCTAGCCATATCTGCTGGTCGCCGGAGAACACACTTTGGCAGCCCAGAACAAAACGGCGCTGGTCGACCGGGCAATCCGGGTGCGAGAGTATGCGAAGACGGCTCTGTGGATATCTACAGTGAGACGTGTAAACTCGGACTGCTCATTGTGGTAGCCAACAGAGCATGCTCAAATCTGCGGCGTGCACTTCATCACCGGCAAGCTTTCTTTAAAAAAAAAATCTAGTCACCATCGTGTCGTAACCGCCCTCAGTCAAACATAGGCCGGCCGTTGAAGCTGATAAATCATCCGGAGTATATATGTGCCGGCATGTTCATGTACAGCAAGACTCCAGGCGAGGCTGCTGTACGGCAGCCCATCTGCTGTGTGAAAAGGCAAATTTAGGGCCTGCAAACATAAGTAGACAAACGCACTATGAAGAAAATTTGTATTGCTGCCCTGTGGGTCACAACGTTACGTTGCCATGAATAGGGACTAGGAAAGGAGTGTAGTATCCTCAGAGTAGTTATTTGAGTTCTCTCAGCTCCGCACCCTTCTGGGGCCGTCTCTAGTTTGGTTGCCTTGTTACTGTATGCGCTTCCATAAGGCCTACAACTCGTAGTCGTGCCGATGTGAATGTGGTTCGTTGTCACGTTAGCTAGCTTGTTATCCGCCGCTCATATTCTGCGAATTTTAATATATGTGCCATCGCTGGCCGTGTTTCGTAAACCTTGGTATGCACACTAACAGGACAGCGTGAGCAGAACCGCCCCCCCCCCCTTCCTTTTCCCCTCTTCTTCTCCTACCCCCCCTTTTTTTTGTGCACGCGATTTTGCACTGTGCGCTGCTTTTAGTTGCGCGTAGCCACATTGCTATTGTTTTTTAATGTAATTAAATGCAGCGCACGAGTTATTTTGTGAAGCCGATGCGCTAAATCGTGTGGTCAACTGCATTTGTTTGTGACACAAGCGTGTCATTACATTGCTGTGCAACAATGTGGTCCACTAGCATTTGCGCCTATTGAAAAGCTAACATGACCTCAAACTTAAAACAGCAAAAATGTGTTATCATAAGAAAGTACTTAATGACCTGAATATAAAGAAATTTTTGACATTATTTTAACAACTTAAGTATCTAAACATTGTTGCTTGGCTGTCTATATAACACATCGTGTTATTTATATACTGTACAGGAGCTGCCAACACACCACGCACACGCTGTCAGTCTCAAGGACAGCTTGCACGTCGCCTGTACCAGTCAGTCCACCTTCTGAACCAGCTGTGGGGAAGCTTATAATTTGGTTTGCATGTAGCCTTCATGTAGCGCCCAGCCTCGATGCGCTTGATGAACGGTCGAAGTGTTCGAGGACAGATACCACCAAACGCCGTCATTCATTTTGGAGCACTTCGAGAAGTCACGTGTGCCCAAACGGGAGGGGTATATATTGTCTTCTTCAATCATTACTCATGCACTGATTGAGACCAATTCAGTAGAGCACTGAAACAATGCACAAAGCGGGTCGTATCGATACGCGGAGCACAGACTGCGCACTAGCATCGACCTTATTTTCCAACCAAATGGCATGGCGCGAGGTTCTTCGTTTTCACTGCAGGTTGTGCTCACAATTTTGGAATCGGTCAATTGGTCTGTGGGACAAACGCGCGGTGGAAGGACGACGACAACAGAAAGGACCTACGCATTAAGAATTACATGAAAGAACGCGTGTCGCCGTTTCTTTGAAGGAGCTTGAGCTCAAAAAACAAAGTGTTCGCTGACGTCGAGATGCAGCGGTCCCTCATCCAAACCAAAATACTCTCTAAAGCAGTCAAACGCAACACTTAGCTGTTGTGCGGGGGCTGAGAGTAGTCAGGACAGTTGAGGATGAAAATTACCAGCTGTTGAGAGAATCTCACTTGTGACAAAGTTCGGGCCTCATACCTGTGAGCTTGCTATCAGTTGATAGAAATTGCTTGTATTCTAAAAGATTTGCTTCTGTATGCATCTACTTTTTATTCGTATTTGAGAATGTACAACTTGATCTGCAATGGGTTTTACCATTTTTTTTTTTCGAAGATACCTTATTTGCTGTGCATTTTACTGACCCCTCGCTTCTTTTTTCATTATAAATAAAACGCTACTCCTTACTATTTAAACTGGATTAAGTCTCTATTCGAACATGAGTAAGTTTTTTTTTTATTTTTTAACATGCTTACCATAGGGAATGACGGCATTTGGCGACATGGTGTCACCCGTCTTGACGTAAAACAAAGTTCTGTGTTACTCAGGAAATTTTGCAGAGGCACTCAGGGAAAAGCTGGAAAACTCGGGGAATTTGGAAGCATCAACTTGGTAGACACCCTGGAAATTTATAGATTGCTTTGAAATTAAGGACAATGAAGGCATATAAAGTGTAATAACATTGCCACAAGAACGTCTGCATCGACAAGTGCGAAGATCAGACAAATCTGTGCACTTCCCATATTCCCATGGTGGCAAAAAATTGCAGCCCCAGAGTTCCCTCTAGTAATTATTGTTGGGAACTCTATGGTATGAGAAGTTCTATCATCTCTTGCATGGACACCAACAGAAGGTGCCTCCATTCCTTGGATGCTGTGGTCAAATGTGTGCAGCAAGGAAGGGCATACATGGGAATCTCGGATGTTAAAAAAGCTTTGCAAAATGTGCATGTACTGGGATTCTTCTGCAGTTAGTTGAGCCAGTGAAGTGATGTCTGCAAGGACATGCCACTAAGATGGCACGAGGGCTCAGCACTGAGCAACCTACAGTTATGCAGACTTCAGTGACAGGTGCACAGTCTTTGACAAGCTGCATGCTACAAAAGCGCATATGTAAGCCAGTGCAGCAATGCATCACAAGGCAACACAAATGCAGACATACACACTTGCAGACTACAAGGGGACGAATGAGTGGCAGTTCTTGGCTGGGCACATGTATAGACAGTTTGAGGAGCATTTGCTGCTGCATTCTTTACCTGTCATGGTCTTTGTCTGGTAGCAATAGATGAGACTGGTGATGTATGCCACAGTAACTGCCAGCACGAGCAGTGCATAGACAAGATTCCTCTTTTTTCTTTTTTTACAATGCCGGGAGGTATGAAAAGCAAGGGCTCCATCACTACACTGTCTGTAGTGAAAGTTGAAGAAAAGTGTTCTTGCTGCTTGTTATGTGCCGAGAATTTTTGCCATCAGCTCCTGTTCACATTTTATGACTATTTGGCATAACAAGGTTAACATATAATGTAACGCTTCTCCCTGTTTTCATGCTATGGCTTTGCTGTTCTGCCGCTGTTCTTAGCAGAACTTGTAACATATTGAGGGGGGCGAAATTCGAAAGTGCTCGTGTACTTAGATTTAGGTGCACACTAAAGAGCCCCAGGTAGCCAAAATTGATTCACTTTCCCACTGTAGCGTGCCTTATAATCGGATCGTGGTTTGGGCACAAAACCCAACAGTTTTATTTAAATAATAATTTTTTCCTTGTTTTCTTGGAAGCAGCAGTGTGGATGAACCAGCCCGTTCGCGAGCACCTTGTGTTCCCCCAGACTTGCCGCCGCAGCAGCTAGCCACCAATCCAGCCGTGGCTCCAGCAACAGCAGTAATCAGTGGTGGCGAGAGTGACAAGGCACGGCTCCTTTCACGCATAGCCAGGATGGGGGCCCAAATGCTACCTATGCCTGGAGCAGTCCCGGCTCAGCCCAGCAGTGACTCTGAAGTAGAGGTGACCAACATAGTCTTTATATAGCAGGCCAGTGCGCCAACTTCCAAAGTTAAAAACACACTAAAGAAGAATAGTATCAAGTTAAACACTATATTCCTCTTTACTAACACTCAACATTCAGACCAGAATGTCAAGAGTGCAGAAGCAATGAGAATGAAACTTTGTAAATGGCAAACAAGGTACACAATGCAGTTGCACTCTGGTCACATGTTCAACGTGTAAACAGAAGGTGCTTCAGTGCATTTACCTCTGTGCTTAGGCACAGGCTACATTAAAGTAAAGAAACTGGCAGGACTTTAGTTTGCAAAGCTGAACAAGTTCGGCTATTCGCTTAACTCACCCAATACCAGTGATGATGCGTTGTGCTGCACCACTCCTAGTTGCTTCGAGAGACAAGCTCCTTTCTACCTTTATCTATCCAGCACTCGTGAGCCAGTGCTACTCCTTATTGCCCTCTATGTTCTCAGCGCATGAAAGCTTCGACAACAGAAGTGCCACCACACAACCTGCCACCTGCTTTACATGCGAGCACGGTAGTGTGCATTTTTTTTACAATAGCTGTATGCTAAGCGTGTGATACGCTTAGTTTCTTGATTGCTGTAGTGGATGTTGACCGTCAGCCATGCTTTGCACTTGTAAACACATACAATTACTGCCTAATATTTTTCTCATGTTATTAAGCCATTATGTAAGACTCGGGGAACAGGGCATTGATCTTAGCAATTTTTTTGTGACATCGGTTCCAAGCAGGTCAGAATAAACAACTTCAGTGAACCTCTACTTTGAGAGTACATATTCTATTTCAGATGCAGAGGAGTGCTTGTGCCAAGGATGCCTGTTCTAAAGGGGTCCTAAAGCATATTTTACCGTATTTACTAATGATCGCACCCTTGAATTTTGTTGTCAAAATTCAATTTTTCTTCTTTCCCGTGTAATGATCGCACACTGAACATGACTTTGATGCAGTGATATGACGTGTGCCAAATCTAGCTAATGATGATCGCACTTGCCATCTGTCAAATGCCGTGTGAATGAATCTTGAAGCCATACCAAGCGGTCTGCAGAAACCCAACATTCTTAAGCAGGTGCCTCATTTCATTCCTGTCATCATTTTCCGCACTTCCATGAAAAAAAAAAAAGCTACAACCTAACTTGCCTTGGCTTTATTATTTGTAGGCTTCATAATGGTTTTGGTCAACAACATAAAGGGCGCCTTTCGATTCTTCTCGTGTGCACTCGTGGGCATGCAACAAATTGCGTGCGGCAACGTTAGTGGCCACATTTACACCGGTATGTTAGAAGTGTGCCCTATTCGTACGCCAATGCCTGTAACGCACCTAAGATATTCCCCCACCCTTAGCGGAAACATGCCATATTAGGATAGCAGTTTCTGCAGTTTCCGCAGCGAAGACAAATGCTGCAATTTCCACAGCATGCCCGCCATGTGTTTCTATGTCACTGGCAGCTAAGCGCGCCCATCTCCGTTTCTGTCACCTCAAAGTAGACATGGCTACGTTATTGTCGCAAACTCACCGATATTGACCATATTATTCCTCACTGATACAGAAGAAACTGTTTCAACGCGTGTAATGTACTCACAAGAAGAAAAATAATTGCATTCGGCTTGCTCCACCAGCTGCCATTCTTGTTTTGGTGTCCCGCACTATAGTGCCTAGAATGTGCTGGCTAGTGTGCTGTCCGCGGCCTCCTGGGCGGCACCGGATGCAATGAATGCCGGCAGCTGCGGCTAGAAGCACTGCAGTACTGGTGGGTGCCTCAGCACCATGCGGTCTTCCTAGCCCGCCGTGTTTCCACAGCAACGGCAAGCTGGCTGCTGTGCTTTTTGTTTTTGTTAAGCCGTAGCAGCAGCACAGTTCAAATGGGGGCAGCTGTTTACTGATTAGAGTTCGTTTTGATTACAGCAGGCTTCTCTAGCGCTTGTCGCTTGCGTGAAAAGCTTGTGCTAGCTCAGCTCGGCTTTGAGCATGGAACCTCATGTGTTTCTATGCTGGTGAAGAGAAAACACAATTTTTAAGGCAAATGCCTTAGATGTCCTTGTTTCAAGGTCATGTTGTGAGGTAGAGAGCATAGCACACGATTCAAGGAAGGCCAGAAGCGAACCAAAGCATGTCCAGCCGTGTATAAGAGATGATTAATGATTAGCAAATTTAATTATTGATTAGTGATTTGATTAAGGTGTATTAGGAGGATTAAGGTGGATTAGGGTGGATTAAAGTGAAATACAGTAGGCTTTAGAAGGTGTTTGCATTCGTGTCTCTTAAGCGATAGCAAAGGACACTTGTCTTTTTTTTTTATTATTGTAGCGATGATGGCAGCATAACTTTTTAAGGGTAAGTTTTAGGATACATTTTTATTCTAATAAAGTAACATAATTCTAAGGTTACATTACTGTTCTGTTAATGTTATATTAATGCATAACCATTCATGACCGCTGTAACTGATCATCTTTTGAAATGACTTGAATTTCGCTGTTCATTCTTTTTATTTTATTTGCTGCTGTTTCTGCCTGTTTATCTTATTGTTGTCCTCATAGGTTTGAATGTTTTTGATTGTTTGTAAACCATGTACCCATCTCATAATGCCCATTGGGCCCCGAGGGTATGATAATAAGTAAAAAAAATTAGCCTGTGAAAGGAACTGTGGTGTTCTGTGTACTATACATATTTTATACCTGGTAAACACGTGCAGATTTCTTATGTCTGATATGCGTGAACAAAAGCAGGAAACAAATCTTTCATTTAAGCTTAAAGATTTTATTCAAGCATAACAATAGTCTAACGCAGGCACAAGGCAGCACTAGAGGAAGTAATTCACACTTATAGAAGATAGATCTAGTGGCAGTGATGCAGTTTAAGGAGCTTCTGCCATTGCCTTTGCACATCCCTCTCTTTGTTTATGCTTCTACAAAAAAACCGAAACCTCAAGAAAACATGGAACTTTACAACTGCTCTCGAAGCTGGTTTTTCATGCTCTGGACACCCTAGTTGTGGAAAGGCCAGTTTCTGCATCTGACCTGAAAAATCAGCTAGACTCGCTACATGTAACTTGTTTTTGCTAAAGAACACAGTAAAAGCACCTTCCATGGCCTTCACAGTGGTTGACAAGGTGTAAGATAGACAAGGCCTCCATTGTTAAAATGGGTAGTAAAATATGAAACAGCATCGGCACTAGCTTCAGCTTAACTTACGCAAAGGAAGCCTGCACACTGTGGTCAAGAATTTTTGGCAATGATTTTTTGTGCTATATACCCTGCAGTATAGTAGTTCAAAGCACTACTGCTCATTTTTTCCTGTTTTTCTTTTTCCTTGCACTCACGAGGTGCATGCTTAGGATATTCAGGAAATATTGTGGATATGGTGTAGGGTTTCAGGCGTGGTTTATAGCGGTGAATCTTGTGGACAACACACACCCTTTACGATGTTAGAGAACGCGCGCTCGACTAAACTGTTTTTGAAATGTTTTTCACAAACCACAGCAGTTGGTGCCAGCCTTCTGTCCTTTCTTCTGATCGTTCTTTCCCATTCTGCTACCACTTCGTATCAGATGGTGGAGTGAACAAGGATACATGCCCTTTGTTCGAGTGGTAACCGCTTTTACACAACGGCACAAAGCAGGTTCTCTCTTTGCACTGTCTGTATAGCTTCGGCATTTTTTTCACCGCCGCCGCACAGTTCTCGTAATGACAGGCACACGAACACAGCAGCGACGCACTCACTCTTTGACAACACCAAGAACAAACACGCACCGCTGTAATATCACTGAAAACGCAAACATAGAAACCGACGCAACCGTTGCGAAACTGATATGCGAAGCAGATGACGTGAGCAGTCTGCACCCACCCGTATGGCAGTGACCGTCTACTCTGCCATCGTGGACATTCATTGCAGGCGGCGCCACGCTCATTCATTGAAAAGAGCAGGTGCATGGCACACTAGCCAGTATATTCTAGACACTATACCCGCACTAACAGCGGCAGCCGCCTGCTTGTCTTCCCGCAGCAAATGCAGGATGAAAAAAGAATGTTTTGTTTCTTTTTGTGGGAAATTTAACCTGCGTAATGATTGCATCCCTGAATTTGCGTCAATCTTTTTGACAAAAAAGTGCGATTAATATGCGAGTAAATACGGTAAGTCTGAGACCTGAGAAATTCCTTTGATTTGAGTGCACTGTCCTTCAAGGAATGTAATCCCAAAGAAATATTAAAAAAAAAAAACTATTGTGAAGGAGAAATTAAGAGCACAGTATTTACAATCTCCATTCCTCTTTGACTCAAGTTCTCCTTAGCCAGTATGTGGTGCTGATCATAGTTTCATACAATAATTACTAGAGGGAACTCTGGCTCTAGTGTCTACGGGAGCTGCAGTGAGAGCGGTTGTACCAGCATGGGAATTATGGGAAGTACATGGATTTGCCTAAACTCAGTCCTTTTGGCTTCAAACGGCTTTGTGACTTTGTAAACTCGCCATTTTCAACAATGTACTGTGTAATAATTAAACATCATTAAAATTGTCCGACGGGAGGATTCGAACACAGGAACACTAGCACAGAAGCCTGATATTGAAACCATTAAGCCACGGACACGTGTATCGACAAGCGAATGAAACGCCCTTGTGAATTTATCGTGGGCATGCCAGTGCCTTGAGACGCTTGACGCATTTCGATTAGGCCACCTGGACAAGCTCAGTAGTTGTAATTAATAGCAATTGTGCATGTTTGCAGCATCTTCTGCACTTCGAAGAGTATAGATTGCACTGAAATTTACGACAATAATATTTATATAGCATAATATACAAAGCCACAAGAACGTCTGAATCCACAAGCACGAAGATCAGGCAAATTCATGTACTTCCCATCATTCCTATGGTGGTACAACTGCAGTGCCAGAATTCCCTCTAGTAATTATTGTATGAAACTTTATGGTGCTGATAAGTGTTCGACTTGTTACGTCTCGCCTTTCCTTTTTTTTGTGGCATACTTATGATAACTTTTCAAAATGGACATATGACAGAACTCCCCAAAAGTGACAAGGAAGCGGTGATAGAATGGAGCCATGCTAACAAATGTCACTTCCTCCTTTACTAAATATCTTTTAGAGATCTAGCTGGGTGTGCTCATGTATAGGCTTGTGAATGTAAGTAATTTGTGCTCAAAAACTATCACCCAGTGGTAGCTGTATGGGCTGCTGCTAGCTGACGTTGGCTGGCAGCTTGAAGAATGACGAGGAGGAGCGGCCCTCATGGGCTGTTTGTTAGCTCCACACACCACAAATAACAGATAGCTTCAAAACTTGGATGAAATATTTGCAGCTGCATCTCCTGCACGTGAAATATATTTGTTTGTCAAGCTTAGTAGAATTGGAATCTATTTATTCAACATTGACATCAGGGTGATGGTTGGGGAATCAGCTAAAAGCCTGGGGTAAGGCTTGACAAATGTCGGTGGCCCCTGCAAGAGGCATGCTCTTCGTAATCACTCAGATGTGTAGACAGTATTGTGACAAGAGCAGGGACAACAACAAATAAGAATCAATGACAACACAATAGAAGTATTAAATAAAGAAGCTGGCATAAGTCAACCTAATTGGGGTGATTCAGGGCCTCCTTTAAGCTGTCACTGAAGTGGCTTTCACCATGACCTGTAACTTTCAGGATGATCGTTCACAAGTGGCTCACCAGGTTCCAGCAGCGGTGCCTTTGCCACAACCCACTGCTAGAGAAGGCTCCCCCAAGCCAGTGGTGAAGCCACGCACCTTCTCGCAGCACTCCTTGGGAGATGCACTTTCACATCCAACTACAGTTTCACCTACACTCCAGCCCATGGTCAACCCCTATGCCCCAGGTCAGTACATTTATCTGTCTTTGTATTCTTCCATTTCAAGAGAGCTAAATTTTGTGCTCTCTTGCTGTTCCTCACATGCCACTGTTGTGACAAAGCTGAGGAAATTGGGGAGAACTGGGCTTATGCGAATATCCGATATATTTTATTACAGTCAAACCTGGTTATATCGAACTCACTAAAAAACGCCTATCACTTCGATAGAGGGCATAATTCGATATAAGCCTGCTAAAGAAATGGGCTCCATAAATGTACGTACCATTTATAAAAGCACTTTAATATTTATGAATGAAACTAGCTTAGTTTCGCATGAAATACCGTATTTACTCGCATAATGGTTGCACTCGCGTAATCATCGCACCCGTGAATTTTGTCGTCAAAATTCGTTTTTCTTTCCTGTGTAATGATTGCACCCTAAACTTGTCGCAGCAATATGTTGTGTTCCAAGTCTAGCTAATGATGATCGCACTTACCATCTGTCGAATGCTATGCAAACGACTCTTGAAGGCATACCAAGCGGTTTGCATGCACCCAACATTCTTAAGCAGATGCCCCATTTATTCCTTTCATCACTTTCTGCACTTCCATAAAAAGAAAAGCTACAATCAAACTTGCCTTGGCTTTATTATTTGTAGACGTTGTAATGGTTTTGGTCAACAACAACATAAAGGGCACCTTTCGATTCTTGTGTGCAGTCGTGGGCACGCAACAAATCGCGTGCGGCAACGTTAGTGGCCACGTTTACATCGATACGTTAGAAGTGTACCCTATTCGTACACCGACGCTTGTAACGCACCTAAGATATTCCCCCACCCTTAGCGGAAACGTGCCATATTAGGATAGCAGTTTCTGCAGTTTCCGCAGCGAAGACAAATGCCGCAGCTTGTGCAGCATGCCCACCATGTTTCTATGTCACTTACAGCTAAGCGCACCCATCTCTGTTTCTGTCCCCTCCAAGTGGACATGGCTATGTTATTGTCGCAAACTTGCCGATATTAACAATATTATTCATTGCTGATACGGAAGAAACTGTTTCAATGCGCGTAATGTACTCATGAGAAGAAAAATAATCACATTCAGCGCGTTTGGCTTGCTCTGCCGGCTGTCATTTTTGTTTTGGTGTCCCGCACTGACAGCGGCAGCCACCTGTTTGTTGACCCGTTGTCATCCTGCAGCAAATGCAGGATTAAAAATGTTTCTTTTTGTGGGAAATTAACCTGTGTAATGATCGCACCCCTGAATTTGTGTCAATTTTTTTTTACAAAAAAGTGCGACCATTATGCGAGTAAATACGGTACTAGTCCTGTACATTATTCCGCTTTGGCAATTTCGCTGCCTGCGACGCTCGCACTTCTCCACATTGTCTAAAGAGTCAGAGCAGCTGAGGCCGCAACCTTCCACATTCGCGCAAGAGTGCCGGACCGTGAGTGCACCAACCACCTCGGATGATCTCAGCAAAGGATCGTTGTTGCTTTCCTCATTGTGCCCACTATCACTTGTGCTTGGTACGATGTAAGCAATGTAGTCTTCGTTTTCGGGCTCTCCCGTGGTCGCGACACCATCATCCGTACTCCAAAACTTGTCAATCGTTGATCCCTCAACGGCTTCCGGAAATTGACAGCTCGCTCCAAACTTCGGCGACATCAGCAACGGCTTCGTCGCATGCATCAAAATTATCAGTCACCTCCGGGCACGTGGAAGCCGGCATGTCTGAAGCAATTTCAGATGACCCACTTGCACACGGCCACCTCGACGTCGTAGTGTGTACATGTTGGGTGCCACCTGCACGGGGTTGCGAGTTTGTCCGCTTTAGCCCTAATCTTGCTCATATTCTTCCTTCAAGATCGTGCTCCGCGGAATCTTGCACGCTGCGGGGACATCCAACTTCTCATTGCGTTTGACTTGATTTACGATTTCAAGCTTCATGGCAAAAGGCAAATTTTGTTGCTTCGCGCGCTGTTGTAAGATGGGAAGAAGACTTGGCACCCGGAGGTGCTGTGTTGCTTCGCGCTAGCCATCACGGTGGCACTGCGGGAGAAGGCCCACAAGGCGCAAATACAATTAACTTTCTTAGAAAAGCAGCAAGATCACTCGCACTTTCACTGCTTCCACCATCATATTACATATATATTACTCTATGTCCACCATCTTACAAGATGAGGGCACAAGAGCCTCTGATTGGCCGTCTGAGCAAGCGCTGCAGGGGGGCTAGAATCATTTCTTGCAGGGGGGTGACGACGACATGCATGACGCGGTGCCATATAGGTGTTCTGTAGCCACGCTGCTGCGTTTTCTTGCCGCCGCAAGGGAAAGCCAACCTCTGAGGGTACTTCTGCACCGCTTGGTGTTCGCTATATCAGGAGTCGCTGATATTTTTGTTCGATGTAAGCGTAAATTTTGCTATATATACTCATTGCAACTATACCATGTTCAGAAATTGTTCGATATAAAGGATAATTCGTGTAAACGGCTTTGACTGTATTTTATTAAATATGTTATTTGATACTCACTTCAGCACGAATTTTAGCATTCGAGTTTTTCAAAGTGTTGGACACAAAGAAATAAACATTTTGCCTGTATATGCCACGTCCCCAATTGCAACACCTTGGAAAGAAAAAAAATTCATGCTTATAACCTGGGAAAATAACTGCTTTTAATGCCTGAATCTTTGTAGAAACAGTTTGCATTCGTGGAAGCACGAATCGTCCGTGTCATATTCAGCCAGCTGCCCAGTTTCCCACCTCTTCGGCAATGCTGATGGCGGAGAACTTTGCCCTGAAAACAGTACACCTCGGAGCAAAATTCATGCTGCCGTGAAGCTAAACCTGAAGTCAAAATTCGCATGTAACCTGCTCCCAAATTTTACTGCTAAATTTTTAAAGTTAATCTGTGCGCTTGCTTGCAGAATGAAATAATTTAAGTTCGTGTCCAGACAGAAAGCAGCAAGCTAAATTTGCGCAAAACAGCATATAAACTTGCAACATTGCACAGTCAAGGTGACGCTTCACAGCATCGTGACGATGCATGGACAGGCAAACTCGAAATGCTCCCATGGCCTCTCAACCACCACAAAATATTAAAGTGGCTCTGAAACACTTTTTTAACATAGTATGAAAATGTTGCCAATCTGTACGAGAGTCTTATGTGAACATGTGAGCCAAATGTTATTGCACTGCATGCAGCAGGGAGGTAATAATTGTGTGTTGAAAACAGCAAAAAATCACCTGCTCTCGCTTACACAATGTCATGCAGTGTCATTGGAAGCAACCAATAACTATGAGCTGATTTTGTTATCACAAAACCATTCTCAGTAATACATAATTGATAATTTTGACTTAATGAAACATATATATGTCTGCAGTCTCAAAAAGACAGAAAAATCATTTACTCTTTGCACTGTCAGTCTATGCAAGACAGTTGTGCATAGCTGCATCTGCTGCGTGGGGCCTCAGAGATAGCAGCAGCATGCTGCATATTATTATTATTTGTTTTGAACACATATACACATATACACACGTATTAGGAAAGGGAAAGCGAGGGGCAGGCTGGCAACTGCCACCGGAAGGGGCACAACGCCTGCCTACTCTTCTGAAGGGAGGTGACAGCAACACAGAAATAGAGGATAGGAAGGAGGGGAGGAAAACGGAAAGAGGAAAGGAGAGCAACAGGACACTGCAACAGGACAAATCTAAAGACTAAAGTAGAACTCAGCATCCGGAATTAAAGTGACGCTGCGTCGAACAGCCTCCACAATTATCAACCACATCCATGGCTAGTTCGCTATGCGGCTAAATTGTGTTCTCCACGATGAGACGCCAAGTAAAGCTGCACGTAATCACCATTTCACCGTTAGTCGGTTCACAAGCTGCATAGCATAGTGTACTGCAGCCACCACGAGGTGCTGCGATGAACCCTTTCACCACCAAGACAGTCACCTTTTGGGCTGGGCTTTGGCCCCTTGTAGTCTCCCCTTTGTTGCATCCAGCACACTAGTGGAGACGAAAAGAAGCAAAAATCCGCATGTCTGTGTGATAATGCCACTTAAGCTTCTCGGATTCAGAAAATGTTTGCATTGCGAGATTCATGAGATGACGTCCTTTAATAGTGAGGCCATTCTGTTAGAAAAGTGTTTCAGGGCCTCTCTTAAAGTAGACTAAAGCACAGCAGTGAACAAGAGCCTGTAAGCAAATTATCTCTGCAGCTGGAGTCCTAAGAAATGTAGAACTTGCATTTTTGTATGAACATATAATAGTGGTACTTCAAAGGTTAACCGAGTCCTGAGATGAAGCTGTTCCTTTTTTAGCAAGAACCAACTTTTTTAGATTTGTTAATCTGGCTTTTAAGGCGTTATGCAAATCTCACAACTACTTGAACTATTTGCTTGAAAATTAGTCTACACTACACCAAAAAAAATATATTCACAAAAGCCTACGGAGAACTCTGCTTGATCTTATGTGAGTAGATGTAACTAGAAGCAGTATGTATAATTGATGGGGTTCTCACCCTTGTCAGGTATGCATACATTTTTCGAACCTAGCTGTTAAATATGGTACATGCCTCAGACAGGTTATTATTTTTTTTTAAATAATAGCTCATAGTGAGAAAAGATCAAACATTCAAATGATGGCATGCTACTTGACTCATTTTGCTAATTTATCTCACAGTGCCTACATTATAAGTATGCAGGAGTACTAATTGTAAATGCTCTGCCACTTTTGTGCGGACTTTTCAAAGCAGTCTGTGTTACTGCGCCCAGCCGCACGGTGACAATTTCAAATCTTCATGTTCGGTGTTCTGGAGCTATAGATTCCCTAGCTTACTGGTGTGTCTGTAGGTAGATGTGGTCTCGCTAGCTAGCAGCACAGTGTTCTCAATATAATCTGCTGTGATAACCCACTGGCTATGGCTGCTGAGCTCGAGGTCGTAGGTTCGATCCCGGCCGCGGCGGCTACATTTCGATTGGCGCCAAATGCAAAAGCACCCATTTATTTTAAAAAATGTGCATGTCAAAGAACTCCAAAGGGTTGAAATTAATATGGAGTCCCCGCTATGGCGTGCCTCATAATCATATCGTTGTTTTGGCATGTAAAACTCCAAAATGTAATTTTGTTCTGAAAATAACCTTGCAAGTGCTAGTTGATGTACATAACACTGCAGGCTAGCTGTGGCTGACTTCATCCTTACGAGCAGTGTGGGAGTTTCATACTATACTTATTTTCTGCATACATGGATAAGCTGTCGTTATCAGCGTTCGTTATTGTCTATATAGTACTGGCCTTTTGTGCACCTAATAAGGAGCATTCTTGTTGCATGCGGACCTGCTTTCAGGGCCAGCAGCACCCACCATGCCTGCAACCCCACACATGGCCCTGTACCAAGCGCAGAGCCAGCTTGCAGTGAGTTGAGAGTGTTGGGCAAATTTGTCTAGTGCTGCAGTACAGCAGAATGGCACGAATTTGAGCTTTAAGATTTATAATGTTTGTTAATTCAAATAAATAGTAAAATGTTTGGTTGTCCTGCAGGATTTTGGTGCAATTTAAAACTGCCTAATTCAAGTAGTGAGCAACACGAGAACAAGGTGATAGCAGGAGCCAATGTTTCTACAAGTGGACTCGTCTTTTTCAAGGCCTTAATTAAAAAAGACAAGTCCACTTGTTCAAATGATAGCTCCTGCTCTCTCGTTGTTCTCGTGTTGCTCATCGTCTTGAATTTCCATCTCCTGCATTCCCTGTGTTTCCCCTAATTCAAGCAAGTAATTCAAATTATTAATGATTTCTGGAAGTTGGCTACTCTGCAAAGCTTTTTTAGACCAAAACCCCTCAGACAGATCTGCATCTCCATAATTAAAAAAAGGGGGGTGGGGGATTGCCACCGGGCTTCCATGCGAGGAGTTTGCATCCTACTGGTTTGAGTGCTGAATGGTCAGTGCCCATTTCAAAGGGCCGTTCAGAGACATTGTCTTGGTAGAACAGATTGGGCATGCCATTCTTTCAAACAAGTGTGGCAGAATTATGACTGTGACAAAATCCAGTTTCCGTAACAGTTTAGGAAAAAGGAATTCCCCTGATCTGTGCAAAAATTTCTCAGTCACACTTCAAGTGCAGCAGAGACACATAGGCAGTGGAGGAGCAAGAGTGCGTGTTATTCTTAATTAAAGCATAGTCTTGTCACACGCATTGTGCACACAACCATGTTGAGCTGAAAGAATCTACAGAAACATTCACTGATGCCCATTGACCAGCATCCTAAATTGGCCTGCCTACACTAGCCACGGTCATTGCCTTGAGTCTCCATTCTTCTCTCTCACATGTAGTTCCCGCATACCACTGCCCCACTGCTTCTAAAGGAGACATACTTGCGTCCACTTGTTCATGTACCCACCTTTTCCGTCCAGCATTCACATAACCGTGTCCTGCTACTTCATTTGGAGCCATAGTTGCTATGGCGAGTCAGTTTTTTTTTTTCATATTCACTTCTTTCTCATTTTTTTAGTTTTCGGTTTCCGGCATTAGTACTTGTCATGGCTGGTGCACTTTAATTCAATCTCCTGCTTGACAGATTTGCCATGCCTGTATCATGGCTGTCTGCTGCACTTGGCTTTCCTTTGGACTAACTTTCTTGGTAGTGCCATTCTAGAAACTATGCAAATGCCTACTGTGCAGTTGTACGGTTGTCCTGTACATTACATCACACCTCTCCTCTTCACGCACCTCATGCTGCTCAAGCTTGAGCTGCAACGAAATCTCTCTGTGGTAACTCAACACTGCTCATTGCAGCCAAGGCACACTGACTGACAAACAGAAACAAGCTCAAAACTACCCTGTACACAGCTCCGCTTTAAATTGTAGAAAGTGTGCGTCCCACTGCGTGATGTTAACCAGCACCTTTGCATACTCGGGGTTTCCATATGATCCCTGAAAACTCCACACTTGTGATAGACATCTGTCGATGGCAGTTTTTGGTTTTCACAAAGCCTTGCAGGGGTGGGCCAGCCAACTCACAGGATTTTTTGCATGTTGCTTATTCAAGCGTATTGCTTTTCCTACCAAAAGCAGTAACAAAGTAACACTACTCGCTGAATGGACAGTAGCCATAACTAGGTGCACATACAAAATTGCCTGTTGTACATTTAGCACCGTCTCACCAACCAGGCTGGCAAGTAACTTCTAACACTGCTTGTATGGTAATAAATTGCGGAAAAAGTACGTTTGTAGAGAATTGTGAATTTAATTCAAATGTGGCCTGTATGGAAAGCTATTTTATAAATCTTTTGTACTAAAAGCTTTTAACTGATATGCAAAACATTTCAAATGTGACTGCTGAATGATAAAGCTTTGACAAAATTTTTACTGGCTTTGTTTGTATGCACCTAACTTTATTTGGAGTTATTTTTAGAAAGCAGCATAAAAGTATATTTTTTTATTGGAACATATTAGTTTTTTGTTTGCCTTGGATCATACCTAGTTTATTCAATTTCACACACTTGAAGCAGTAATATGTGGTCCGAAGGAGTTTGTAATATTGCAGCTTAAATGTAAATGTTTGGCCAATTGGTAGACTATAAATATGTAGACCCTTTTCACAGTGATCCTGTGGGTGCTACTATGTTTGTTCATGTGGGGACCCATTCATTGCTTGCCTCAGCCGTCTCCATTGCTTCAATGTTTACAATGGATGTATGTTACGCTCTGGTGCGGCTCAGCAAACCTCTGTTCTTGCAGATACATAGATGGTGACTGAGTGAGTGACATAAAGCTTTGGTCACAGCTTCAGAGGACATGTAAGCGCTTTCGGAGCTCATGACTCCGTGTCCAAATGGCGTGAGCAGCATACACAGTGCTTGTACTAAAAGCATGGCTAAAGATGCATTCCAAGCTGTCCAAACTTTCCACTTATGAATTAAATAAGGATAATAGTGTTCTGCTATTCGTCCTTTCTTTGGCAAACACATTGAAGCAGCTGCTTGTCCTGTTTGACTTGCTGTAGTTCCTTGGTGCGGTCATGTTTATTTTCTGCTGAATCACTCGTGGGTGTGCTCAGTTGCGATAGATTTGTTCTTCCTGCCCATAAGGTTTGGAATGTATACATTCTGTACTTTGTAATAGCTTGTAGCAAAGACTTATTATTGCTGGTCACTTGCTTACTCTGTAAACCGTCACGAAAGGTTCAGCTTAAACATTTATTTATTTTATTTATTTACAATACTGCCAGTCTCTACTGAGAGCATAGCAGGAGAGCACTATATATATATATGTACATAAACAAAGAACACTGATAATGTTAAGTATCAATACATGTATAACGTCAGTTTTGCACCTTAAAACATAAACAATTTACACTACAAAATGTATACACCAAACACAAGTACATGCGAACTTTCAAAAAAATAAGAAATGGCAATTGAGGTATTCTACGCTGCATACCCGATTACATACTCAGGGCACAAGTACATGGTGGTTTGCACGATCAATAATAGCACTAGCAATTTTAACCTGCTAAACAATTTTTTCAATTTTTAATTCAAACTGAGACAGTGACTCTGCGTTAGTGGTGAGAGGTGATAACATATTCCATTCACGGATGGCAACCGGAAAAAAGGAATATTTAAACACATTATTATTACATTTATATTCTACTAAGGTGTTTGTGTTTGTGCCTGGTACGTCGTGTTTGTGAATAAGAAATGTAATTTGAAATGTCAATTTTGAAATAGTTATGCAGAAGTTGATAAAGAAATTTCAAACGTGCCTGTTTTGCTCGTGTTTCGAGTGTAAGGAGCCCAGAAATCGTAGAAGGTTAGAGGGAGAGTCTTCACGTCTAAATTTGTTATGGATAAATCGAATGGCCTTCCTTTGTATTGTTTCTATTTTCTTTATGTTAGTTTGGGTATGAGGAAACCATACAGTGTTTCCGTATTCGAGGATCGGCCTAACGAATTTTTTGTATGCTAGGAGTTTTGTTGACAAGGGTGCGAGTTGAAGTGATCTGCGAAGGAAAAATAACTTTTGCATAGCAGATGAGGTAATGTGGTGAATATGCTCGTCCCACCTTAGGTCTGACGTTATTGTTAGGCCTAGATATTTATATTTTTGTACTTTAGTGAAAACTGTACCACTTATGGTGTAGCAAAAGTCTCAAGATTCTTTTTTCCTCGTTATAGTCATACATGCTGATTTTTTTACATTGATTATCATCTGCCAGTCTGAGCACCATTCTGTAATACTACTAAGTGATTTGTTAAGGGAGTAGTGATCTTGATCATTTTTAATTTCTCTATAAATGATACAGTCATCCGCGAATAACTTTATTTTACAGTCTATGTTAGTGGTTATATCATAAATATACACGAGAAATAACAAGGGCCCAAGCACGGAGCCCTGGGGTACTCCTGACGTAACTGATACTATATCTGATGTTGTATGTTCGAGAATAACAAACTGACACCTATTAAACAAAAACCCACGAACCCAAGCAACAACTTCTGTGTCTCCGATAACGCTTTTTAGTTTATTTATTAGTTTGGTGTGACAAACACAATCAAACGCTTTAGAAAAATCAAGTAGGATTAGGTCCATTTGGCCGTGATTGTCAATACCCAGCGCGAGATCGTGTATGACTTCTGTTAATTGAGTTATGGTCGATGAACCCCTGTGAAAACCATGCTGGTTAGGGGACAGGATGCCTTCGTTTTCAAAAAAAATAGTTAAAGGTTTTAGAATTATATGTTCGAGTAGTTTGCATGCCGTGCTCGTTAACGATATTGGTCTGAAATTTGATTCAACGGATTTATCTCCCGACTTGTAGATCGGAGTAATTTTAGCTATTTTCCAATCTTTGGGTAGTTTTGATGTCGATAGGGATTTACGGAAAATAAGGCCCAGGTATCTGCTGCACCACTGTGCGTACCTTTTAAGAAATTGGTTGGGTATATTGTCCGGACCGCATGCTTTTTTAGTGTCTAGGGCAAGAAGGTTAAGAACACCAGCGTCTGTGATAACGAGTGGGTCGATAGTGGAAACAGTCCGTGGGACTAAGCCGGCAAGACGCCGTTATTGTTTGTGAAGACCGAACAAAAGAATTGGTTATATCTGTTGGCTTTATCTGCTTTTTCACTTGACGAGAGCTGAGTTATGAGTGTTTTTTTTTGGCGAAAGTGGTTCCAGAATCTATGTGGATTGTTCTTTATTGTCTGTAGTGTTGTCAGCGTAGTCGCCATCACCCATGCTTCAGCGCATTGATTCAAGTGGTGCCATTCACTTGTTGATATGTTGGCGATAAAGTGAGTGCAAGTTTGCATATGAAGTTGGGGTGAATATGTCTAGACAACATGCGAGAAACTTACTATGCCAGGATGCGGCACTACAGTGCAGTCCACTTATAACAATATCGAGAAAGACGAAAAATATGATCGTTATAACCGATGATCGCTATATCTGGATGCAGCTATTAAAAAAAATGAAAAAAAATTAAAAGTGCGGAACATACCTTTGCAGCTCCGAACTCGAATTCGCTAGTTGCTCTAAAGACTAAAAAATAGATGATGTAGAAAGTAGGCTGTGAAAAAGAAACTTTATTTCTAGCGCCAATGACCGTGTCAAGGGTTAGGCGTGCCGAAATAATCAGAAATCTGCATTTGCTTTTGCGGCAGCTTCAGCTTCACAAACGCGGTGCGCATGGATTCTAGCTGCTGCGCGAACACTGGCGGCAATCCTTTAGCATGCATAAAATCAATTAAGGAGTCAATCGAT
The DNA here is from genome assembly GCF_038994185.2 of Dermacentor albipictus. Taxonomy (NCBI): domain Eukaryota; kingdom Metazoa; phylum Arthropoda; class Arachnida; order Ixodida; family Ixodidae; genus Dermacentor; species Dermacentor albipictus. The sequence goes on from NW_027225567.1 coordinate 12,903,788, forward strand.
GACAGTGCACTTTGTGTGGACATTGTGGTCGGGGTCAAGGAGCCACTGTCAATCTCATTGTCACTGTCGCTGCTGCCGTCGCCACCGTCGCACAACTGTGCCGTCTGTTGAGACAGCACATCTTCGGCGATCACCTCGTCGGTGACCTCGTCGCAGAACGAGGCAGCACTGTCTGCAGTCAAAAACTCCATCGACGCACCACCTGTGTCACCAGTAGGAACGAGCTCCCAAAGCTCGGTTATGTCAGCGGCGTCCACCGTGTTAGTCTCAGTGGGTTGGGGAAGTTCATCCTGACGCACAAGCCCGCCTTTTTGAAGCAGTTGTATATGGCTGACTGCTTTGCTTCATACCGTGCACCATAAACGAAGCGCACGGGTTTCAAAAGGCTGATCTTCAGGTCAGGGGGCCGTCTGCATGATCTGACGTGCCAGGAGCTGCACGATCAATGACTAAAATTAGCCACTTCAGCATGCACCGCTGATACAGGACTTTAAAGTTGGCGATCACGCCAGCGTCCAGTGGCTGCAGGCCTGCCGTAGTATTCGGAGGTACAAACATCAATTTGACAGATGTTAGCTTCGGGTTAACACTGTGTGCACTACAGTTGTCAAGTAGCAACACTACTTTTCTTCCTTGGCCTTCAATTATACTGTCGAACTAGAGCAGCCATTCTTCGAACAGGTCACGGGTCATCCATGCCTTCTTATTGCTGCGATAGCGGACTGGGATGTGCTGATTCTTAAAGTACGTTGTCTTCTTTATCGCCTGATCATGAAAGGCTTTAAACAATGGCTCCCGTCCATGCTGACGCACAGCAACATAGTCACCCTAACCTGCCAAGGCATCGACCTCCTTTAAGAGCGTGTCTTCGACGGCAACATTTGAAAAAACAGAGCAGTTTTGTCGCACTTATATATGTCCTTCTCCGCGTAGCGCTCCAGCACGCCAGGCAGCTTTGTCTGCAGCTGCTGCTGCTTTGCCTGTGTGTCCAAAGACGCCGCTTCCCCTACCACGTTTTTGTAAACGATTCCGTGCCGCCCTTTAAAGCGCTGAATCCAGCCTCCCCCAGGCTCAAAATTTGGTCGTCCTAGAAGAAAAGCGAAGTTTTTCGCTTTGGTGGCAAGTATTGGCCCACTAACATGCACATTATGCGCACGGGTTGTGATGAACCACTGGTAAAGTGCCTCTTCAACATCGGCATACAAAGGGTCTCTAACCCTTTTCTGCTGATCGGCATGGCCACCGATAGCTCCTGCCTTCACAATTGCGGTGCTCCCGGATTTCAAGATGGTTGATATCGTCGACTGGGCGAGCTCATACTTTTTCACAAGGGCACTCGCCATGAAGCCGCATCGAGAGTCCTGCAAAATATTCATCTTCATGTCAAGCGACACAGCTTTGCACTTTGTCGGTGCCATCTTCGAACTGGGTCACTGGGTTGTACCGTTGGTTGCACGCTGCTTCGGTGGCATCAGCCTGCTATCGCGAGAGAGAGAGAGACTAAAAGCACATTCACACCGAAAGCGGAGTGTCTAAGCGGACAAGCGGATTTTCAAAGCGGCGAGGCGGCGGGGCATCTCGCAATATCTTTAGCAATTTCAGGGACGTGCCGCCATCTCGTGGCACTCTGGGTTTGTACGCGCACTTTCAATGTTTTGTTTTCGTCGTTGGTTGGCGTGCTCCCGTCCGCTATGTACTTCTGCAAAATTATGAGCTCAGATGAAGATGAGATCGTTGGCATTTTACTCGCCACTTGTAGAGTCGCTTTTCAAGATTTGTTACAGCGCAACACAAAACAAGGACAAAAGAAAGTATAAAGCGATGACACGGCGCTGTGTCATCGTTTTATACCTTCTTTTGTCCTTGTCTTGCGTTGCACTGTAACAAACCTTACTATAAATCCCAACCAACTGGCCCAACTTGCCGTTTTGACGCTTTTCAAGAACAGAAGCGAAAAGCCCAGATAAAGACATTCGTTTACATTCGTTCACCAGCACTTCCGCCGTGTCAGGTTCTGTTTGGCTGCGGCCAAAACGGCCAACTTGTCCGCGTGGAAAAAATCGGTCCGTGCGCAAACCGGCCAAGCGGCCGCGTATTTTCCGCAAAGCGGAAAATCCGTGGCCGCTTGGCTGGATCTGCTTGTTCGCTCTGCCTTCGGTGTGAACGTGCCTTGAGTGCGGGGCGGGGGCGCCACCGTGCTGCTTTGCTTGTCGCTTTTTTTTTTTTCTCTCTCTTACAGAGCGACTGTGGCCAACGCGCACAAAGCAGCTAGCGCCATCTTGTGGAGCGCTGCGCCTACTCTGGTAGTCTCCGGTGCGCGGGCGGGGCGGGATGCGCTGCGCGGTAATGGCGGCAGATACGAATTTACAGCGGTAAACATCGCCTCGTCTCGACATCATTCGTTTCAGGAAACTAAGCAATGCAAATCTTACGATTATTTGGCACAGAAAACGCTGTCCAGACTGCAAAATTTTGATCATTACATTCGATATGCGGTGAATAACCTATCGTTATAAATGGTTTTTTTCCCCATAGTCCTAATGCATAAAATGACACTCTCATGTCAACCCATCATTATAACCGATATATCATTATAAGTGGACTGCACTGTACTACCTTTGTCACTGTGTGAAAAGTGGTCCTTACTGTTGGTGACATTCTGAGGTTGAAGTCCTTTCTTACGAGGTTAGAAGGATGTTCTGGCGGGCTAGTTGGTTCATATTGTTACAGGGATGCTGGGAGTATAGAAAGACTGTATTTATGATATATATACAATATGAGTCACAGTAGCCAAGATGGCTGACCACCACCAATAACACGCAGCAGCCAGCATCTCGCGATCTTCCTCTCTCTTCTTTCATCCTTCCATAACAGGACCCCCGGGTGGTGAAGTCCCCTCTCGGCACATGGTAGGCGAAGAATTGTGAACGTAATAGTTCTGCGGAAACCCGCAAGGTGGAGAGAGGTAATGAATAAAGGGAAAATGAGACATCCACCCGTTCGTAGCGTTCGTAAACTCTTGCCTTTGCTTCGTGTTGTCGACAAATTCGACTTCGCCCTGCCATCTGCTAGCCGCCTGGTTAGCTCAGATGGTATAGAGCGGCTGCCCCGGAAACCAGTGGTCCCGGGTTCGAGTCCCGGACCAGGATGAATTTTTCTTCAACTACGTATGTGGTTTTTCTTTCGAGGAACCCGTATGGGTTTCCTTTGTAGCAACTGCTACGAACGGGTGGATGTCTCATTTTCCCTTTATTCAAGAATTGTGAAGTATGGCTTCAGCCGTGAAGCATATTGGCTGGTCATCCGCAATTCTCCACTCAGTCGGGTTGCGGTAACGCAGAGAGAAGCGTCGGGGTGGAGCGAAAATTGTAAGAGGACGTTCCTTAGCTCTGGGATTGGCGACAGCAGACAGAATGTAAATCAATGTTTTGAAGGTCCTGGTGAACGATGGCTTGTATGAGAGGAACAGAAAAAGTGGTAGCATCAGGGCTACGCGAACAGAAAGCTGCAGGCGCCATCGCATCCAGTTCACGTCGAACGATTCGCACCACCTCCTCTGATGGCTATGCATGCTCTTGTGCGGGTTGATCTTCACATGTCGACATTGCGGCCGTATTGGGAAGTCTGGCGAACGGGTGCAAGACGCTTCGGCTTTCGACCTGCTCGAATTATTGGCACTCTTTAATGATAGCATCAGCTATAGAGCAGCTTTTGCACATGAGCAGATTAGAGGCATTGTCGGCAATGCCCTTAAGCACGTGCCCGACCTTCTTGGCTTCTGTCATGTCGATAAGCTTTACGTCAAAGTGCCCGCACGTCCTGGATGTACGAGACATAGGACTCCGTGGGGGATTGGGCACGGGAGGCCAGTTCCTGCTTTGCGGCAATTTTACGGCCGGCTGGTTTGCCAAAACTCTGCCAACTTCTCTTTGCATTGGTCCCAGCTGGTTAACTCCTCTTTGTGTTTTTCATACCACACCTTTGCCATGTCTCTTAGGTAGAACAACAGGTTAGCTAGCAACATCCCCGTAACTCCCAACATCCCCGTAGCAATATCTTTAGACGTTTCTTTTAACTGCGCGAAAAAAAAAAAAAGAGGGCACACTAAAGAAACACTCGCCACACTATGAGCGAAGAGTGCCAACTGTTTATTTTTGGTAAGCAAGCAACTTGCATATATTTCATTCAGGAATCTGTACACATGTTCACATTGTCACTCTCACATGTGCCGATAAAAATAAAGAAAAAAATTGTCTGCTGGGTAACTATGTAGACCAAGATTGCATCAAGCAATCACCAAAATATCACACGAATCAAATATATGTATGTTTGCTTACCTAAAAAACAGTTCGCAGTCTGCGCTCTTGGTGTGGTGAGTGTTTCTTTCGTGTGTGGTCGTTTTTTCACGCAGTTAAAAGGAACGTCTAAAAAATAATTTCGAGGTTAGCAAGACAACGCTGGCAGATGATCAAAATTCTTTATCCTCTCAAATCCTGGCATTCCAGAAGGCCCGCGAGAGAGGGCCATCAGGTTTGACCTGATGTTCCCCGAGTGGGCCTAGCCAGGTGACATTGAGTTTACTTTGTCTATTGTGGACCGAATAAAGTTGTTTCACTCACTCACTCACTCACTCACTCACTCTCTCTCTCTCTCTCTCTCTCTCTCTCTCCTCGAGGAAAGTGATGCATATCAGGGCCCACAACACAGGCAGTCCTTACCCAACGTTACTAGACTAGCTTCAGTTGTAAAACTCCCCGCCCGCGCGCTTACAGCCGCTGTCGCCACTTCTGTGTCAGCCGCCAGAGGGCAACGCTGTTCCATCGGGCTCCACTGCAGACGCCTCGTCACAGCCTTGAGCTCGTGCGGACGGGCCGCCGTTGGAACGTGTTTCACGCTCGCTGGCGTTCCCCTTCTCCGAATTAGTGAGACCACGAGAAAGCGATATCCACCTGCAGCAATAAGATTTATCGCAGCAGTTCGTTAATACTGAAAGGGTAAACTGCACGAAAGGAAGAAACGCATACAGCGAAGCGCAGAAGCTGCGTCTCTAAATGTCGTGTGTTTCTTCCTGTCGTCCTAACGTTTCGCGCAGAGTTTAGGCTCAGGAGCCTGAATATCTGGCCAAAGTGCGTGATTTTAGGGTGATCTTCATCCCCACCGAAGCTTGTCACCACGCCAAAGAAGCGCTACAAAAAGAAAGATGAGGTCGGTCTTTGTACACACAAGCCACACACACACAAAAAAAAGAAGCCGGATTTTTCATTCCGTCAAGATGCTTAATGAGCGAAGCTGAAACGTGCGGCCCCTGTGTTTAGCACTGGGTTAATCCCGAGGGTTCATTAAAGTATTTCTCAGTTATGAGGTTACACAGACAATCGGCTGCGAGAGAGAACGACGTCGCTGATGGTATGTCCGCAGTTGTCGCTTGCGTTCGATGTCTCGAGTTTGCTCGGAGGCGTGGTTAGCAGCCATCGCCTGCGATTTGCCGCTTGTGATTCTTTGAAATTAAATTTCTTCAAAATATCAATCTTTCCGTTACGTAAGACCATGAGTGGCTCATACTCCCTTAAGCGATGGCTCATACCCCCGTAAACGCGGCCTCCCCATTACGACGACAGAAGTGAAGCGAAATTCTAAGCTGGAAAGATGAACGGCCATGCAGCCAGCTGTGGAAGACGACGACGAACGCGGGAGCAGTGGCACGAGCGCGTGCCGTTGATTTCGCAGTGTTCCCGGTCTTCCTCCCAGCCTGCATCTGAGGCGGCGGCACTCGCCCCCTGACCTGCGTGTCGGGGGGTGGGTAGATCATCTTTTCCGTTGGACATTAAAGTTTATTCTATCTATCTATCCCGGTCTTCTTTCGTTCGGAGCGTCCACTTTGGGATTCAGCCGCAGGGATGCATGCTTCGCTGTCGGAACATTCCTTACGGAATCTAAACGAATGCCCTGCTAAATTCCTTTCTTTTTGTTTTTACCATTAAATTAATTATTACTCATTCAATATGACCTTCCTGATTTTATTTAACAGATAATTCTGCGCTATTCAATGCTATTTTAATTGCTATTAGGAAATTTCTGCTCCATGATAATTTCGAATAATCCACCCATTTCTTGGCCAATGCCCCATCGTGGGTAGGAGCCACACGCATCACAGGCTACAACAACAACAACTGTTCCCGGTCGGCACGAGGAATCTCTTTTTCACGCCGACCGAAGCATCGCGCATTGCTGGGAGCACAGAAAAAGTGGTGTGCCAAACTGTTGACATCGTTCCGATAGCGGCCTATGCAGCCAGGTACGCAGCATGTCGGCATCGTCAGCTGATATTCTTAAGAAACTCGGCGAAGGCTACAGTTTCAAGGATGACATGCTTGCTGAAATTCGCCGTCAACAACGAACCACAGACTACACCAACGCTCCACCGCGTGCTTAGTCCGGCCCGCCCGCGTAGCCGGCCAGTGAGGAAGTGAAGCCGAGCGCGACTGCAGCGCCACGAAGGCGCGGGCAGGTGGCGGTTCCGCGCAACGGCGCCGAGTTTTAAAACTGAAGCTAGTCTAGTAACGTTGGTCCTTACCTATGTAGCAGCAGCCCGTGAACTTGGTCACACGGATTCGTTCCATTCCTTAATACACCAGTCACTATTTCAGCGGCCAGCTACTTCACACGTCTTCCCTTTGCCATTCCACATCTTGCAGCAGGAATTTAGCACAGTGTGTGAGCGATCACCGAGTTACATTTCTGACAGCTGATCACCCACTAGCAGGGTAGAAGCAGTAAGTGCTTTTTTGCTAAAGTAACATGCACCGCATCACTCATTCCAGTAGAGCAAACTGTTCTACAAAAATGGTCTTGAAAGGGACACTAAGGGGAAATACTAAGTTAACCTGGACTGTTTAAGTACCATTCCAAAACCCTCGCAATGCTTGTTTCGTGCCAAGAAAATACTTACTTTGCAAGAAAATTGCATCTGAAGAGTCCAAGTACTTTCGAAATTCAAATCTCCCGCCACCCAACCGGGGGAGTGGTGATGTTGCATACGCCATCACCACCCTTTGCTGCCATTGGCGAGTAAAATGGCGCCTGACAGACGGCGGTACCGAGCCAAGAAAGAGCGGTGGATTCGCCACGGCAGCTGCTTTTTGGTTAAGTGGCATAGACCGTTCGGGCCATGACCTACTGTAAAGGGGCGACCTGCGCGTGCGGCGTTGCACCAGCGCCGCTCATTTGCTTTTGCTTGTGTGGCTTTTTTAGTTTTCCAAACCGCCGCCTCGAATAGTGGCGCTAGTGCTCACCCCCACCTACCCCAACCCCGTGGCCGGCCGCACGCACGGGCAGCAAGCCAGTGATGCCACGGCTGCTGATTTATCAGTAGGTCTACTGATTTTTAACATTTTCTGCTGATTCAGTGATAAAGCGCTTGAATCTGCTGATTTTCTTGCTTTTCTACTGAAACGAAAGCGGAATCTGAAACTTTTTCAGTACGCAGGATGGGTGGGTGGGTGGGTGGGTGGGTGGGTGGATGGATGGATGGATGGGTTACAGAGGTTATATTAATGTGATGCCACCTAGCGAGAGAAAAAAAACGTGGTTGGCTCTGAGGTTAACATACATTCTTGCGTGAGGCGGTGAATTTGTGAAAGTGGGTGCATACCATACCCCACAACTATGAAACCACCATTATCATCATCATCATCATGACCAACCTATTTTTATGTGCACTGCAGCACGGAGGCCTCTATGGAGGCCTCTCCCAGCGATCTCCAATTACCCCTGTCTGAAAGATACTATACTCTAAAGCTTTCAGGTACTAACTACCATCTGACGCCTTTGAATAGGCCATCGGAGGGCTTCACTGTCTTTAAATTCGTGCTTGACAATAACTCTCTGGATCCCCGGGTTTTTCAAGAGCATCGCTAAGAATCTTGGGGTCAATTTTTGTACTATTTCCTGGAAGCTACAATACTTCAACAGAGTACTAATATAAGCGCTGAATTCGTTGGCTCATAAACTGAGTGCAAAAATTGAAATTGAAATAAAAAATCTACTGATTTCTACTGATTTTTTGCGAAAAAATCTACTACTATTGTTTAATGTGTCGTGGCAACACTGCAGCAAGCATTTTCAGCGAGAACACAGAAGGACGCAAACGCACGCGCGCGGAACAATCGATTCGCTGAGCGCTTGGTGATCTGTTGGTGTTGCTAGATCTTGATTACCAGATTCTATTTCAGTGACACTGATTCTCAGCCCCGTGGGCGCCGGCTTTCACGTTTGGGGCTTCTTCATGCACGATGGTTTACTTCTGCATACCGTTGTGAAAGTCAAGCGGCCGAGCATCAGGAGGAATTTCATTTCATGAGTTCCCTGTGTCTGATATTAGAAACCAATGGTTGAAACCTGAACAAAAAAAATTAGCTGGGGCTTAGCTAAGGTTAAGCCTGGATATCTCGAAGCGAAAAGGTTCGGTGATGCTTAAGGTTTAGCTTATGGTTATGCTTTACGATTTAGTCTACAGTTATATATGCTTACAGTTTCACTTATGGATATGCTTTGGTAAGCTTATGGTTATGCTATACGTGTGCCTTGTGTAGTGATGCAAATTGCTTTTGAATGATGTATACCATAAGTTATGCAGGATTATTAATCTTCTTTAATCATCGTTGTTGGGCACATCGTCTTGCGATTTCTGTACAGCCATAAACACAGCTCACTCATAAACACAGAGTATCCAGTGGCGTAGCAACAGGGGGGGCCGGGGGGCCCCGGGTGCAAGGGGCCAATGGGGGCGGGGGGGGGCGGTCATATACGTCTGCAGATGCCCCTCTTTCCGCCGGCTTGACTGGGCGCAAATGGCAAAGAATGCTCCGTTATCCAGTAGCCCGAGCTCATGTACCCGATGCGTTGCGCCGCAGAATTGTCGGCTGCAGCTCTATCAACACCCCACGAAATAATTGCACAAATGTGCGGGTTAAAAAAAAATTACTTCGCAAAATGGTCGCTGAACTACTCGCCTTAGCGGAACGCTTCATGTCGGGGGGCGCTCGTGCCGTGCGTTCATGCTGGGAGCAGGCGTCGCTAAACATACAGTCGGGCGTTATAAGGTGTTGAGGCTCCTGGATCCCTCTTCCGTTCCGAACGCGCAGCAAAGACGAACAAACACAGCAGCGAGAGGGCGTTCAATGAGCGAGCGCGCCCGGCTCTCGCGTTTACGGCGAAGCGTTCGTTGAGGGCGACATTGCATAAGTGCGGCCGTGAAAAGTTGCGAATGGGATTCACAGGATCGTCTTCAGACTCGGTGCCTGGAGTTCCTGGAATTTATCACCCAATGGAACTTCTTACTTACTTACTGTTACCTTTCGCTTGTTCCTCACGATCTGCGTGTCAGTTGCATCATGCGAAAGGAACTTTTCTCAAGTTAAAGCTGATAAAGACGTCTCTGCGCTCCACCATGAGTGATGAAATGCTGTCAAACTTGGCGATACTGATCATAGAAAAAGAACACGTAAAAAATATAGGAACTTTACAACTGTAATTAATGAGTTTGCAGAAGCGAAGTGTCGGAAAAAGAACTTCTGAAGGAAATGTGTCCTTACTGGTCATTACTTTAGTGCAAAAAGCTCAATGTCCCACCATGGTTTGTGCATCAGCAATATGTATACAATGGTCTATTTATCCATTCTGAATCGTTGTATTCGTTCTTTGTCAGTTTCACGGTGTTCAATAAAAGATATTTCTCCTAGTCCTAGCTAACCGTTTCTTTATCATTTTGTTGCTGTGTGACTTCATGTCACAAGTACAGTGTTTGTGTCAGCTACACGGAATTTTATTAAAAAAAGGTTAATTTTGTAATATTTCCCGATATTCTATGACGTTATGTCTCTTTGTGATTACTAGGAACTCGGTAGCGGGAAAAATATGACATAAGTTATAACCATATACTGAATAATCCTTTAATTAGTACTTATAGAGGAAGCACTTTAATTCGAGAATCGAGGACTCAAACTCATATTATTGACTCAAGAAAAACTTCATAAACAAAATCGTTTTGGGTGCTACAGCCTACAGTACTTTGTCACTGCGGGCGGCGCCCAGTATGGCAGCAGCGACAGAAATATTAAATAGTGGACCAGTGACGTTGATCCCTCAATCACCTCCATTGCGAGTGCAGACCAACAGTAGTGCAAGCTTTCGCTGGCGCGGGCTACATCACTGCCTCACTGCCCTTTTTTTTTTTTTTTTAGTGGTGACGCCAAGAATCGACGCGAAGCATGCTCTATTCTGTGCCAATCTTGGGGTGGTACCGCAGCTCGGATAATCAATAAAAACAAGGCTTTCTTGATCAGAATGAAGAGATCTCGCAATTGTCATAGCATTGGCGCCCACGCCGCAGGGAGGCAGGTGGCATTTTCTAATAGGGTGGGGAGATCAGCGTCACTGACACACAATTTAATTTTCGTTTTCGTTCAGGGCCGCCCACAGACAAAATACTGCGTGCCATAGTACCTACGACGATTTTTGGGAAGTTGTTGTTGGCCAAGATATGAATGTCGGGCTTCAATTTTGCAAAAGCAATATTGCCGCTAAAATTGGTAATTAAAACTTTATTATAAAGATAATTTTTGTTATTTGTGACGTGAGTGATATTTTCCACGATGCCGCATTTGTATTGGCTGCCAAGCCTTACAGACTGACAGAAGATATGCACATGCGCTTAACACAAGTTATCAGTGCAGCACCCTGTGTTGTTTGGTGCAGAAAAGAACGGCGTGTATACCTCTGCATCCGCGATCTCTGGGAAAGACAGCGAAGGAGAATGAGACCCGAGGGACGTGCGCGGTATCCAAGGTGGCTGTAGGGGTGCTGAAACCCGGAAATTGTCGACATCCTCGCCTTCCTCGACTACACCCCGGGGGGGGGGGGGGGGGGGGACAGAAGACCTATAGGCCCCGGGTGCAAGACCACCTAGCTACGCCACTGGTACTGAGCCCTGGCTGAGGAGAAACACGTTTCTAGCACGAGCTTTGCGTCGATGCGCGCTTTTTACTGCCCTGTTGCGAGTGCGAAAAGGCTCGTAGATTCTCACTGACCACGCTGATCACGCTGCGCGCTCGCCGCAGCCTATACTTTAACGAAAACGGACTCTTCGTGTGCCGTGGGACGTATGTAATGCTCGAAGCAGAAAGAATCGGCGACCTAGCTCAGCCTCGAAAAAGCGTCACCGTCGTTACTTCTGCATCGTGCGCTGCCATGAACAAGGCCTATCTGAATCGCAACATCAGATTCTACCGCGCTCCTTCAAGGCCTCGCGAAGCGGGGCATTGGGCGCGCTGGATAGCTGCAGTTCGTCGCGTTGGGTAAGCGAAACTTCGCGCCATCCTGACTGTTTCACCTGTGTTGAAGCTTGCTTGATTATCTGCGTTCTAAAATTCGGTCTTTTGCACCTACAGCCCCGACAGCAGACCGACATAGCAGCAGGCATGCCTGGTGATTCACGATTCGAGACCTGGTCACAGCGACTATTAACAATTCGATCGGTACGAAGTGGTGAAGTGACCAGGTGTGTGCAAATGAGCACAAATGGTCGGGATGATTTTGGTGACAATTCACTGCCCCACTACGAGCAGCACAGGTTAGAGAGTTAAATGTGCTCATCCTTGACCTCAAGCCAGCACGCTGAGGCAGCGCAGCAAGGTAGTATAGATTGCAGCGCATCGATGTCCGAGCGCTGTCATTAAAAGCTACATCAAGCGAGCAGCGCGACAGCTCGCGCTGCAGCGCGATTCGCATGTACGTTACTTCGAGTTCATATATGCATTTCTTCAGTTATCAGTTGCTAAAGGGACATAAGAGCGCTACTACAGTGCAGGCATAACTACTTGTCTAGCGGCATGTAGTCAACAAAGATTGCAGGAAGCCCGCCGTTTCGCGGCATGTCGAAAGACCGCTGCCGTCTCGGCGCATAGGATCGTGCGCTCGAGCAATTCGTACATCGCGGCGTGCTGAAAGACTGCTGACATCGCGGCGCGTACCGTCGTGCGCTCGAGCAGTTCCGTACACATGATGTCTGCTAATCGCTGCTGTGAATTCATTTATAGCAGGCACTTCCTCGCGTTTGTGCGCCTGAATCTAGCAGCGTGCAAACCTTACCTTACCTCCTGTGTCAAGGCTTCAGCGACTCCGTTCGTAGCTAAGTACTCTTTTTTTCTTTTTATTAGCTGATGTTTTTGAAGTATTTTCTTTTGCATGGAGCAGGAGCGCAAATTTTGAATTCGTGGTAAGCGTGGTAAACGTACCGGCTTTGTCTTGGTCTGGCGCTTTCCCTCGTTAGGCCTAGGTGCTAGGCCAGACCTATTTGATAGGCTTATTTAGCTATCTCAGCTAGCTCTTCGAAGTGATTTGGCGGACTTGCTCATTGAGCATAAGGACGTAGGCCTAGCGATGAAACCAAAGGAAGGAAAGGCCGCGGGGGATGCGGAGCAAGTGCCGTGCGACAAGTGCCTGCGCTCAATGGCGTAGCAACAGGGGGGGGGGGGGGTGCCGTGGGCCCCGGGTGCAAGGGGCCAGCGGGGGGGTGTCATATACGCTTGAGGACAGCCCTCTTTCCGCCGGCTTGACTGCGCGCAAATGGCAAAGAATGCTCCGGCATCCAGTAGCCCGAGCTCATGCACCCGATGCGTTGCGCCGCAGAATTGTCGGCTGCAGCTCTCCCACGAAATAATTGCACAAATGTGCAGGTTAAAAAAATTTAATTCGCGAAATGGTCGCTAAACTACTCGCCTTAGCGGAACGTACGTTTCATGTGGGGTGCGCTCGCGCTGTGCCTTCATGCTGGGAGCAGGAGTCGCTAAACATACAGTGAGGCGTTGTAAGGTGTTGGGGCTCTTGGGTCGCTCTTCCGTTCAGAACGCGCAGCGAAGACGAACAAAGACAGCAGCAAGAGGGCGTTCAACCAGCGCGCCCGGCGCTCGCGTTTACGGCGAAGCGTTCGCGTTTACGGCGAAGCGTTCGTTGAGAGCGACGTTGCATAAGTGGGGCTGTCAAAAGTCGCGAATGGGATTCTCTGGATCGTCTACGGTCTCAGTACGGCCGAAGAGTTTGGCAGCGTATGACTCGACAGGCTGTAGTCGCGGGCCCGCCGCGATGTCCGGCTCGCTTTTACTTCCCCTCCCGCTCGCTCCGAGAAGCCGCTGCGAAACCTGCCGTCATGTTTTACGCTTTCCTTTTTACCCTCGAAAGTTTCAGAAAACTGTTGTTGTTGTGTGACTTCATCTCACAAGTACAGTGTCTGTATCAGCTGCACAGAATTTTATAAATAAAGGTGAATTTTGTAAGGATATTTCCCGATTGAGATTCTATGAAGTTGTCTTTTTGTGATTACTAGGAACTCGGTAGCGCGAAAAATATGGCAGATAAGTAATAACCATATCCTTAATAATCCCGTAATTAGTACTTATAGAGGAAGCACTTCAATTCGAGAATTGAGGACTCAAAGTCATATTATTAACTCAACAAAAGCGTCTTAAACAAAATCGTTTTGGGTGCTACAACCTACAGTACTTCGGCACTGCGGGCGGCGCCCAGTATATGGCAGCAGCGAAAGAAATATGAACTAGTGGACCAGTGACGTTGATCCCTTAATCCTCTCCATTGTGAGTGCAGACCAACAGTAGTGCAAGCTTTCGCTGGCACGGGCTTCACCGCGGCCTTTTCTTTCTTTTTTTATGGTGACGCCAAGAATCGACGCGAAGCGTGTTCTATTCTGTTCCCAATCTTGCGGTGGTACCGCAGCTCGGATAATCACGTTTGTCCGTACAGCAGCAAATGAAAACAAGGCTTTACTGATCAGAATGAAGAGAACTCGTAATTGTCATAGCATTGGCGCCCGCGCTGTGGCGAGGCAGGTAGCGTTTTCTAATAGGGTGGGGAAATCAGCATCACTGACAAACAATTTGATTTTCGTTTTTGTTCAGGGCCGCCCACAGACAAAATACTGCGTGCCATAGTACCTACGACGATTTTTGGGAAGTTGTTGTTGGCCAAGATATGAATGTTGGGCTTCAATTTTGCAAAAGCAATATTGCCGCTAAAATTGGTAATTAAAACTTTATTATAAAGATAATTTTTGTTACTTGTGACGTGAGTGATATTTTCCACGATGCCGCATTTGTATTGGCTGCCAAGCCTTACAGTCTGACAGAAGATGTGCACATGGGCTTATCACACGTTATCAGTGCAGCACCCTGTGTTATTTGGCGCAGGAAAAACAGCGTGTATATTTGCTGCATTTGCGATCTCTGGGAAAGAAAGCGAAGGAGAGGGGGACCCGGGGAACGTGCGCGGTATCCAAGGTGGTTGTACTGGACCTGAAACCCAGAAATTGTCGATAACCTCGCCTTCCTTGATTACATCGGGGGGGATGACAGAAGACTTATGGGCCCCGGGTGCCAGACAACCTAGCTACGCCACTGAGAGTATCACTCTCTTCTCCTTCCATGTTGAATGCGCGCGCCTGTTCTCTGGCAAGCGGTTATATAGTTGGCCTCCCCGATAAACACGACGTGCTTGCGGCGAACGTCAAACGACTACGCATAGCGCGCGGCAGTGGCCACCTGCGCCGACTCCGAACACGCTTACGGAGCCAATTCAGACATACGCCGGCTCGCGCGAAGCGCGGTGTTAACTAGCATAGTGAAGCTTTTCGTTTCAAAAGCCCAACATGGGAAAAGTGCTTAAAGTGTAGTGACTATCTGTGTGATGGCACAATAAAGCGCCCTTGGAATTTTTCAAGCTAGACTCGTTATCATTTGGTAAAGCGGTGTAAATAAATATGTCCATAACAGCACATTTTTACGATTGTGGCATGCACCGCAATTAAAACTACTCACGTTCTGCCGCGCTCTCAACGGCACGTCACTTCAGTGAACATGCCGAATAAAAGGAACGCGTGGGCCCTGCAAAGCGTTACGTAGTGCGTTCATTGCGTCCGGCTCGGGACTAGCGAAACCTACGGGAGAATGAAGTGCGGGCGCGCTCAGGCCTCTTCTATCGCGGAAAGTGCACACCAGACCATATTGGCACCACAGCACTAACCAACATTTTAGCAGACTATGCGAAAAAAAAAAAACCTCTAAGGGATTACACTATTTCAATCCTAGCAGCCGTACGGCCGCGCCTTCAAAGTAGTTTAAAATTTCATTGCACTGCACAGCGAAGATACCAAATATCTAGGGCATGTATATCGACGCGCATTTTTCTAGCCGCACCCTGTCAATAATGTGAAATGCCGAGTTTACTGCAGCTCCTCTGCGAATTTTTACCGTCATCGCCGTACTCCTGAAGGCAAGGCCGGAGCGTTTCGGGCGTTGCTGTGGGGGTGAGCACTGGCGGCCTCTACCGGCACGCTTGGTCCCTACTCAATGATCACGTGTTATTTCTTCGTCCGCGCGCTGCCATAGGCGACCACGGGATGCGCAGCTCGCCCTTTATACAGTAGGTCATGGTTCAGGCATCTCGCAACATCCCATGGAAGTTGAATTCTCTGCTATTTGCAGTTTGTGCAAGTTTCGCGAGCCAGCAAAATCAGCGCAGCACTAAGTGATAATGAAACTAGTGAAACGCGAAAGTGTGGGTGGTGCAGAGTCGAGCGAAAATAAAACCTTTCGACCACCCGCGTCATCGTCAAGGGTAATTTCAATTAGTCTTTTTTTTTTTCTAAAAAAACTGATATAGAACTGGACACATAGCATTTTATTTCGTCTTATAATACAATACATGGATGTTTTTTTGCAACGTATGATTGAGTACTAGAGATAGAATTTAACTGCGGAGTACTTTTGTCATCGGGCAAGTACTTGAATGTCCCGGGGGAATCTCTGTCTTGCATTTACCTCAATTTCTTGAATATTAAGGCTCTGCTCGCGGTAGTATTGACGCCTTAGAGATTCTCGAACACTGATCTAAAACTTTAGCTTGACTTAATGTTTGCCTTTATTGTCGCTTTAAGAATATGTGGTCGAACATTATTATAGCAGAATTCGTATCGCACACGAGAATACCTTCGTTATATTTAATTTGGTTATAAACATATACGGTCGAACACACTTATAATGATACTGGTTTTAACAATATATCGGTTATAACAATGAGAAGCTACTGCGCCGTCAACTTTTGTATCTTTTCCATGGTGAAATGACCCGCTTAGTACAATGCCCCGATGTTGCATTATCGATTATAACGATGCACTCTGGCTGCTGGGTGTCCGTGTCGAAAGGCAGTGAAATGCTAAATCCTTGAAAAAAAAAAATGCAGTGAAATGCTAAGTCCTTGAAAAGAAAAAAAAAAGCGCGAAATTCGAGCCGCTGCATAATGGCCCTCTGCCCCAACAGCATTGCGCTCATTTTCTAGCCTTCTCCATGCTCCTCTCCCCCGTCAGCCTTCCACCCCTCCAAACACGAATGGACTGCACCCATAGCTCTGTGCCGTGCCACCCTCCGAAACATGAATGGACCGCGCCAACTGCACTGCTCCCAGCTATGCTCCCAGATTGCTCGCTGGCTCCTCATTCAGCACAGTTCTGCAAACAGCTTAATCACTCGCATTCATCTTTATTCGTAGCGTCGAAATTGTTGCTGGCCATGTGGTTTCTCCTATATGAACAACCTCCTATATGAACAACACAATCAAACCCCGGCCCTCAGTCCCCAGCAGCTGTGAAGCAACTGACCACGGCGGCGGTCAGACCTGCCACGCAGCAGAGGGTGCTAAGAATCACTGGCTCCGGACAGGCCGCCATTGGAATATGAACCTGGCAACGTTTAACGCTAGAATGTTATCTAGTGAGGCAAGTCTAGCAGTGCTATTGGAGGAATTAGAGGGCAGTAAATGGGATATCATAGGGCTCAGTGAAGTTCGGAGGCCAAAAGAAGCATATACAGTGCTAAAAAGCGGGCACGTCCTCTGCTACCGGGGCTTAGCGGAGAGAAGAGAACTAGGAGTCGGATTCCTGATTAATAAGAATATAGCTGGTAACATACAGGAATTCTATAGCATTAACGAGAGGGTGGCAGGTCTTGTTGTGAAACTTAAGAGGTAAGAGGTACAAAATGAAGATTGTACAGGCCTACGCCCCTACATCCAGTCATGATGACCAGGAAGTCGAAAGCTTCTATGAAGACGTGGAATCGGCGATGGGTAGAGTGAAAACTAAATACACTATACTAATGGGCGACTTTAATGCCAAGGTAGGCAAGAAGCAGGCTGCAGACAAGGCCGTGGGGGAATGTGGCATAGGCACTAGGAATATCAGGGGAGAGTTATTAGTAGAGTTTGCGGAACAGAATAATATGAGGATAATGAATACCTTCTTCCGCAAGCGGGATAGCCGAAAGTGGACGTGGAGGAGCCCGAACGGCGAGACTAGAAATGAAATAGACTTCATACTCTGCGCTAACCCTGGCATCATACAAGATGTGGACGTGCTCGGCAAGGTGCGCTGCAGTGACCACAGGATGGTAAGAACTCGAATTAGCCTAGACCTGAGAAGGGAACGGAAGAAACTGGTACATAAGAAGCCGATCAATGAGTTAGCAGTAAGAGGGAAAATAGAGGAATTCCAGATCAAGCTACAGAACAGGTATTCGGCTTTAACCCAAGAAGAGGACCGTAGTGTTGAAGCAATGAACGACAATCTTGTGGGCATCATTAAGGAGTGTGCAATGGAAGTCGGTAGTAACTCCGTTAGGCAGGATACCAGTAAACTATCGCAGGAGACGAAAGATCTGATCAAGAAACGCCAATGTATGAAAGCCTCTAACCCTACAGCTAGAATAGAACTGGCAGAACTTTCGAAGTAAATCAACAAGCGTAAGACAGCTGACATAAGGAAGTATAATATGGATAGAATTGAACATGCTCTCAGGAACGGCAGAAGCCTAAAAACAGTGAAGAAGAAACTGGGAATTGGCAAGAATCAGATGTATGCGTTAAGAGACAAAGCCGGCAATATCATTACTAATATGGATGAGATAGTTCAAGTGGCTGAGGAGTTCTATAGAGATTTATACAGTACCAGTGGCACCCACGACGATAATGGAAGAGAAAATAGTCTAGACGAATACGAAATACCACAGGTAATGCCGGAAGAAGTAAAGAAAGCTTTGGGAGATATGCAAAGGGGGAAGGCAGCTGGGGAGGATCAGGTAACAGCAGATTTGTTGAAAGATGGTGGGCAGATTGTTCTACAGAAACTGGCCACCCTGTATACGCAATGCCTCATAACGTCGAGCGTACCGGAATCTTGGAAAAACGCTAACATAATCCTAATCCATAAGAAAGGGGACGCCAAAGACTTGAAAAATTATAGACCGATAAGCTTGCTGTCTGTTACCTACAAAGTATTTACTAAGGTAATCGCAAATAGAATCAGGAACACCTTAGACTTCTGTCAACCAAAGGACCAGGCAGGATTCCGTAAAGGCTACTCAACAATAGACCATATTCACACTACCAATCAGGTTATAGAGAAATGTGCGGAATATAACCAACCCTTATATATAGCATTCATTGATTACGAGAAAGCATTTGATTCTGTCGAAACCTCAGCAGTCATGCAGGCATTACGGAATCAGGGTGTAGACGAGCCGTATGTAAAAATACTGAAAGATATCTATAGCGGCTCCACAGCCACCGTAGTCCTCCATAAAGAAAGCAACAAAATCCCAATAAAGAAAGGCGTCAGGCAGGGAGATACGATCTCTCCAATGCTATTCACAGCGTGTTTACAGGAGGTATTCAGAGACCTGGATTGGGAAGAAATGGGGATAAAAGTTAATGGAGAATACCTTAGTAACTTGCGATTCGCTGATGATATTGCCTTGCTTAGTAACTCAGGGGACCAACTGCAATGCATGCTCACTGACTTCGAGAGGCAAAGCAAAAGAGTGGGTCTAAAAATTAATCTGCAGAAAACTAAAGTAATGTTTAACAGTCTCGGAAGAGAACAGCAATTTACAATAGGCAACGAGGCACTGGAAGTCGTAAGGGAATACATCTACTGAGGGCAGGTAGTGACTGCGGATCCGGATCATGAGACGGAAATAATCAGAATAAGAATGGGCTGGGGTGCGTTTGGCAGGCATTCTCAGATCATGAACAGCAGGTTGCCTTTATCCCTCAAGAGAAAAGTGTATAATAGCTGTGTCTTACCAGTACTCACCTATGGGGCAGAAACCTGAAGGCTTACGAAAAGGGTTCTACTCAAATTGAGGACGACGCAACGAGCTATGGAAAGAAGAATGATAGGTGTAACGTTAAGGGATAAGGAAAGAGCAGATTGGGTGAGGGAACAAACGCGAGTTAATGACATCTTAGTTGAAATCAAGAAAAAGAAATGGGCATGGGCAGGACATGTAATGAGGAGGGAAGATAACCGATGGTCATTAAGGGTTACGGACTGGATTCCAAGGGAAGGGAAGCGTAGCAGGGGGCGGCAGAAATTTAGGTGGGCGGATGAGATTAAGAAGTTTGCAGGGACGGCAGGGCCACAATTAGTACATGACCGGGGTTGTTGGAGAAATATGGGAGAGGCCTTTGCCCTGCAGTGGGCGTGACCAGGCTGATGATGATGATGATGATGTGGTTTCTCAGCCTTTTTTGACTCGCTGCCAAAATGGAAGATGGCTGATCTGCCTGCCGATTATCGGGAATGCACGATGTTGCCAGTGAAAAGAAAGCGCACGGCTATAGATTTGGAAACTAAGTGCTTTTAACCGATGAGGCGATTGTCGCGAACGTGCTTGCATCGGCTAGCCACTTCAACGACGGCAACAATGACGCGGTAGGGCAAGCTGCCTCAACGTTGTCCTCACAGGAGGCACGGCAGATGGTTCAGTCCCTCCAGTGCTTCGTTTTCGTGAGAAACCTTCCGCCGCACTATGTGGAGCATCTGCATGCCTGGAAGAAGGATGTCGGCAAGCTTCGCGTAAAGTATGCCAGGCTGACAGACATAGGGTTTTCTTATGCAAGCCAGTGAGAAGTACCCAGCTAGGTGCTTGCGGTGATCTCGCCTCAGCGTTTCTTCTAGATTTCTCAAGCTGACAGGCTGCCATGGCAACCTTCTTGCATTTTTTAAAAGGCCCCTTTTGGGGCAACCAAAGCAATGCCTCGATGGAGCTCGCATATCGCTTGCCACGCATGACCCCCCATTACAATTGTTATAGCACTGCCATTCTTTAACGTTGACTGTCGCAGCTTGTTACACACGATTGGAGCACATAGGAAGCAGTTGAACGAGTGAACACAATTAGCGGCCGGATGGAGGAAGGTAGTGGGTAGGGGCTCTGGCCTCCCCGTCGTTAGTTTTTTCACATCAGCTCTGCCATTTCCCTATATTGATTTTTTCATGCAACCCAGTTGTAACAGTTATTGGTTATAACAAGGGAATTTTCGTGGCACTTGAATATTTTTATAAGTGAGCTCGACTGTATATGTACACACTGATATCAGTAAGAAACAATTTAAATGTAGTACTTAATTAGAGAGTTTTAGTTTAGGGGGTGCAAGCGGCTTGCGTATGCGAGAACTAGGGGCGACGGTACTGTGCATGCGCAGACCGCTACGTCTACTCGCGTCTTTGGGTTGTTGGGGCGGCCAAAAACATTGCTGCCCCTAAGAGGTCAGGTTACCCACGAGACTCTCGCGGTGTACGAGAACTTCCGAAAAGTGAGACCAGCCGAGATAAGCCGCCCATCGCGCCACACAGACGGAGAACATGGCTGTGCCGGCGAGGACGTGTGCATGTGTGCATTTCACAGCTGACATGGTAAAGACGCTGGTCGCAGAGCACACCGTCACGCTGTTGCCACAAAGGCGGCATGTCAAAATTTGCAGGAGGCTCTAAATAAACAAAACACAGACCACAATGGATTATGCTGCATGAGACGCCTAACTACAGTTTACCAAACATGTTACCAAACATATATTTGGATTCCTGCAGCTCGGCCTGAGTCATAACGTAGGCGTGTAGATAATCTTATAAATCTTTTGCCAAGCGTTGAGAGACGTCGTTTTATATATAATAATTGCTTTTACTAAAATAGTTTAATGTACTTGAGTTCATAAGCTTGATTTCATATTTTAAAAAAATAACGCAGCAACAATCAGACGTTGATGGCCCTGTGAGCGCATGCGACCTCAGTGCGTCTTGCATTTGGGGCCGCTAACATATAACGTGTTTCTGCTTGCATACCCAAATGCAAATGCACCTAAACGCTAGACACCCCAATGCCTTGCGTCCCCTAAACTAAAGCTCTCTATTATGTCCGTGTTCGTTATATCATGGTTCGACTGTATACAGTAAACCCTCGTTAACATGAACTTGCATATCTCGAAATATCGGTTAATTCAAAAGTTTTCCACGCCGCGCCTTCCCCACCCATAGGTGTTATGTATTCGCACCTGTTTATCTCGAAGCATTTTTTGGGCGTAATACGGATATCTCGAAATTTTGACCGGGACGGCTGAAGGCAAAGGCCATTACCAAAAGGTGATACAGGCTCCGAGCGAGCGCTTGGTTCCTACTAAAGTGCCGAACGCGGTCACGATCTAAGGGCAAATACAAAATTCCTGCGGATGCAGCCGTTTTCCGTCAACCACGTCAAGTAACCTTGGAAGCAGTCACGTGGTGTGCGCCGCTTGCGCACGGGGGCTCATGGGTTTTATCGGGTAGTCGCGCCGCCGCATTTTGCACGTGCGAACGTTATTGTGCGTCTGCGATTCTGTTATTCTTTGTTTCGTCGCGCTGTGCGCACGACGCGTTGACTGCGACTTTTTTTTGTGTGTGTGTGGTCAACGGACGACGACGATGTTCCGCCCCAAGCAGTGTAAGGGCTCATTCACACCGGTGACTTGAGGAGGTCGCGCGACCATTTGCGACTCGCAGTAAAAAAGCGACAGAAGGCGACTGATGTTCACACCGGCGGCGAGCCCGGCTGAACGCGACCCGCAAGTCGCAATCCTGGAGATTATCGTTCTCGGCGAGAACTCTTGGAATCTACGCGGAATTTGAATGTGACGCCGGAGGAGGCCGGATGTAGACGCACGAAAGATCACTTCCGGTGCGCCGCTGATTGGTTTATCAGTTTTGCGACCACGTTCGCGCGACTGAAAAATTGCGCAGAGCGACTGGCCCAAAATGGTCGCTTTTCAAGAAAAACGACCGTTTGCGACCATTTGCGAATGGTCGCTTTGCGACCAACTTGGTCGCGCGACCACTGTCAGTTGCCGGTGTGAATGAGCCCTAAGCCTCTGACGCTGGAGAAAAAAGTCGCGTTAATGAAGGAAGTGGAGAAAGCGGGAAGATCCAAAATGAGCATCTCCAAAGAATTCGGCATCCCCTTGTCGACGCTATCGACAGTTTTAAAAAATCGGCAGAAGGTCTTCGATGGCTTCAAGCAAAGTTTTTCCAGCGAGCGGAAGCAGATTCGGGCCTCGAAATTCCCGGACGTCGAAGCAGCACTCATGCTGTGGCTCCGGAATGTCAGGGCAGCCAACCTTCCTGTGACAACCCAAATGATGATGGAGAAGGCAGGCGTTCTGGCATTGCAGATGGGCCACAGACTTCAATTGCAGCAATGGCTGGTTTGAAGGATTTAAAGAAAGAAATAACGTAGCCTCGAAGCCTATCCATGGCGAAAGCGGCACTGTTGATGAAGGGGCTGCAGACACCTGGCGCAACCACAGTCTCGCTGAGCTGCAAAAGGCTTACGCGGACAAGGACATTTTCAACCTCGATGAAGCAGCACTGTTCTATAAGATGCTGCCTAGCCACACATACACGCTGAAGGGAGAAGCGTGCTCAGGCGCTATGCAGCGCAAAGACCGAGTGACGATACTTTTCGGAGCCAACTCCACCGGCGATGAAAAACTGCCGCTGCTTGTTATCGGTAAGTCTCTCAATCCAAGGTGCTTCCGAAATGCACGGCTCCTGAGAGATGCGACTTACCGCGCCAATAAAACGGACTGGATGACTGCAGCGCTCTTTGAAGAGTATGTCCTACGTGCTCTTGACCACAAAATGGCAAGGGACGGCCGGAAAGTGTTGTTCGTTGTGGACAACTGCCCCGGCCACGGAAAAAACAACTTGGAGGCGGTCACGCTGGAGTTCCTGCCTGCTAATATGACGTCCGTGCTCCAGCCGACGGACCAAAAAGTCATTGAGGTTGCTTGCAAGTTTTACAGGAAAAGTCTCCTGCGCCGCATTTTGTGCTCTTACGACAGTGGTAAGAAGTACGAAATCGATTTGCTGGGTGCAGTCCACCTGATGGCGAAGCCTGGCGACAAGTACGTCCATTGACAATTGCCAATTGTTTCACGCACCGAGAAATCGCTCGAGCCAGACACTGACGAGTTCAGTGATTGCAATGAACTTTGCGACGAAGTCCGCAAAGCTGCCGGCTGCGCCAGCGATGCCGAAGACGGCGAAATCACTTTTGAAGAGTACGCGCTCTACGAGTCGGACGTGCCCGTTACCGGAATGTTGTCCGACGCCGACATTGTTGAAATGGCAGTGAATGACGGTGATCACGCTGACGAAGAACCACCTAGAGAAGTGCCGACAACTGCAGAAACAAGGAACTTGCTACGTTTGCTCCGCAACAAAGTTAAATGCAGCGGCGGCGAACAACGGCTCATGCAGTGCGTTCAGCAGCTCGAGAACGCTTTTGTCGCGCCGAATGCCAACGCCAAGCAGGCAAGCATCACGCAGTTCTTTCCAAAACAATAAAATTCAGTTTTTCCTGGGAATTCTGCGTTTATTGCAAAAGCTCCCCTCATGCTGTGGAGCGTTTGTTAGCAGTGCTGGTTGTCACTGGCTCTTTCAGTGACTCGGTCACTGAAATTTTCGGCATTTTGCTTAACTCGAAACTCTGCTTATCTCAAAATTTTTCCCGGATTTTACAACTTCGAGTTAACGAGGGTTTACTGAATATGGGTGCTTTCATTTTACTGCGGTGATTTTAGGGTCAAGCTTGCTCGAACGAAGGCATAGTAGTATTAAGTTTATACTAACTGACATGGCAGCGTGAATGTTTGGGCAGGTTAGTATGACATTGTTCAAGCAATGCAGCCTGGATAAAACAGATATGAGAAGAGGGGGATGCACACAGCGGGCTGTCTCCTCATGACATGTTGGCATGGCATTGTCTCAACAATGTTACCACAACGCTACCACTTTTCATATATTTTGTTGTTTTAACCTATACTTACTCAGTGAGTATTGCAGTAGGGGGGTAATTGAATGGTTATACAGAGAAATACCGTATATACTTGCACAATGATTGCACTCGCGTAATGATTGCACCCCTGAATTTTGTTGTCAAAATTTGATTTTTATTTCTTTTTCGTGTAATGATCGCACCCTGAACTTTTTGTAGCAGTATGACGTGTGCCAAATCTAGCTAATGAGGATCGCATTTACCATCTGTCAAATGCTACGTGAACGACTCTTGAAGACATACCAAGTGGTCTGCACACACCCGACATTCTTTAGCAGATGCCCCGTTTATTCCTTTCATCACTTTCTACACTTCATGCCATGAAAAGAACAGCTACAACCAAACCTGCCTCAGCTTTATTATTTGTAGGCTTCATAATAGTCTTGGTCAACAACACCATAACAGGCACCTTTCGATTCTTATCGTCTGCACTCGTGAGCATGCAACAAATCGCGAGCGGCAACGATAGTGGGCACGTTTACACTGACACGTTAGAAGTGTACCCTGTTCATATGCTGACGCTTGTAACGCAGCCAAGATATTCGTCCGCTCTTAGCGGAAACCTGCCGTATTAGAATAGCAGTGAAGACAAATGCCGCAGTTTCAGAAGCATGCCCGCCATGTGTTTCTATGTCGCTGGCAGCTAAGCGCGGCCATCTGTTTCTGTCCCCTTAAAGTGGACATGGCTACGTTATTGTCGCAAACCTGCCGATATTGGTGATATTATTCATTACTGATACGGAAGAAACTGTTTCAATGCGCATAATGTACTTGCGAGAAAAAAAATAATTGCGTTCAGCGCGTTCGGCTTGCTCCGCCGGCCGCCATTTTTGTTTTGGTGTCCCGCACTGACAGCGGCAGCGACCTGCTTGTTGACCCGTTGTCATCCCGCAGCAAATGCGGGATGAAAAAATTACCGACGATTACGTTACTTCCTAATGCGAAATTTGAGCGCAGCAAATAAGCTGTTTCACCTTTTCGATAGATTGAGGCAAAGAAATCGAGCAAAACATGTATGCGCTATCACAGAATTTTTTTTTTATTTTTCACACGTATTCCTTTAACAAAGACTCCACTAACAGTTCTTGACAGTCATGAAGGAAGCTTTGTGGTCGGAGAAATAGGCTGATATATGTTCGACTTGGTACACCAATGCTTGACTCTCAAAGACGAGATCTATACAAGTGCCTCGCGAGGTTGTCACAGCCGTGGGACGCGTTACGAGCGAGAGGAACGGGATGTTCTCAAGCATAAGTGTTAGGAAATTGCTGTTTGTCTTTATGTCAACATTAAAGTCCCCCACTACTAACATCGGTGTGGATCGATGGACGGTTAATGCGAGTTGCAGGAAGTGCACGACGTCTTTCGTGAGTGCGGTAGCGGACTCACGAAAGCGGTATCAGTCGGTCGCTGCTAGCGCTGGGGGGATGAAAGGGGGGCGGAGCTGGTTACGAGGCCGACGACAACGCCGACGACGACGCGAAACCCAGGAACGGACGCCAAAGAGCCATTTGTGTAGCCAGCCCTCCTCCACAGTCTCTCCTCCTCCCTTCCATCATCCTCCCTCGCCCGGAGAGCCGACAGCGCGCATGCGCGGCGGCGGAGCAGATTCGTCGGCGAGCTGGTTACGAGGCCGACGACAACGCCGACGACGACGCGAAACCCAGGAACGGACGCCAAAGAGCTGCGCTCTAAAAAGAAAACGTTTCTGTTTGCGGGAAATTTAACCCGCGTAATGATTGCACCCCTGAATTTGCGTCAATTTTTTTCACAAAAAAGTGCGATTATGTGAGTAAATACAGTATGTGCATGTGGTAAAGTGTCATGACAAAAAGTACAATACATCAGTAAAGTTATACAAAAAACCTTATAACACAGATGCTAATGCAAAATTGCATTTAGTGCTTAATGTGTCTCCTCGTCTCAGCTCATTGTCTTCCTTTGTCTGCATTACTTGCAACAGCAGTCTTGATAAAGAAAGAGGTTTCACAAAAGCAAAGGTAATGTAAATAGGTGTTACATCAACCAACCAGTATTCAGCATGTTGCTTGGCTCATGGTGACACTCTCTCACAAATATGCTGGACTAGCTTGTGTGCGAAAATACAAGTCTCATGCTTAGCAAAAGCATCACAATTCTGCTTAGTTAAAATATCTTTGAAGAAACCATTTAGTAGTATACAGTAAAACATTAATTTAAGAGTTGACGGGACTCTAGAGTCACTTCATTAATTGAAGTCCCCAATGCAAGTGCCACCCCTGCTGTCTTTTCATCGCAACTGCAACACTGCTAAGAATGTTAACTTTATTGTTTTGATTTTCCGTGTAATAGGCATTGTTTTTAGCCAGTCGAGTGGTTACACAAATATTGATTGAGCAGCCATTTCACCTCTGTTTTTGCTTTGTGTATCTTAGAGGGAAGAATATAGTGGGCACCTTGGCATGACCTGATGGAGGCTACATTCTCCTGGGGCCAGTAGAATTGGAAATTCTTACTATTGCAAATGATCTTAATGCAAATAAATTTCTTCAAAATCAAATAAGTGCTTTGAACTGAAATTCAAAATGTACACCTAAAGCAGTACCAGGCTAACCTTGCAACTCTCAGTGCTTGAAAAGTAACAATACGGGTCTCACTGCAGTCTTGATGTAGCTGCAGCTCTTATTGGGCCTTGGTGTTCCCTTACCTTGTCTCATCGCATGCAGTGCACAGCCTTGCATTCTGAAGGTGAGGTGTGTGTTTACTCCCCCACCCTTCTCTTCTTGCTTCGACATCCTACCAACAGAGTGCACTGGCTGCCTACCCATACCAGCAGCAAGGCCTCCTGCTGCCACCAGGAGCACACTCCTACTCTGCTGCCGTGCCAGCAGCCACGAGTGTAGCAGCTGACATGCAGCTGCCCTTGCTGCTGTCGGAGACGCGCTCGCAGAATACAGAAGTCCGACTGAACATTTCCAAGCTAGCCGACAAGGTGGATGAAATCCTCAGAAAGGTGACTACAAGGGCACATTTTCTGTCATAGCTGGAAAAAAAAAGCATCATATACTACTTGAAATTATGCATTTTACCTCTATTGAAGAGCAAATTTAACTTGTTTAGTCATTCCACCTATCGAGCAATTGGATCAACCCAGCACATAAATTAATTGGCAAAAAAAGAAATCTTAAAAATAACATACTATGCTGGCCCACAACCAAATGTGCTGTTTCACACTGCTTTCTTTGTATTCAAATATAATATGTGGAAATTCCTGTGGCACTTGGAAAACCCGTGAATGGAAGAGTGAACACAATTAGTTTCAGCAAACAAGTAGGGACTGCTTTTTTTAAGTGGGATCGGCGTCATCCTTTTTTGAATCCAGCATCATACATACAAGCATGGGGCGTAGACCATACACTGACAAATGTGCCTGCAAGGTGACCATTGTGCAGTGCAAAAATTGCAGAATATTCAAGTGACAAGCCATGTGTTCCTGCTTTTGAGAGCCCCATTTCCCTACAGAGAGTCATATACCGAAGGCACATCCACGTGACACTGAATGCATCTGACATTGTCGATCATGACTTCAGTAAATCATTCAGTGTTGCAGTAATTCACTCGGTGATATACCACGGTAGCAAAAAATTATATTGATCCCAGGCACTGTGGGAATCGATGTAAGTGAAGCTTTCTGTGCTGGATACTTTGATTGACGGTAATTAGCAGTGATGTTAACGGCTAACGCTTAATTTCTTCAATGTTCAGGCTAACACGAGAGTTGTCAGTTGA
Source organism: Dermacentor albipictus (assembly GCF_038994185.2). Classification (NCBI taxonomy): domain Eukaryota; kingdom Metazoa; phylum Arthropoda; class Arachnida; order Ixodida; family Ixodidae; genus Dermacentor; species Dermacentor albipictus. Next base: position 12,931,825 of record NW_027225567.1, read on the forward strand.
TGTTAAACGTTACCTTGCGTGCACCACTGCTGTTTGTCTGCGTAGTACACAGAACACACAGGGAGAGGTATTTGGTTGAGGTGTTGTTGTGCGCCATATTTTATAACCTTTGAAAGGGTTGAGCCTTGACATTTCCTCACATGGCACATCGCATTGTGCAGGAGTATTAAACTGGAATTGGATTATGGGGCTGTACGTGCCAAAACCACACTCAGATTATGAGGCAAGCCGTAGTGGCGGATTCAAAATTAATTTTGACACCATGATGTTCTTTAACGTGCCTCAAAATCTAAGTGCACGTGCGTTTTCTATTTCGCCCCCATCGAAAAGCGGCTGCCGCGATTGGGATCAAATCCACGACCTCTAGGAGGAGGAGGAGGAGGAGGAGAAACATTTATTAAAAAGAAAGGACAAGCAGGTGTTCTTCTGCTTGTGCGGGAGGCGCCCTTAGTCCAGGGCTCCTGCGGCTCTTGCTGTCTCCCGGGCCCGCCGCACCAGTTGCTGCTGGTTACGAGGGTCCGAACTAGTCAGCACGGCCTCCCACTGCTCGGGTGTGGGGTTGGGTATTAGCGGGGCCGCCTTCACGTTGGGGCACGCCCATGTGGTGTGATATAGGGAGGCGTATTCATTACAAAGGGGACATTTGTATGAATATAGTGTAGGGTGTATTGCATGTAGTCTGCTTAAATGGGGGTATGTGTTGGTTTGTAGTTGTCGCCATGTTACGGCATCTTCACGTGAGAGGGTCTTGTGTGGAGGCGGGTATTGTCGTCTGTTCAATCTGTGGTGTTGTAGTATGGCGTTGTATTGTAAAGGTACGGGCTCCGTGGATGCGGCCGTATCTCTCTCTTGTGGTGCCCGGGAGGCATGAGCTCGGGCTACAGCGTGCGCACGCTGATTTCCACGGAGGGACTCGTGTCCTGGAGTCCACACTATTTCAACGTCTGGAAATTGGGAGGCTTGTTTGAGGAGTCGGTGGGCGATTGAAGATATTCTGCCTCTCGCGTAGCTACGGCAAGCCGCCTGGGAGTCAGTAATAATTGTGACGTACTCGTTGGTTGGGCTAGAGGTGATGGCCAAGGCGATGGCTGTCTCCTCCGCTACGAGGGCGCTGGCAGTGCGGACCGTCATCGAGACCACCTCTTGTAGGTTATAGTCGACAACGCTGGCCGTCATGGCTGCTTTTTGGGGGTACTGCGCGGCATCTGTGTATAATGTAGTGGGGAGACTGCCATACTTTGTCTGTAGAGTTTTTGCGCAAGCTTGGCGACGATCGGCATGATGTTCCGGGTGCATGCTTCTGGGGATAGGGGCTACCTTGATGTGTTCCCGGAAGTTGGGGGCCAGATGAATTGCTTGTTCGTGGCCTTTGCCGTGTGTGGGCTAGCCTAGGCGCGCTAGGACTGCTCTTCCTGTTGGTGTAAGGGCTAGTCGTTCTCGTTGGCTTGTGAGGTGGGCGTCTATAATTTCTCTTATATTATTATGGACTCCTAGGGCTTCAAGCTTGAGTGTCGCTGTTCCCGGTGGAAGGCCGAGCGCTTGCTTGTAGGCTTTCCGAAGAAGTACGTCTAATTGATCTAGTTCCTTGGGAGTGAGGGGCAGCGTAGGCAATGCGGCTGATTATCAGGGCCTGGACGAGCTGTATAATGTCGTCTTCTTTCAGTCCGTATTGTTTGGTTGTGATACGGCTGACCATTCGCATGATTTGGAAGGTGGTCTGCTTGAGACGTTGGATGGTGTATGTGCCTCCGCCGTCCTGTTGTATGTGGAGTCCGAGAATGCGGACGCGGTTTACTGTGGGTATTTCTTTGTCGTCGAGGGTGAGTGTGATGTGGGGTAGTTCATTGAGTTTTCTTCGTGATTTCTGTCGAACGACTAATAGTTCTGACTTCTCGGGGGAGCACCGGAGACCACTTGTTTTTGCATATTGCTGGACGACGTCGGTCGCTTGTTGAAGGCCGTCTTGTTTCTCTCCTTCGGAACCAGTGGTGGTCCAGATAGTGATGTCATCGGCATATATTGCATGCCTGATTCCTGGTATTGCATTGAGTTTGTCAGGTAATTTCATCATAGCAATATTGAAAAGGGTGGGTGATAGAACAGCACCTTGTGGGGTTCCTTTGTTGCGAGTAGGTAACGTCGGGGTTCTGAGTGAGCAATACCATAGTCGTAAAGCTAATGCGGCGGGCACAGAAGTGTTGGTTTGATGGTCGACTGCTTCCGTAGTGTCTCCTAGACCCTGCGGTGCACTTTAATTAATGCAGCTCTGCTTCTGAAATGCCCTGTGTAAGTTGCCTGCTTGACGTATTTGCATGGCACTTATTTTTCAGAAATAACAGGAACACACGGTGCCGTACCTTGAACTTAAGCTTAACCTGTTTCCCTGCAACCGCTGTCCTATAGTAGTGGGGTTTCCTTGCCTTCTCACATCACCTCCCCTCTCTCTTATATGGGAACTGCCTCTTCTCCTCCCTCTCCTTCTCATTTCTCCTCTCTACAGTTCTATCTGCGTCCCCTCTGGGCACCTTAGTACAAAGGGAAGCGCTGCGGTTTCTGCAGTGCTTCTGAGGGGAGTTGCGGATAATTACAGCTGTCAAGCGGCTAATGTGGCGACAGCCAGGGAGCTCTAGAGACCATTGTGAACATTCGATGCAGTTGGGTGAAAACGAGTATCTCTTGTCACCTTTCCTCCTCTCTTACGCTTGTCATCTATATACACATTCTGAACCACCCCCGAGGCAGTGTGCACGACAGCGGCCCACAGCAGCAGCAGCAGCAGTGGGAAAGTCGAAGGAAGAGGCAAAGAAAGCTTCACTTTAAAAAAGAAGAGCTAAAGGGGTGGCTCATGTCCTAAACATGCCATTCCTTGACTCTGGTATGGGAGAATGCAGAAAAGGGACGTTACTTGCAGACGCTAGGCCAGGCAACGAGAACAATTAACTTCTATGTTGGCAGTGAAGCTTCCTTCTCGGCAGCATTTTCGGTAGAGCGTAGGGAGGGGCCCTTTAAAATGTTCATAAGGTTCTTCAGACATCCATTGCTCATTTGTAATTACGTACTACAGTATTTGTGGTCAAGGTCACTTAGGGCTTTAATGAACTAACCAAATTGCCCTTTCAACTTTTCTGTTAGAAAGACTAACTTTATAATTTTCTTGGCAAGCATTCTCAACTTGTCCTGCTGTAATTGGGTCTTTCTTTTCTTTCAACGAAATCACGCTGTGCAGCTGGATGCGGCGAAGTCCCAGCTGCCTTCAGCTCCACCACTGGGCTCCTGCATGGACAGTGATGTACTGCTTTACAACATCCAGAGGATGGTCCAGGCAAGGCTTGCACTCATGCTTTCAGTGTACCCACTAAAGACGGTCTCGCACTTTAACCTCTTTCCGTGCCTTGGACAAGTTCGCTTCGTCAACACTTTTCTGGTAAAAGTAGTTAAGGACGAGCTCAGCTCGTCACCAGCACTTTGCATTTTCTAGCAATGCCATGGGCAAGCCTAGTTTTGTCTTAGTACTTAGTCATGCTTTTGGTAAATGGCAGCATACAACGCATGGGACAGCACAATCATGAGCAAATTTATTCTTTCTGAGTAGGTGAAACATGTTGACATCTGGGGTCTTTCAAAATAGTGCAGCCATTTTTGGTCAGAATTCAGGATAGTAACATGGAATGGAAAGGGTTAATTTGCTTCCGAAAATTTTAATCCAGAGCTCCTGCATCATATATTGTGCTTTATGCTCACTTAAGAGGTGACCTGGGCCTCGAGCAAAATTTTTGTTGCTATTGCTGCAAGAGGAATGAAATTATCAGATAAGTAATTTAATGCGCTAGTTGCAAATATGCAGCTAGTTTTTCTCTACATAACAAAGAAAATATTTTCTGCAATTTTTCCGGTTCCAAATTTTTGGGATTACTGAAAAAAAAATGTTTTACAGTAAGCTTAAAGATACTGTATGTAAATACAGTTAAACCCACTTATAACGCTATTCAAGTGTCACGAAAATTCCATTGTTATAATTGTTATAACTGAGTTGCATGAAAACATCAAAATAGGGGGATGGCAAAGCTGATGTGCGAAAACTATTATGGTGGGGAGGCCAGTTCCCCTCTCCACCACATTCCTCCATCCGGCCGCTGATTGTGTTTATTCGTATAACTACTTCCTGGGCGCTCCGATCACGTGTAACAAGCCACGGCTGTCGGCGTTAAAAAATGGCACTGCTATAACAATTGCAAAGAGGGGTCGCACGTGGCAAACGATATGCGAGCACTGCCGAGGCATCGCTTTGGTGGCCCCAAAAGGGGCCTTTTAAATAATGCAAGAAGGTTGCCGCAGCAGCCTGTCAGCTTGAGAAATTCAGAAGAAACGCTGAGACAAGATTGCCACAAGCATCTAGCCAGGTACTTCTCACTGGCTTGCATAAGAAAACCCTGTCTGTCAGCCTTGCATGCTTTACGCGAAGCTTGCTGACATCCTTCTGCAAGGCATCCAGGTGTTCCACGTAGGGCAGTGCAAGGTTCCTCGTGAAAACAAAGCCCCGGAGGGTTGTCCTGTGAGGACAACCTTGAGGCAGCCTTCCCTACCGCACCATCGCTGCCTTCATCACCATCGCTATCCGATGCAAGCACGTTTGCAACAATCGCCTCATTGGTTAGAAGCACTTAGTTTCCAAATCTATAACCATGTGCTTTCTTTTCACCGGCAACATCGTGGATTGCCGATGATCAGCGGGCAGATCAGCCATCTTCCGTTTTGGTGGCGAGTCAAACGAGCCTGCGAAACCACGTGGTCAGGAATGATTTCAACACAACCAACAAGGTCGAACGTGAGCGATTAGGCTGTTTGCAGAAATGCACAGAATCAGGAGCCAGCAGTAGAATGAAGAACCAACTTTATGCAACATGCAACAATCAACATGCAAACAAACTGGTAGCAGTACAGTTCACGCAGTCCATTCGTGTTTCGGAGGGGTGGAAGGGCAACGGGAGAGAGGCATGTGGAGAAGGCTGGAAAATGAGCTCGTGGCTGCTGTTGAAGCAGCGGGCCATCATGCAGCGGCTCGAATGTCTCGTTTAACTTTTTTTCTTTTCAAGGATATCGAATTTCACTACCTTTCGGCTCGGACACCTGGCAGCCAGACTTCATCGTTATAACCGATAATGTGGCACCGGGCCTTGAGTAAGCGGGTTATTTCACCATGGAAAAGATACAAAAGTTGACGGTGCAGTAGTTTCTCATTGTTATAACCGATATATTGTTAAAACCGGTGTCATTATAAGTGTGTTCGACTGTATATTCTTGAATACTTGAGGAGTGAAATAAGCATTGTTTCATGTTTTTACCTCCATTCTATCCAAAGTTAGGAAAGTTTGAAGTTCTTACTTCGTTTTTTTATTTACTCAAGATTTCAAAATGTTTCAGGGTGCAGTAACATGGCATTATATTGAGACGTGCTGCACTCCTTGGAAGCCTAGCTATCTTATAAAGATATCATGTATATCAAAGGTAATAAAGATGAATATCAGTTTTAAAAAGTACGTGAAAACTCTACTTCTATTAGTATGGTAAGAACTTGATTACGTAGAAAAAAAATTAAGGCAAAACTTCCACTTTTTCCTCAATTTCACACTGAAATCTTAGTGCTGGCACATCAGTGTGGGATCACAGATTTCATGATGTTTTCTCATACATAGGCCACTGTGGCACAGGAGGAATTCTTGGAACTTGCCGAGTTAAGTCATTCGCTCCTTTAAAATATGATACAGTCTCTCATAGTTGAAGAAATAGGCCCGAACGAACGTCATCAAAATCTATATCATAGTGAGCTGATGCAGGCATCACTACCACTGTTTCATTTTTCGTTTTGGCCTTGCCAAATATGCTCTCGAAGCAAATGTAGCTTTTTTTGGCATTGCGTAAGGGTAATTTTACCAACACAGTTCAAATTATTTTTTCTTTAGTGTCCCTTTATATGCAAGTTTCTTAAGAAAACATGGGTTGAATAATGGCCTATTTTAATTCACATGCTGCCAATGACTCATCATCGTCATCATCAGCCTGGCTATGCCCACTGCAGGGCAAAGGAATCTCCCATACTTCTCCAACTACCCTGGTCACATGCTGATTGTGGCCATGTTACCCCTGCAAACTTCTTAACTTATCCGCCACCCGCCGTGGTTGCTCAGTGGCTATGGTGTTGGGCTGCTGAGCACGAGGTCGCGGGATCGAATCCCGGCCACGGCGGCCGCATTTCGATGGGGGCGAAATGCGGAAACACCCGTGTGCTTAGATTTAGGCGCACGTTAAAGAACCCCAGGTGGTCAAAATTTCCGGAGTCCTCCACTACGGCGTGCCTCATAATCAGAAAGTGGTTTTGGCACGTAAAACCCCAAATATTATTAACTTATCCGCCCACCTAACTTTCTGCCACCCCCTGCTACGCTTCCCTTCTCTTGGAATGCAGTCTGTAACCCTTAATGACCACTGGTTATCTTCCCTCATTACATGCCCTGCCTATGCCCCATTGCTTTTTCCTGATTTCAACTAAGATGTCATTAACTCGCATTTGTTCCCTTACCCAATCTGCTCTTTTCTTATCCCTTAACGTTACACCCATCATTTTTCTTTCCTTCGCTCGCTGTGTCATCCTCAATTTAAGTAGAACCCATTTCGTAAGCCTCCAGGTTTCTGCCAACGACTCGCTACCATGCAACTCGAAGCATTTGGCATGACTCGGCGTCATTACATTGGCTTGGGTAGCTAGTGTTGCCCAAAGTGGAGGCTAACAATGAGACACTTGTGTACAAAGCACTTGGCACAAGACTCGTTCCTTGATCGGAGCCTTTCCCAAATAAACACTGTATAGGCTGTCATCAAAAAGTGTCATTTCCGGATGCAAAGGCACATTCTAACTCTCAAATAACTATTTTATTTTAGTGTTTACAAAAGCAGGCTCCCATGAGCATCTCGTGTGGCTTGTCACATGGTTTCAAGTTCACTTCCTAGAGAGCAGAATTGTGGTGTCATCAAATGTTCATATCGAGCAAAACAGGAAGTTTTGCTGAAAATGAGCCCAGGCTGCATTTCACATGAAGTCGTTAAGCAGCGTTCTGTTCAAGAATTCTCGTTGCATTTTGTAGTACATGCATCTACCAGGTAGTTTTTATATAGAACACTTTTTTCTAAAAGAAACTGTTATGACTCGGCCCCTGTTGTTATTGCAGGTAGGCCACGTGGCTAGGTAGACATTAGCAGCAAGCAAAAGTTCTATGAGAATTTCACTAATTCCCTAAAATGTGCCAGATAACCTTTTGATTTTTTTTCTGTATCACATGTTGTAATTGTGAACTTGAAGCCAATGAGTAGTGAAGTTATGTCTGCTTAGCAGAAATCTTAAGACTAGTGCCACTATCGTGATATGTTGCACTAACATGTGCTACCAAATACATAGGTGTTCCAGTTCCCAAATGTGCACCTCTAACAGTTCGGGACAATCTTAACCGAAAAGCTGAGGCATTTTTTTAGCAGATTTCGGGGATGAATATCTCGAGAGTGGCACTAATCTTACGATTTCTGCTAAGCAGATGGGACTTCACTACTCCTCTGCTTCAATTTTGCAAGTGTGAAATGTGACATAAAGTAAGCAAATAACTAAAAAGTTAAATATAGCACATTTCTAGTAATTGATAAAATTGTCCAAATTTCTCTTGTTGTTAATGTCTGCCTAGCCATGTGGCCTATAATAAAGAATGACAGGGGCCTAGATATGATAGTTCTTTCTGAATGTGTTCTGGATGAAAAGAATCCCCTGGGACATTGCTAATGTACTCTTAGCCACGTAGCCTATCTTCGAAAACAGGGGCCTAACTATGGCAGTTTCTTTTAAAAGAAAATGTTCCACATAAAAGGAGACACCTTTTATATCCTAAACGCATTATGCCTATAAGTGGCATTTGGTGAAGGCTAGAATAGTATCCGCCTCAGCACATGCTGCCCACCATAGTGTGACAAACCACTAGCAGTCTATGGTTTCATAAGGATGCCTTTTCTAAAGCAAAGAAAAAGTGAATACTTGCCAGCATACTCTTTGCTAATATAATTACAAGCAATGTAACAGACTTGTTGATAGTGCTGCTTAGGTATATGAGGGTGAATTTGATTTTTAATATTTTTTTTTACTGCAACATCAGTTCGAGACACTAAAGAGAAGCACCAGATCAGTGTAGACTGTTAAGATAATATTAAAAAGCTCTATTTATGCCAATGTCATGGTAAGAAGTTGATTTACGAGAAGTGGAAATAAAGTCGAGACCTCTCTCTCTCTTTGTGCTGAAACCTCAGTACTGCTATGTCAGTGTGACGACAAGGATCTGCATTCTTTTTTGTTTTTCTTTGACTGTGCAGGACAATGAGAAGCTGAAAAGTGATAACTGCGAGAAAGATCAAAAGATCCAAGGACTTACCGAGAAGATTTGTGAGCTGCTACAGAAAAACCAGAGGTACTCAGTAAAGACCACACATTTCTTAGCGAGCAGCACATTGTACAGCTGTAGTTGGCACCAAAATATTGCTTTTTGTCTGTGGCAGTACTCGCTACAAATTTAGATTAGTGTAATGCCACATACATTAACCCCATAACTGCCATACCAGAGCTCGAAAAAATTTTAAAGAGAACAAATTTTGTTACACCTGCATATTTTGTGGCAATTTTAAAGATTTATTTATTTACTATAACACCAGGAATGCCTATTGCACTTTATACTGGCCTTGTCGAAAAAAAAATATAGCGTGATGTGCAGTTTTACTGGCTACTGTTACAGTATGTTTGGAAATTAAATGTTTTGCGAGATCCTGTGGTCCGTAAAATTTTGTGGTTGACTCTACATATTGCGTACTTGCTTATCTGTTTTCCTCCACCCGTCATTTATTTTTGCCTTCTTTTTCTAAATGAAGGCATTTATTGATATTGGTGCCCATGTGTGTCCACTCTGTCTGTCTACGCCTTTTATGTTCTTGAATGTTCAACCATATCTTGCCACAAGAAAGGCCAAACCTCAGAATTTTCACATTGTTGTTTCAGGCTCATGGAGGAGAGTAACAGCATGTTTGAGCAGAGGAGTGATGCTATGCACAGTTCTGCAGCCCATTCCCAGACACGCCTCTTGGCTTTAGAAACTGAAAAGGTAATCTTGTATGGTCGTTTCGTCGCTGCACATTGAGAAGGATTAGTGCTTAAGGTGTGTTGTCCTAAGTTTAACTTCACAGAATCGGTGAAATAATTAGAACGTCCTTGAGATTTGATTTTCATCATGTCCACTTGCAATATTTCGCACATCCTGCCTGCTTTTTCAAGACCTATGCCAGAAGTTAAGCTTCCAGCTTTGTTCAGTGAATAATTTGAACTACTTGCTTCTAGAACATTTCTGAAGTTGTGACACATTCCAACACAACATATGGCATTGTGAAATGATATTCTAGTCTTAAGTGTTGTTTAAGGTTACCTAAAAGCTACTAGAGTACCTTTCTGATTTTGGCTGGCTACATTGAGGCTGACTTGCGAGATGACTTCGCGCTGCTTTCCAGTCACACTTGAGCAGTCAGTCAAGAACTTTATTGAAGTCCTGAGGAGTTTCAATCCATTGGAGATCCCACGCGGGGAACTCCTCCGGCAGAAACAGTAGGCGACACTGAAGTCGGGACGGGAACGTGGTGACGCTCCGCCAGTTCTTGGGCCTTCTGGACGGCCTTGAGTTGGAGTTTGAGGTCCGGGCTTTTGAGGGCTTCTTCCCATTCGGGCTCACTGGAGAGAGGGCCCTTTGGTAACGCGGTATATTGCCATAGCATGTGCGAGAGTGAGCAATAAAGTTCTGGGCAGTCTGGGCAATTTGCCGGGATTTCTACACTTGAGCAAAAAACGTTTTTTTTTATAAGGTTTCAGCTGTTCAGTGGCAGTTCACGTTGCCCTGACCCCACTTTGCACAGATGGAGGTGACCGAGCGCTTGACCCAGGCACTCTCTGAGCTGTCTTCGCTAAGAGCTGAGCTGAGCGAAAGGCAGCAAAAGGAGTCCCAGGCACTCAAGGAAGTTGAAGGGCTCTGTAGTTCATCTGAAGGTGAGCTACAGTTATGTTTTGTGTAGACTACAGCTTCTGAAACTGGGTTACTGTGAATTATACAAAGGCTCACATCAGCTGCCATTGCCATGAGTGGTACTGGCTAACAATGTCAAAACTACATCTATTATTCATTCATCAATTCCTAGAAAAGTGTGTGGGATGACAGCCACAGCAATAGCTCAGCAGTGGAGCATCACGCCAGCGCTTAAGATTTGGGTTCTGCTCCTATGTATGGCATGACCTTCTTTCTTTTCTTTAAGTCCGCTTTCAATGCCCTTTTAATTATTATATTCTACATTTCAATTAATAAAGAACAGTTAACTTCCCATATGCTTCCCCTGGCTTCATTATCTGTTGGCTTCATGTGGCTTTAACTAAAAAGTATAGCTCCTCAGTTAACCCTAATTTTGTCGCTCGAGTTCACAGGAACAATTAAGGGTTTGGCAAACAGCAAAATCGGGGCACCTACGCCCTCTTACAGGCTCGGTATCTCTCTAAAATTTTGTAGCTTGGTGAATATGCCACTTGCCCTCATCATTGCACTGCATGCCTGTGAGCGTGCATTGTCAGCCCTGAGCTGCCCAAATATTAACTGTCCAAATTTTTTTTTTTCTGGGAATAGTCCCTTTTAAAGTTAAATTCGTTTTTATTCGTGGTTCAGACCATACAAAGTGGGTTATTTCAATAAACAAGCAATTAAGTTCAGAATTTCAGACTTGGCAATATTCCGGTTCTAAGACGTTGGAACTGCTTCATATTCCGAACTTGAAGTGTTTATTAGCAAGCAGTCTTTTATCCAGTGACTAACTGCCATTCGGTGAATACTTATGGCATACTCGAAGTTGGAAGAATTATTGCTGTAATCTCCACAATACTACCCGCCGTGGTTGCTCAGTGGCTATGGTGTTGGGCTGCTGAGCACGAGGTCGCGGGATCGAATCCCGGCCACGGCGGCCGCATTTCGATGGGGGCGAAATGCGAAAACACCCGTGTACTTAGATTTAGGTGCACGTTAAAGAACCCCAGGTGGTCAAAATTTCCGGAGTCCTCCACTACGGCGTGCCTCATAATCAGAAAGTGGTTTTGGCACGTAAAACCCCAAATATTATTATTATTATTAATCTCCACAATAGTAAACAGCATGCTCTGAATTCAAAACTGTAGTGTGCACTCCACGCGCAACCTGGGGATCATCTTCGCAGGTGAGCACAGGGTGGGAAATGGCATCCAGCACTAATTAAGAGGTAATGGTGTGCAATTCAAGATCAAATAAGTTGCTTCCAATCTCTAGAAACACATGTGGCCATTGTTGCGTGTGCCGACGTATGCATGGCTAGCAGGAGGTCTGGACCCCACTTCACGCTGTCGGAGACAGGGAGAGCTTTCTCGGCGAAGAATTCTTTATACAACAATGTTTACATATTGTCATGGTTATCAGGAGAGACCAACAGAGCAGCTGCAAGCTGCTTAAATAACACCACTCAGTCCCCAGATTCCCCAGACAGTTTCCAAGGATGAAACAAGGTCGAGAGAGAGAGGGTCCGAGCAGCCTCCATGATCCTGACGCCACCCTCGGTGGTCGATGCTTCCTGGAACCATGCTGCGGCGTCAGGCCGATCTGGCGGTTGGTCAGAGTGGTGCGCTGTGCAAGTTTTATGGCCCAGCATAGGCCAAAGGGAACCAACTGCAAGGCATGGGGTCGAAACACAGCACTCCTTTGGAAACCATCCCAAACACAGTGGGAGTCGTCCGTGGTGCGGGCGCCGCCATACGTAGAGGGGGGGGGGGGGTGCATTGCTGCTGGTACGGGGAGGGCCCAAATAGCAGCCTGTTAGCCGGCAGCTGCTTCCGTCGTGGACGCCGCGTGGCCGCGAGAAAACATGAGTTGTGCATGCAGTCGTCATGTGCCCAAAGCAGGCACCATGCGGGCATGAATGCAGCCTCCGTGGTCGCCACAGCATAGCTCTGGCTTCCCGTCTAGGAAATCCCAGGGCACAAACATAACACCGTATTGAAACAGCAGCACCATGCGCATGCAATGCTTGCAAAAGTAAACACTGCAGAAATTGAAATGAAATCAAACTTGTTAACTAAGCTAACTTTTCTATGCAAATGAGGGGGGGAAGTACCTTTAACAGTACAAACATTGTGAATAATACCCACTATTCGCCATAAAGACTTGTAAACCTGCAAAAGAGAACTTAATTAAGGTGTATCTCACAGGTACACCTGTAAGATACACCTCTCTTTTACTTGGCAAACAAGAAACTGCACCAAATGGACTCACGCACGAAAGAAGCACAGGAAGAACACCGCCCAGAACAAGTAAACAAGCGAAAGTGTAAAATAAAGATTTCTAGTAACATTTCTTGAACTAGCTCTGAAAGAATTAGAGAAATATATATATATATATATATATATATATATATATATATATATATATATATATTTCCGGAACAATCGCAGTTCTTTTGGATCATTCGTTTGCTGCTTTACCAATTTAAGTGCCAAAACTGATTGTTGTTATATTTAAGAAGTTGCGTAACGATGCATGGTCACCAGTCCCGTACAACCGCATAGCGCGCAGGACACTGCGGTTCTAGGGGTACTGCACCCACTGTGGAAGGTGAGATAAACACCCACATTAGCACAGCAGACAAGTGGCTACGTCAGGCAGCTTGACTGATAGCTGTAGTAGTGTCATTCAAAACGCACGGAATTGTTCTCCACTTCCGGCAGCATTTTCTCTACTTCCTTCTTAAATAAAAAGATATTGATCCATAAATATTTGCACAGACAACTGTTAAATTGGTTAATTTTCACTTTTCCTACCTGTTTGGCTGTTGCCTTGGCTCTCTCCCTTAGTAGATCGCTTAATTTCACAACTCCTTGCGACTCTTGTTTCCACTTGCCAATTTTTCACGACAAGTGCTGTACATTTAGGGAAGAGCCAGATGAGGCAACGGGTGACATATTGCTTATGGGTTTAATCGTTAATGCAGGGTGTGATGATGGACGCACTTTTGCATTATTTTATTTTCCACCTTATCTAACCCATATCGCGAGTATATGGTTCCTGGGATCTGCCAGCATTGTGGTGAGCCGTCACTTGAGGAAATAATGAAGCAAAAAGAAAAGTTAAACGCAACTGGCATTTTCTCTGGCCGCAACTCGTTCCATGAGCATACAGACCAGCTGACTAAGAACCGAATCGCTTTCTTGGTCCCTGGATCAGTCTTAACAAAGAAGGTTGAACTAAGGAAGCAATAGCGATGCGCGGGATCGTTGAATAGATGGTAACAGCTGAACTCGTCTCGAGTTAATCATGTAGGTACCGAATTGAGGAGAAAAGTGGCCTTCACAACCCAGGAGATGCCGATAACTACCGCCTTCCAAAAGGAGTGAAAAAATTGACAACCATTCTACTCTGTGAAAATGGAATGGCAGCAAAAGCTGACGACAGGCACAGCTCTCAGCCGAAAAGCAAAGTACCTCACCTGCGCTGCAGGTCGGCCCGACGGTAGTGCAATGCCGGGCCGAGCTGCGGCGGAGGTGATGCAGGCGTTAAGCACTCCCCGTGCGTGGGCGGATCCCGGAGATGGTGCAGTATCGGGCCCACCCACGTCAGACGTGAAGCAGGCATTGAGCGCTCCACATACGTCGTTGCATCCCAATAATCCCGAAGGGTGCGTTACAGGTTCCCAAGCCCACAGGGGTATGTTCCACTGAGCTTGGACCCTTTTTACACTATCACCAGGATCGGCCCACATGATGATTTTATAGCGCAGCTCTTTGGCGCCCGCTTCTGCATTTCGCGCGCCATCGTCCCTAGCTGTAACGCGCGCTGCTCCAGCTCAGTGCGCTCCTGGTGCCATCTCTCATGCACGGCGTGAGCCTTGCTCTCTTTGCTCCTCATCCAATGCCACCCTCCTGTGCGGCGGCAAACAGAACACCGGCTCGGTGGTGTCTGATCTCGATGATGTGCTGCTGTTCAAGCCGAAACGTATAGCCTCCGCCATTTGCCACAGCCTGTACACCCCCCCATTGTGTGGTGGCGACTGGCGTGGTGTTCTCTGGTTGCCAAAGCGCTGCTGGCTCGGTATCAGTAGATCATGGTGTGCGCTTCCCAAGCCCAAACGCAGAGCCACCTTCAGCTGACTTGCTATTAGCGTCAGCGGTGTCAGTCAGTCACTGCCATCTCTTTGCCACGTAACGTTCCTATGCACCTACGCTGCCTCCCGCGACCTCCCGATAAGCGAGGCAGTCATGCCAAGCTACGCTCCGTTTGCGGTGGCTGGTGCAAAATGTGCCGCACGAGACAAATTGTCTGAGGCTCACAGACAGTTTATATTATAATATAAATTAATTCGTCTGCCTATACAAATAGTTTATTCTCTGCCAGTTCTTTCTGAGCCATGAGCGAGGCAACCAGTGGAAGTCCGTCTGCTGCTGCTGCTAGCGAGCTGCCTGAGCAGAGGCTCAGCGCCGTCACTGCCCGATCCAGAGGTGTGCTACGCCGAACCAGGCATTGGTGCAGCAAGTCGAGCAGACATACATCTATTTCTCCGACCGCAAAACTTCCTTCATGACAATCAAGAACATGGAGTGGAGTGTTTCTTGAAGAAAGAATGTGTGAAGAATAAAAAGTTGTCTGTAACTGTACATACATGTCTTGCTTGAATTCTTTGCTTCAATATATTGAAAAGCTGAAACAGCTGAAGAGCTGCACTCAAATTTCACTTTAGGAAGTAACATAATCGTCTGCATTTTTTTTTTTTTTCTGTTGAAGGACGCTGAAAAAACTACGGAAGGTTAGTCGTATACAGCTTTCGCTGTAAAATGCAGCAAAATGCTGACGGCCGAATAGATTGATTTGTTGGCGGTTTAGGAATGTGTGTGAGGCGTGGGGCGGGAGGGGAAACGGCCAATTATGAATGCTCGGTTCATCCAATGTAGAGCTGACTGAATGACCGTTTAAGGGAACATGCGTAAAAACTAAATAGAGGATAAGGGTGCACATATGGTATCTCATGTTACCGCGTGTAGGTGGGATGCTCAATTTTCTGAGACTACTATTGTGGGCAGGAGCGGCAACGCCTCTTCTAGGCTTGCACTTGGTCTTCTTTATCAAGAAGAATAGAGGTAGGTGTATAAGTGAGCCTTCTGTTTCATTACTAGATGCAGAATTTGACTTCTTTTGCCAAGGGCCTTTGATGCGCATGTGCCTGTTCTCTTTTGGTTGGTATGCGCATGTGTGACAAGAGGATATGTAAGATTCTATCCTTCCATTAAACGGTTGTGAGTAGCGCTCGTCTTTGTCCACCTTTCTTGTCTCTGTGGTTTTTATCGGGCTAAGTTACTACTTCAGTGAAGGCACACTAGTAATTTGGTATTCTCTTTCATGAGAGTAGACCACACTATACATCTCGTTTCCTGAGTACCTAAGTTACTCGTAGCCAGAAACATTCTTGTTATGCAATGTTGGTAGACTCCTGAGCATGTGCAACACAGCGTGTCTGTTTTTTCACAAAATTTGAAAGCATAAATCTTTTTACTAAATTTTGAGATATTCAACTTTTTTTCATGATTTGATTCGTAATCTACTATTTGGTATTCACACACCCCTACTCTATATTCATAGATTTTGTAGTTGAGTTTGAAGTTGAGTATTTGAAGATAAAATGGTTAAAATTCCATTTCTCTAATTTGGCGCCAAAACTTCAGCGTCGGTACGTCACTGTGATGTCATAGATTTCAAAGTATTTTCTCAGACTCTGGCTATTGTGACTCTGTAAAAGTTCTTCAAACTTGCAATGTTGAGTATTTGGCTCCTTTGAAATACAATGTAGTCTATCTTTACTGATTAAAAAGAAATAAGGCCCAAACAGATACTGTTGAAATATGTGATGTCATGGCGAGCTGGTGCGAGAACTTCACAGTAGCATCACCACCCATATTTCGTTTTTTCATCTTTTCTGGCTTACGAAACCTCCTCTCATGGTAGGAGTAAATTTCTTGGTATTGTATAAGAGTAATTCATTATAACTGTTCAACTTTTCTCTCCTCCCCCCCCCCCCCCCCATTATTGTCCTTTTAAGGAAGCCCAGATAGTGAAAATAATTTGAAGACCCCCACTATAGCGCTCTTTACAGCTCTAGTGGTGGCAGGGGTATGGTGCATCTCAGCACTGACATGGCATTTCACAGATTCAATTTTGTTCAAGTGTAGATGTACCAGCCAGCTAATATTAGCCGCTGCTAAACACTGCTGTGACTTGTACACCTCATGTAGTTGGCAGCTTGCATGCAGGCTCTGAGCGAGTGCTTGTTTAGGTATTTTTAAGCGTTCTGCATACCTTGTCATTTTTCACTGCACCAAAGTCAAATTGTTGTTTCAACTTTCCTGACTGCAGGTAAAGAAGGCACTTCGAAATCATTGGAGGACAGACTGATGAAGGAAGCGGAGCAACAGAGAAAACAGTTTGAGCAAGCAATAGAAACATATGAGAAGAAGTTGGCAGCTTGCAATGAAATGCATGTCGCAAAGGATTCTGTGGCCGCGAATCTTGCGCAGGTTCGTTTGAGGGAGGTGCAAACGTCTGCACCACCACCTCGTTAAAACCTTTGCAGTCATGCACGTTTGCCTACTTTGCAGTCATTTTGGTCAGGAACTACCTTGCACATTTGAAACCTCAGAAATAAATGTCTCTCTGATGCAAACCATTTGTGAATAGCTTACTTTTACAATCCTCCTACATTTTAGTATTTGTTAGCCATACTTTGCTAGAGTGTGGTATCCTAGGAAACATTCACCAAGTTGGAGGCAGAATTTTTACTGCAGTACTCATTGTAGAAGACTGTTCTTCCTGGCACTTTTTGAAGTACAGCCACTTCAAGCTGCGCTTCCTGTGCTGTTTGTTACTCATGGGATTTGTTTTTCAAATGTGGTTTGCCATAAAACCTTATTTGCACTCAGTTTGTGGATCGATGGAATACCTTTATTATTGGTTTTGCCGGTAGGCCACTAACAAGCCACTCAACATACCTCTGACGTTACTGGCAATATTTTTGTCCTCTCACCTCTTCAGCTTTTTGAGGGTCGAATTTTTTCATCAGTTTTTTTTTGTTGCAGCTTCCAGTAGTAGGAAATGATTGAAAAGTCATGAATACAGCAAAAATTAATGCTAGCCATGTTTTGTGTCAAAATTCTTTGCTTGCACAGTGTACACACATATAGCTCTGCAGTAAGAGATAGAGAAACATGTCTAGCAAAATTTATAGCTATCAATTTGTTGTCCCAAAACCATATTCCACCTCTAGGAGAAATGAGTCGAAGAGACACTTCACCATACGAGCAAGCGCTTGAAGGTAAACAAGTCCACTTGTGCATGCTGTTAAGCAGAAGAGCAATTTCAAATTACTTTGGCTGACTCCATAGAGGTGGCAACGCCTCTAAACAACCAATCGTGGCAATTACTTGCAAAATTTTAAACATGAGGTTGGCGCAGTACATGTATGGCAAAAACCTTTCAAGGGTTAAACAGTCCGCTGAACTTTCATCACCAGTTTGTATGTCAATTGATATCTTGGAGTGAGCCTGACTGTAGCAAGGTGTGTCCATCAAACTTGATTCGTTCCTCTTGTAATTTACACACTGAGAATGGGTGATAGTTCACGCTGCCTCATTTTTGTTTATCAGTGCAAGAATGCTTACCCACCCCCCACCCCCTCGGAAAAAAATTCATGTACACCTAGGTGACTAACCACAGTTGAAAGGACTGTCAGAGGGTTGGCTCAGTAAATTCCAGACCAAAAAATTTACTGAGTCTTCTTGTGAATGGCAACTAAGAAAATGAATTTAAGATGACATTAAGTTGATCAACTAAAAATTATCGGAGAACAGCCTCAAATTAAACTGAGCTCTTTAACAACAACATAAAGATTTTGGAAACAAGACTCTCTCCAATCTTTGCTGTATACTTGCGGTCAACATTCTGTGTCAGTGAAGGGAAAGCTACATGTGTTACAGTGCCAAGTGTACCGGAAGTGTTTGACAGGGCTTATGGTTTCTTGGGACAGATACTGAATTCAGTGTAGCTTCCATGTGCAACAGTTTTGCATTTTCCCCAATGCTGAAGCTAAAATCTGAAAAATAAGCCAAACATAACCCTTGCTGGTGTATTTTGTCTTATTTTGCTGTTGTAGGTAATGTGTTTGTACTCTCTTCCCCAGCTTAAACTAATGAGGATGAGAACATGAGATTTCTTTCAAGAGTGCGCTTGCTTGCTTTGCTTCCATAGCTTTCCCTTGATGCATTCTAAACTTCTGAATTTGCTGTGTGTAAGTGATTAAGTTTTTGTGTGTGTGTGCGTGTGTGTAATTATTTTTTTGGTAGCTAGGATTCGTAGCGAGCCAAGCACTTTGATATAGGAATGCTAGACTAAGTTTAGTGTATTTTTCAAGTATGTGTTTGTTACATGAACAGTCTGCAAACAGGGGCTGAAGCCTTAGTGGCTGTGTGGTGGATAGTCTAAGTCAATTTGCATGAATCATAGGTTGGTGGTAAAATAAAAACATTGCATTGTGTGCATTTGTTCGTCAGAACAGTGAGTGCCAAATAAATTGTAAAATTTTGAATGCCTGACTTATACAGAGCATGGACTTGCATCATGATGAGCATAATTTGAAATATCTTTGCAGTTTGTTCTAACAGGTGTGCTTGTCTCCTTGTTTCTCACGGCAGAGCCTTGCTTCATGTAACAAAGAGTGCAGCGAACTTCAGGCACAAATTCATCAGCTTAAAAGCAAACACAAGGTTCGTCCCCATTTTTCTCTTTTTTTTTTCTATGCTGGTGTGCCATTGTTCATGTTGATGGTTTTTTAAGGTGGTGTGAAATTCTAAATCTCAAGTATGACTTGAAAGTTTGAATATAAGGGATAATACTTATTAGTCTCATAAGAGAAATATTGATATCCAAATCATTCTGCTGCAAGAGAGCCGCATTTAGTGTGCTGAGGCACAAGTTCCTGAGTGAACAAAGGAGCGTATGACAAGTTTTGTTTTCGGCTTCTAGTTTTCCAAAATTTGGTGTACTTTTTCCAAGTTTTTATTTCTACCCAGAGATTTCGTTTGTGTGCATATGTGCGTGCATATTGTCGAATGAATATCTGGTTCACATCAAGCTAACCGTTTTTCTATATATGCCTGGTTCGCTAACTTCTTTTGATGTTGACTCATGCTGTATCACTACTGTTCCTTCACCTCAATACCGTGTATTGAAACGGCTAAAAAGTTTTCGAGAAGCAGTCATTAGCAAAAGCACAACACCATGTGGCTATGTGACAATGCAGTGAGTGCATTTGGTATTCAAACCTAAGCAGAGTTTGGCTTTATTTGTAACCTTGTATGGGTACAGAGCTCCAACAAATGCTGCAGAAAAAATTGCCTAAGTAGATAAACCTCCGTGTTAGATGATCAGTCAACTTGCCCAGTTCATCTACCATGGTAGCCACAGCATGAGGGCTGCAAGACCAGGGTACAGTGAACTAGAATACTCTAAGAGTCCACCTAGTCGACTGTCTATTTCAGCTGCCACTGATTGGCTGGAGCTGTATGAGCAAAGAGGAGACAGGCTGGGGGTGCTTTTATCATTTCTGTGCTGCTTATACCCCTGTCACACAGACAAGCCTAACCATGGTTAAGCAGAATGTGGTTATCGGTAACCATGGTTGTTGCTAGATACATGGCTGACATAAGGCTGACGTAACCGCAGTCAGTCCTCTAACCACGACCATGAACTGTCTGTGGCAATCTGTTTGCCCTTGCAAAGTGACATTTAAGCAAAATGGCAGACCCCATGGCTGCAGACTTGGGCAGTGCAGCAGCATCATAAGAAAGAAAAAGCCACTTAACCACAAGAAAAAGAAACATGCCTAAGTGACAATTGTGAGTACCCTGAAGCACAGGAAACTCTGCAATTTGACTGTTAACATGCAGAACCAACGCATACTGCAGTGGAGCAGCACAGAGTACGATGGAATAATGGATTGTTTTGGCACTTCTGCTTGCTTTGGCGACTATGTTGATGACTGCAGTCAAATTGGTTATTTTAATTTGAATTTCACTAAGTCGTAAAATATTACTCAACAGATTGGAGTATTAGAACAGTGAATAGTATATATATTTTACCACTGCCCACATGTGCACGCAGGTAATTGTATTATTATTATTATTATTATTATTATTATTATTATTATTATTATTATTATTATTATTATTATTATTATTATTATAGGCTGCAATCTTTGCACAAGAAATTTCACTCTTGCAATGACCACATGGTCACGCTGGTTCCTTTGACTGAGCTCATGTAACAGAAAACTGCATTCACATTAACAGAATCTTGTCTTGAGCTGGTTGGTCGTTCATGTCTAAGGAGAACAAGCAACTCAAAACTACGAGGACAGGAACGCAGTGTAGGACGTACGTTGACCTGCACTTCCTGTCACTCTGTGTTCCTGTCTTTGTCGTTTCGCACCGCTTGTTCCCCTTTAACATAACCACAGTTCACCATGTCAGCAGTGGTTAAGCATAATCGTGGTTATACCTGCCCATGTGGCGGGCGCATTAGACATTCCATCTGTCTTCTGTTCACATTAACTGGAATGTATGGAGTGTCACTGTGTAACCTATGTACATTTTTCCATCCAAATTCTTGCTCTTTATGTTCTAATTGGACGCCAGGCTTTCTTATATATATATAAGATCTCGAATCTGGCAACATTGATGCCTTCAGGTAGCACGTGTGGGTTTATTGACCAGTTGCCTTCACCCAGAAAGATCATGTACTCGTAACGCCTGCGGCAGAAAGGATGTTCCACATCCGCCGCCAAGGTTTGTGAGTTGCGGTGCTGGCTAACACTCCCAAAGTTACTTCTAGTAGTAACACACAAATACTGAAGAAAGTGGATGGAGAAACCGCACCAGGCAGCGGTAGCTCAATTGGTTAGAGCATCACATGCGTGGGAGCGGCCCGCAGCGCGCTGAGTCGCGTACCTCAGGACCTTATTAAAGTTTCGCATCCATCCATCCATCACACGCGTAATGCGAATGCGTGGGATCGTTCCCCACTTCGGGCAAGTTGTTTTTTCGTCCACTTTCGCTGCCATTAATTTATCGTTTCTTTAATTCAGTTAGTAAGTACAAGTAATTTGCCTTATTTTTTCCTTGGTGTCTTTGTTTGTTGGCTTCTCATGATATGATATATATATATATATGTACTCTGTTTCACTTTGTTTCTGCATACTGCAGGAAGAAATTGATTCACTTGAATCGAGGATTTCCCAGCTAATTGGCGAAGTAGAATCAAAGGCAAGTATTCCTAGAATTTCATTATCATCCTTTAAAAGATGCAACAGTGAGTAAATTTGTGTCTAGGAGAACAGAGAAGTTGGGAAGTCTTTTACGTTCAGTGACTGCAGGAACCAAGTCTGGTCCTATTATACTGCTCCAGTCAGGAGTGCACATTTGTGCATTGATATAGCTGGCACACAGAGACAAGAAAACAGGCACAAATGCCACAATGGGCTTTGCCGGTGTCTGCTTTTATTTGGTTGTGTACCATGGCATCTAAGTACCAACTCACCCAACAAGCTTTGCTAGCCTGGCGTTAACAGTGCAAAATGTAGACGGGACATGAGACGAGAAGATGACACCACTAGCGCTGACTTTCAACAAAGAACGTGTCTCGTGTCCCTTCTACGTTTTGCGCTTCTACGTTTTACACCAGGATGGAAAACCAACAAGCCCAAGCTGCTATTCTAAGCTTTGCTAGGCATCTGTGCGTACATGCACTTTTGAGTGAGCACTTTTAAGGAAAATTCTTGTGTTGTCAATTCTGTCATGCACGTACGAACAGATTAATGGGATCGAGCAACCACAAGCTTTCTTTTAGAGGGTCTTCCTTAACTCATTCATAGTCCACCTTATTCACTTGGATTGGTAATTTACTGGTTGTAAAACACTTAACAGACTCTAGTCATCTGTATTATGGCACACATCGAGCGCAGTCTGTTCACGACACAACTTCTGCGTGCTCATTAAACATCAATGCGTACTGTGGTGACGTGAAGCACCAAATAATAAGACAAGACTATACGTTCACGGGGAACCATGGAACACCCTTTATTCTGATGCCAATCGCTTATATAAAGATGATATAATTGACAGCACCCCTATGCACAACACATTCCCCCCTCATAACAAAAAAAGAAATCAATCCACTTTCGCGCACTCTCTTCACAGCACATGATGTGAACAATGTTCCCACAGTCAGGCAAGCTCGTAGTTTTGATGTCGCGCTGGCATTCTTCTTGTTCATTCTGGCCTGGTGCGTGGTGGTGCTTTGGTTGTGGCCAACTGCGACCGAGAGATGTCCTGTTGATTGGGTACCTCTAGTATAGACTCTGTTACTGTGGGCTGTGCTCAGTCAGAATGGGTGGCACTTCCCTGGATGTCTTCTGATGGCACCATTTCAGATTCATTCACGATGGTAGTACGAGTTTTTTTTGCTCCGCCATCTTCCTTATGTGAAGATCCAGATCACAGGAAAACCCTGAGGCTGCACTGCGTCGCGCTGTAACCACGTCGGCTAGGACTTGTGCCTGTCCTGTCCCTACTTTACCAATTACTGTTAATTTTGATGCGTTCCATTTCGTACCGGTTGCCAGCAAAAACGAATTCGTGCCCACTCGTCTCTCCACTTGGATTGGCAAAGAAAACTTGTGTTTCGTCTTTGGTCCACCTTGCTTTACTTTTACGAAATCTCCTGGCTCAATGGTAGACGCTCTGGCGCCTCGTTTTTCATCGGTGTACTTTTTTGTTCATTGTTGCTGCTCCTTAACGCGCTGTTTCAATTTTTCCATGGCGACATGCGGCTCATTGAAAAATTCCCTTTCTGGAAGGCCGACAACATCCAATCTTGTTCTGGGTCTTCTTCCATGCAGCAGGTAAGCCAGTGACGCTCCTGTAGTTGCATGTGGGGTGGCCCTGTAAACACCCAGGTAGTCCCAGATTGCCTCCTTCAGTGGTCTTCGTTCCAATGCCGCAGCCTGAATGTATTCCTTGAGAACTCGGTCGAGCCACTCAATCTGACCATTGCATTGCGGGTAGTACAATGTTGTAATGCAGTGCTGGATTCCCCAATCTTGTAA
This sequence comes from Dermacentor albipictus, assembly GCF_038994185.2. Classification (NCBI taxonomy): domain Eukaryota; kingdom Metazoa; phylum Arthropoda; class Arachnida; order Ixodida; family Ixodidae; genus Dermacentor; species Dermacentor albipictus. The sequence continues at coordinate 12,955,150 of NW_027225567.1, forward strand.
GAACTGCGCAAAACATGTCAACATAAATTGACGTCCATTGTCAGTCACAATGCTTTTCGGGTGCCCTTCTCTCGCAAAAAGTTTCAAAAGCACTTTCACTACAGCCTGTGCAGTGATTGTGGACACAAATGCCATCTCCGGCCACTTGCTGTGGTCAAACATGCACTCCGGAGGGACTCGCCCCATCGGCCCAACGATGTCAATTCCAAGCTTTTGCCATGGCTTCTCGGGCCACATTACTGGCTCCAATGGGCCATTATGGTTTTTGCAGATTTATCTGATGCTTTGCAGACAGCACAATTCCTAACCAGAGATTCAACATCACTGTCCATTCCGGGCCACCAGTACTGTTCCCTCAACCGTTGTTTTGTCCTTACAATGCCTGGATGTGATTCATGTGCCATCATGACCAGCCTGGAAGTGAGTGTCGCTGGGGGAACGAGCCGTTCAGCGCGAAACAGTAGCCCGTCTATAACCGACAGTTCTTGTATACGAAAAAACAACCTTAGTTTTCCTGCTAAACGGCCCTTATCCGGTCATCTGGACATAACATGCTGCGCCACCTCATTTAGCAATGAATCCTCAGCTGTTGCTGCTTGCAACTCACTCTTGGTGATCATGCTGGAAACCACAGCAACTACTTCCTCCACAGGTTCGTCCTCTGCAGAGGTCAAAGGTAACCTATAAATCGCATCCACAACGACATTGGTGTTCCCCTTTGTGTACTGCACAGTGAAGTTGTATCTCAACAGTCTAGCACACCAGCGTTCAATACGCAGTGGGCATCTTCCAACCCCATTTGTGGACAACAGTGTCACCAAGGCCTGATGATCAGTTCGGAAGACAAACTTGCGGCCCCACAGATAAACGTGGCAATGTTCGCACACCCATAAACATGCCAGCGCCTCTCGTTCCCCGGTAGAGTACTTGCGTTCTGTTGGAGTAGTGTCCTCGAAGCCAATGCCACTGTACATACTTCTCCGTCGACTACCTGCTGTAGCACAGCTCCCAGTCCATATGCCGAGGCGTCAGTGGTCACTAGTACAGGCAAAGACTCGTTGAACATAGCCACCACCCCGCATGACGACAGCATCTCCTTGATCCTGCAAAAACTCTCCTCAGTTCTCTGGTCCCACACGAACTTCTGCCCTTTACGAAGAAGCCGTCGCAGTGGCTCCACCACCTCTGCATAATTGGGAAGAAAATTGGAGTAATAGCCTAGGAGCCCAAGGAAAGACCGCAGTGAGACTACATCAGCAGGCGTTTGTGCTCTAATCACAGCATCCACCTTTGACTTGAGTGTGGCAAGACCACTTGTACTCACATGGTGACTCAAGAAGGAGAGTTCTTTGACAGCTAACAAGCATTTTTGATTTAGGGTGCGCATAGGAAGGATGCTGCCGTGCATGCGTTCCTGTTGCTCTTTTTTTGGGGGGGGACACTCACATAAACTAACTGCCTCTGGTTGGCGATAAAATGAAGATTAGCAGAAGTTTGTCACATGTTTTCCCTTTTTGACGAGCACACAACTACACAGTTTTCTTGAGTGCGCACACCTACGCAGCTCGATTACACTATGGACAAAAATATTAGTGCAAGAGCAGGAACAGGTGAGAGTTGGGAAATATTCTCGTGTGTGCATTTTCAAAACCTTGAACTATGTGTATAACAGTGCATCAAATTTTTCGTTCTTACAAGTTTATTTCCTTTTTTATTGTTGTTATTCATGAATGAAGAGTACATATATGCCAACGCAGAATATTTTTTTCTCACTTTGCGGTCACCCCTAGAAAAATTACGGTAAATTTTTTTGGATATAAGTCCCTAAGAAGAATTGAGATCTGCAATAAGAAAAATCGACTCTGAAAGGGTTAATAATGACAAGAAAACATTGCCGATGCTTCGTCCTCAATCCGAGACTAGGCGGATGTTATTTGGTCATTTATTTCTTGCTGTCACGGTGGAGAGTAGTAGCAAGAGCAAATTGAGATTGAAGCGGGTGGCCTAGGTGGTGCCACCTTGTTATGCAACTGTGGTAACTAGTGGAAGCCGCCATGCGGACATTCGGGCAACAAGCCGCTACGAACAACAGGCCGGCCATTCGTTGCAAGGATTCACTTTATTACTGTACTCCATTACTTTTCCCCCACGCTCCTAGTGCTGTCCATCCGCACACACCACACACACACACCATGCCGCCCACATTTTCCTTGACCTCTCGCTGCTGCACTTGCACCACCTAGTGCTCCCTCTGGCAACTACAGTCAACTGTGTGTGCCGCCTCCTATAACCACTCCTTGCCTTGCCTAACTCGGAACTCTCAGTCCACTTATGCTGCCACTCTCCTCACAACTCTCCCCCCTCAAAACATGAAGTAGTACTGGAAAAGAGAAGCTGTAGTTCATAGTAGAGCACCTGCTGGTCTGCATGTGTGATAGTTAGACGCTGTCCCATAGTAAGGTAACTCGAAACAGTGATTGTCACCTAACCACTTGACCACGAGATAAGAGCATACGAGTGTTGGCCCCTCCCGCGTGTAGCCATGCTTGGCTTAGCCGTGTCTGGGGGGAAAGGGGATCCTGGGGGTTGAGCCGATGCTAGGTGTTCGGACCTTTAATGCCCCCTGGAGGAGGCAACACACCTTTTTGTCCTCTGCTTCACATAAACAGCATCCCAGACTGACCCACCCGGGGGACATCAGTAGTTGCCTTTTCCTGTCCTCGCCCCGCAGGGGAGTCGGCGTGAGCAGGTGTTTGGTGTGTTGTGACACCACGTACCCGAGCACACAAGGGTTTGCACCAAATTTTTGCAAAATGCAGTGCCCACGAGTGCTCTGCTGAATCTTGTGAAAACTCTCTCCACTGTGTGAACTGTGACGGGGAGCATGCCGCGTACTCACGGTCGTGCCCATCATGGAAAAAAGAAAAAGAAATTGTAGCAATAAAAGTAAAAGAAAACATCTCATCCAAGGAAGCACGCAGGTGGGTGTCCTACCGTCCTAAAGTCAGCTTTGCCGAAGTGGCACATCAGGGGGCAGCACCACAATGACCCCCAGCGCCTGTCCGGCTCACACCGAGTGAGTCGGCAGTGATGCCATCTGTCCCCTTAGCGGCTGCAGCCAGAGCTGCTCTGCCGTCCCAGAAGGGGCCATCGACCTCCGGGCTGGTGGCCTCAAGGGTATCATCCATTGAGACGAAGCCCTCTCGTGAAACACAGCGCACGAAAGAGCGCATGTCCAGCCCCTCGCAGGAAGTGATGGACGTAACACCAATCGTGACGGCGCATTCAGGGCCTAAGGAGCGGCGTGATTCTATCGACCGCTCCAGAAAAGACAAACTTAGTGTCATGGCGCCTGTAAAAGGCCCCGTGACCTAAATCTTGTTTCTACACACGCGGCAATACAGTAAAAGCTTGTTAATTCGAATTTCATGGGGACATTTAACGAGTTCGAATTAACCGAAATTCGAACTAACGAAAGTGATTAAGAAAAGGCCACATCTGATAACAGAAAAAAAGTAGAGCAACTCTGGGTACTTTTATTTGCAAAAAAAATCCGTAACGGTTTTTTGCTTTTTTCCTCTAAAAACGATTGCTGCCGCTTTATCTTCCAGAGCTCGAATGAGCCGAAAAGCATCGTCTTCGCCTTCGTCGAAACTGAAGAAAAGCCGGGCGTGATTCAGTCCGGCCATCGCCTGTGCCAACGAAGGTCGTACCAGTGTTTCAACAATATCATCTTCATCTTCATCATTCGGGTCATCGTCCACGGCTGGTTCTTCGTCTTTGTCGATGACTTGGGCGATGATTTCATCATCGGTCACAGCACCGCAGACTGCGACGCAGCTGTCGACATTCACATAGTCGCTGAACTCCGTATCACGGAGCACCTCCCGTACATGAACCGGAGCGCGGACGTCCTCTTCAACTTCATTAGCGTCTGCGTTAAGGGCTCCGAAACCACAGTGCCGGAAACAATTTGCAATTGTTTCTGTGGTTATCTGATTCCAGGTACGCACAAGCATGTGCAAGGCTGTGAGCAGAGTCACGGTATAGCTTTTCTCATCAAACACAGGAGCAACTTCTCGAGAATGTGATGTCTATAAAAACTTTTCAAATTTTGGATAACGCCCTGATCCATAGGCTGAAGAGCCGCAGTGGTGTTAGCCGGAAGAAGAACCAGCTCAATGGCTCTCAATTCGATTTCCACCTTGTGTGCTGAGCAGTATTCGATAGGGAGGAGAATCTGCCTCTTGCCTAGCTCAAATTTTCGGTCGAGTTTCCTCAGCCACAGCTTGAAAAGCTCGCCCATCATCCAGGCCTTCTTATTTGCTGCATAGTCGGCCGGCAGCATGCGGATGTTCTTAAAGCATCGAGGTTTCTGCGACTTCCCTATTACAAACAGGGAGAGCTTCTCTGTTCCAGTCATGTTCGCCCAGGCAACACCGTCACGCGCTCTTTGCTGCGCTTGCCGCCTGTGCACACGTCCCCCTTGTACGTGATCGTTTTGTCCAGTAAGAGTTTAAAAAACAAGGCGGTCTCATCGGCATTGAAAATATCGGATGGTCTGTACCTGTTGAGGTGGTCTAGTAGCGCATCATTCTGCCACATGGTGCAGGTTTCTGTGTCTACGTTTTTGGCTTTGCCGCACTCACTGTGGAAAACGAGGTCGTGTCTGTCCCTGAAGCGGTGAAACCATCCGTCCGAAGTGGCGAAGTCGGAGAATTTCAGACGTTTCGCGAAATCAGCCGCCTTCGCTACGATGATGGGGCCACACAATGGGATATCCTGGCTCCGTTTTTCCTTGATCCATGTGTGCTACGCGGCCTCCAGGTCCAGGTGCTTAGCTGTCCAAAGCCTTTTCTGATCCTTGCCGAAAGTTTTAACCTCATAGGAGACCTCAATCGTCTTCATATTCCGGATGTATGTCAACAGCATGCTTCTTGGTACATTGTGCTTCTTTGCAATTTCGTTCTTGCTCTGTTTCCCTGCATCCACTTCCCGCAGAATTTCTAATTTCTCCTTCAACGTTTTAGCACGGTACTTTCCACGTGACGACATCGCGGCACGCGAGCAGTGTCAGTCTGTGATGGACGCGTACAGAAAAGAGATGATGATAGTGTACGTCGCGCCATCTGTCGCTTAACAGCAGAGACTGCGAGCTGGCTATGGCAGCGCGCAGTTCGAATTATCCGTGGCGGACCGGATTAGCATTTGAATTAACGAGCTTTTCAATACATGGGGCTCTATGGAGCATGGCTGGACTGTGCCAATTAGTTTGAATTCGAAAATTCTAATTAACGAGGTGCAAATTAACAAGCTTTTACTGTAACACTTTTCTCATAATACAAACACAGATACTACAATGGAACGTTAGAGGACTTCTCCATAACCTTGACGATATCAGAGAACTCCTCCATAGCTACAATCCGAAAGTGTTGTGTGTTCAAGAGACGCACTTGAAGCCCACACAAACTTTCTCCAACAATACGCTATTTTTCTGAAAGAATGGGACGATGCTAATGCTTCATCCGGTGGTGTAGCCATCGTAGTTAAGAGTGTAGCATGTCGCTTATTTGAACTTCGGACGCACCTTGAGGCAGTCGCCGCACAAGCAATCATTTTTAACAAGTTAGTTGCAATCTGCTCGTTGTACATTCCACCTAATCAACAGCTCAAAAAAACGAATTTCAATTGCCCAATGGATCAGCTTCCTGAACCCTACATGATCGTAGGTGATTTGAATGCCCAAAACACTTTCTGGGGAGACACCCGGTGCGACACTCGAGGGCGACTCATTGAAAATTTTCTTGTAAGCTCTGGTGCATGCCTCTTTAATGAGAGAGAACCTACTCATCTATTGATCTGGCTATTGACCCCGCTTCATTAATTCTTTACCTGAAATGGGAGGTAATCAAAAATCCACTAGGGAGTGACCATTTTCCTATATTACTCAAGCTAGCAGAGCAATATGACCGTTCACCGCACATGCCTCAATGGAAACTAGAAATGGCTGATTGGAAGCAGTTTAATGAATCAACTTATTTAAACAAGATTTTATCAATGATCTTACTGTAGATGACGCAGTACAGCATTTTACAGCTTTTATTATTGGCGCAGCTGAAAAATGCATCCCTCAAACAAATGGTCGTTCATGTAAACGATGCGTTCCATGGTGGAATGACGATTGCAGACAGGCATGGAAGAAGCAAAACAAGGCATGGAATACACTGCGTCGAACACCAGCTGCAGAAAATCTCGTGGAATTTAAGCACAGCAAATCGCAGGGAAGGCGGACAAGGCAACAGGCAAGGAGAACGAGCTGGTAGAAATTTATTTCAAGCATAAACTCCTACACACAAGAGACAAAAGTTTGGAATGCACTTAGGAGGTTTAACGGACAGCGGACCCAGCCATTACCCTTGGTCGATGATCAAGGGAATACCTTGGAGGAGCAAGCAGATGCACTTGGGGAGCACTTCGAGGGTGTCTCTAGCTCAATTATTCTAGGCAGTTCCTTAGATATGAAGAAATATTGGAACGTAAGACATTAGATCGGAAATGCAGACCGAATGAAGCCTATAACCATCTTTTCAGCGTTGCTGAGCTGAAATATTCTCTAAACGCATGTCAGAGCTCAGCACCCGTAGCTGACAGGATTGTATATGACATGATCAAAAACTTTCACAAAGATACACAAATAACACTTCTCGCACTTCTTAACACCATTTGTGCTTCTCGATACCTGCCTTCCACATGGAGAGAAGCTATTGTAATTCCGATATTAAAACAAGGTAAAGATCCATCCTCTGTAAATAGTTATCATCCGATAGCGCTTACAAGTTGTCTTTGCAAGTTATTTGAGAAAATGATAAATCGCCGTTTGTTACATTTTCTCGAATATAACAAAATGCTTGACCCTTACCAGTGTGGCTTCAGGGAAGGTTGCTCTACAACCAACCATCTAGTATGCATAGAGTCACACATCCGTGATGCCTTTATACACAAACAGTACTTCTTGTCCATATTTCTCGATATGAAAAAGGCGTACGACACGACGTGGCGCTATGGGATATTGCGAAATTTGTCGGAGGTGGGCATTCGCGGAAACATGCCTAATGCTGTAACAAACTATTTGTCAAAGCGCGTATTCCGTGTTAGAGTTGGAAGTGCTCTTTCTAGGCAGTTTCTGCAAGAAATGGGGGTGCCACAGGGTGGTGTAGTAAGCTGCACTCTTTTTGTCGTAAAAATGAATTCTTTACAGTCATCAATTCCTTGTACTATGTTCTACTCAGTATACATTGAGGTTTTAAATCGTGCAATCTCGCAATTTGTGAGCGACAAGCTCAGCTTGGCCTGAACAGTGTCGAAATGGGCAAGTGAAAATGGGTTCAAGTTAAATCCGCAAGAAAGCTCCTGCATCCTTTTACAAAGGAGAGGCCTAGTCCCAGATGTTGATATTGAACTGGATGGACAACGCATCCCTGTGCACACAGAGCACAAATTTTTGGGTGTCATACATGATTCAAAATTATCCTTCGTATTTCATTTCACTTTATTTCATTTCATTTTATTACCTTAAGGACCCCTTGATAGGGGTATTACATAAGGGGTGGGAATACATTAGTACATAATTTGCATAATACGTAACTGAACACGCAAACAACAAAAAACTACATGAGCTAAAGTGTTATATAAGTCTGTTAACACACGTCATTTTCATTGTGAAAAGTGCGCTGCGACATTCTCCATGAATGTACAAGGGCAAATGATGGCGGCGATTTGGTGGGGCAGTTTGTTGCAATCTGTAGCAACATGGCAAAAGAATGAGGCGGAAAAGGTAACAGTGCGCTTACGAGGGCGGCCCACTTGACAAGTGTGACATGTACGATGAGATGTTCGGGCTGCGGGGAGGATATAGGGTGGTTGATTAAACGAGCTGTGATAAAACTTATGGAAAAGTGAAAGGGTTCCAGTGTGCCGGCACATACAAAGGGGAAGTAAATTCAATTCTTTCTTTAAGTAAGATATGCTCACATCATATGAATAATTAGAATGGATGACCCTTGTGACGCGGTTTTGAATGGCTTCGAGTGCGTTGATGATATATGTTTGGTGTGGATTCCATATGGTAGGCACATATTCCAGTTTCGGTCGGACTATTGACTGGTAGGCCAGTAGTCTAACAGGTTTGGGGGCACGTTTTAGATTACGGTTGAGAAAACCCAGCGATTTGTTAGCAGATGAAATGATGTTACTGACGTGTGTTCGCCACGATAAGTCGTTATATATAGTGACACCTAGGTACTTGTAAGACTGCGCAGCACACACGGGCATGTTATTGTGTATTGGTAAGGAAATGGGTTGCGCCGACGAGAAAATACCATCGAGTTGCATTTCTTAGAATTAAGTTCCATTAACCACCAGTCGCACCATTGCTGTAAACAGTTAATGTCCTCCCGAAGTAAGTCTTGATTAGATGTGCTAGTAATTGTTCGATAAATGACACAGTCGTCTGCGAACAAACGAACGTTGCAAGACACGTGCAGGGGTAGGTCATTTATGCATACTAGGAAGAGTAGGGGTCCAAGAACGGATCCTTGCAGTACACCGGAAGTCACTGGTAGGTGGTTAGATGCGCGGTTGTTAATTGTAATGAACTGATATCAGTTTGTCAAGAACGCTTTAATCCATTGCAAAATGTCGGGGTGGAAGTTCGCAAGAGAAAGTTTTAGTAGTAGACATTGGTGTGGTACCTTGTCAAACGCTTTTGCAAAATCTAGAAATATTGCGTCTGTTTGGAGGTTAGAATCTAAATTGGTGTGAATATCATGCAGGAAAATGGCCAGTTGTGTTTTGCGGGAAAATCCTTTGTGGAACCCATGCTGTGAAGAATGAAAGTATTTGTTCGAGGAGGAGGAAAGAATTTTATTGTGTGCCCTGCGAGTTGGTGGGGAGGGTCAAAGGCCCCGCCTAGGTGGCAGCCAGGAGTTCATGGGTCCTGGTGGCATCCTCGGCCCGCTGGACCGCCCATAGTTGATCCTCGAGGGCGGGGCTGAGCAGTGCAGCTTCCCAGCGCGTGCGAGGAGGAGGAGGAGGAGAAACTTTATTATTGCAGAAACCGTTGCGCGGTTTATTCCTGGGTGGTTCCCTCTGACAGGGCTCCACTGGCGATCGCGGCTCGCCGGGCCTGGTCGAGGGTCGCCAGTTGGCTTCCCAGGTCCAGTTCGGAGAGTCTCGCCTCCCAAGACCACGTAGTGAGTGTGTGTGTTGTGACTCGTGGCGAAGGCTGCTGCTAGAGGCTGCGTTTTCTTTATTGTTATTTATCCCTCAGCATTCCCATAATATATGCTCCAGAGTGGCTCTGGATTCACATGTTTTGCATTTGTCCGTAGGATATACATCCGGGTATATGATGTGCGAGAGTGCAGGATTCGGATATGTCCTAGTTTGCAACTTCCGCCATGCGACAGACTGCTTTTTGTCAAGTTTGCGTGAGGTCGTGGGAATATGCGCCTCTGTAACCTATGTTTTGGAATGTCATTATATGTTGTCATTCTGTCCTCCCACTCCCACTCATTTACCGCACAGTCACGTCCGGGGGGTGTCGGGGCGTCACTTGCGACTGCGGCTCGGCCCGTAAGCCCTCAAGTTGCATCATGTACCGCCACGTTGTTGCCGTCCTCCGCGAGGGTGTGAGCGGGTGTCCAGGTGATGTATATCTTTCTTTTGTAATTTTGGCCTCCTGCAAGAAGAATGCGTAGTGCCTCTGGGGAGATTCGGCCGTTGGCAAAGTTTCTTATTGCCGTCTGAGAGTCGCTGACTATCATGGTTGCGTTAGTCTGAGCTACTGCGAGCGCTATGGCTACTTCTTCCACTATCTCGTTACTTGTGGTGCGTATCGTCGTGCACATCTTGCACCGTTTCTCCCTATCGATTACGGCTGCCGTAAACCCCCGTCTGCGACTGTATCGAGCCGCATCTATCAACACTGCGTCCTTATCGCTGCCGAATTTCTTCTGTATTTGCTTCACTCTGTTCTCTCTTCTGTCCTTATTGTTTTCTGGGTGCATGTTCTTTGGTATGGGAGGTATTACCATTCTTTCCTTCGTCTCTCTTGGGATGTCCACCTTGACCCTGTGCTGTGTGTGGTAACCTATGTCTAATCTCTCTAGGATGTGTCTGCCTGCTCTAGTCTTAAAGAGGCGTTCATATTGTGCCGTACATTGCGCTTCAATGAGCTCATCTATCGTGTTGTATAGGCCTAATTGCAGCAACTTGTGCGTGCTGGTTCTGATCAGTAGTCCTATGGCTAGTTTGTATATTTTCCGAATGAGGCATTCTAGTTTGATCTTTTCCGCGACCTGCCATTTTAAGTACGGCGCTACATATACTATTCTACTTATTACGAAGGCCTGTATTAACCTGATCGTATTTTCCTCTTTCATCCTGCTATGTTTATTTGTTATCCTTCTGATTAGCCTCATGATTTGCGCGACAGTTACCTCCAGTCTTCTGAGGGTTTCTCCGTTGTTGCCCTTGGCTTCAATGAGGAGCCCCAATACCCTGATCCTATCGACCTTGGGTATGGGTTTCCCATAGGCCGTCCTTAACTGTATTTCCTCTCTATGGGTGAGATCTTCCCTGTAGTTGACTGGTTTGCGACCTCTGCGAGTCGGTCTGTACAGCAACAGCTCCGATTTCTCTGCCGAGCATGTTAACCCTGTCCCCTCTAGATATTTTTCTATTGTTTTAACCGCTGTTTGAAGCGTTTGTTCTATCTGCCCGTCACTTCCGTTTCTCACCCATAGGGTGATATCGTCAGCGTATAAGGTATGATTTAGACCCTCGATTTCTTGTAGCTTGGCTGGCAGCCCGATTAGCGCCAGATTGAATAGCATCGGTGATAAGACCGAGCCCTGTGGCGTACCTGTGCTGCCTATCTCGATCTCCTCCGAAACTAGGTCCGCTATCGTGATCTTTGCCTTTCTGCCCGTTAGAAAATTGCGTACATAATCATACGTGCATTTTCCCAGTCCTAGTTCGCTTACTCTATCTAGTATTGTTGCATGTGTTACGTTATCGAAGGCCTTTTTTAGGTCCAACCCGAGAATTGCCTTTGTCGATCTGCCCGAATTGTCTATGGTCTGATGTTTTAGTTGTAACAGAGCGTCCTGCGCTGAGAGGTTTCTCCTGAATCCTATCGTCGTGGGCGGGAGTGCGTCGCAGTCTTCGAGGTAAGTGGTTATCCTCACTAGGACCATGTGCTCTATGAGTTTCCCCACGCAAGAAGTAAGAGATATGGGTCTCAAGTTCTCAATTTGCAGTCGCTTGCCCGGTTTAGGTATTAACACGATTTGTGCCGTCTTCCATTGCTGCGGAATCTGCCCTGCCTCCCAGCATTCGTTAATATATTCGGTTAACTTAGCTATAGACTCATCGTCCAAGTTCCTTAACGTTTTATTCGTTACACCATCTAGTCTGGGTGCCGACTTGGTATTGAGTTTCTGTCTGACTCTGACTCGCCGATTTTGCTGTCTAATTCGTCATTTACCTGCCCTTTGTAGTTGGGGTGTATGACGGGCAGCGCTTGCGAGATGTATCTTTTCTCGATTTCCTTGAGGAAGTCTTGCTCTGTCCCTCAGTACATTTGTATTAGCCGATTTATATTTTGCCTATGTGCCGACTTTGTCCCGTCCGGGTCTAACAAATATAGAAGGATGTTCCACGTTCTTGCCATTCCTATCTGACTGTCCATGTTGTTGCATTTCTCCTCCCACTGTTGTTTGCATAGCTGCTTGGCGTACTGTTCTATGTCCCTGTTCAAGTTGGCTATCTTTCTACGAAGCGTCCGGTTGTGTTTTTGTTTTTTCCATCTCCGTTGCAACCCTGCCTTAGCTTCCCACATGTGTAGAAGCTTACTGTCTACATTCTCTAAATGCGCCTCCGGCGGGACCGTTTTCGTAGCTGCCGCCACATCTCCCTTTAGTTTTTCGGTCCATTCCTCAATACCTTGTGTCATGTCGTCGGCCTCCTCCCTTATTTTCCTGAATTTGTCCCAGTCGACAATCTTAAGTGGTTTACCCTTTGTCTTGCGCGGGCGGTCCTGCCCTTACCGTTATTTCTAGTATATTGTGATCGCTCTCAAAGTCGTGTTGCGTATTTGTCCACTGCGTGTCCCGTATGTTCTTGGTGAATGTTAAATCTGGCGTAGTATCCGCGCAAACGCTGGTACCTATTCTCGTGGGAACCGATGGGTTGGTCACGAGGGTCAGGCCTTCCTGTTGCGTGTCTAGCCATAGGTTCCTGCCTTTTTGAGTTTCGATATTGTAACCCCATGACGCGTGTTGGGCGTTAAAATCGCCTCCGATTACTACCGCTCGGTTGTCCGCTATGGCTAGGGTGTTTTTAAAGAGCGATCGAAATTTATGGTGTCTGCTATAAATATTTAATACAAAGAGACTGTCCTTCGTTTTCCGCATGGGTATGAGTTCTAAAAGAATGTGATCGATTGACTTAACTTCCGTGTCATGTTGAACGACCGAGTGATTTCGCTTTACCAACATCGTTAGCGCCTTCATCTCCCCTTCGGCAGTACCAAAGGACTTGTAACCCGACAATTTTGCCAGCCCATTTGTTTGCTGCATCATTATAATATCCGGGTTTTCTTTGTCTTTAAGGTGTTGTTGCAAAATGTATCGTTTTCGATCGTATCCTCTACAATTCCATTGCCAAATCGTGTATCTAATTCGTCTGTCCATGGCGGCGTTACAGGTTCTCCAATCCCTCAGCGGGTACCAGGGGCCTAGTGTACGGCCGTCTTAACCGGTCCCCCCATACTTGTTTGCGGTCCCCATATTGCTAGTTTCGCTTCGAAGTCAACCATCATTTATAGCACTTGCTGTAGTATCACCTTTCCTAGCACCTCTATCTTTGCCTCAAGCCTCACTTCCAGTTGTTCTAGTTTAGTTTCAAATTTTGTTTCGTTCTGTTTGATGCTGGTTTCGATTTTCTGTTCAAATTCCTCCCGTCTTCCTTGGAGCGTCGTGGCTGGCTTGGGTTTCTTTACTCCGGTTTCAATCGGAGCGTTCTCGGTTTTATGTTTAATGGTGGTGAGGGCTACGTCTTCTTCCATTGCTGTGTCTTTTTGCTCCCTTATAACTCGCGAGGTTTCCTCGTTGCGTGGCACTTTCCCGCTTCTTGAACGGTCGTTTTCTTCCCTGAGGTTTTTATTTTAATTTCATCCATAAACGCAACATTGCTCTGCCTGATCTGCGCCAATTCTTTCTGTAGCGTCTTAACTCTATATTGAAAAGCAGCCTCTGCCTCCACACGCGCCTCGAAAGCCGCCTCCGCCCAGCTCACCTGTAAGGGTCCCGCGGCGCCGTTGACGTTGCTCTTTCCTTTTGGGCCCTGGGATCTTCCTCCCCCCTGTGCTCTGGGAGATTCGGTATTATTGTTCTTGGGTCTGGATCTCGATCTGGACCGCGACCTTGATCTGCTTCTGTTGACGTCGAGCGGCCCCATTCCCTTGCCTGGAGCTTGGGGAAATCTTCTAGTTCAGATCCGTCCCTTGTCTGATGTTCCGACCGCTGTCTCCAGTCTTCCCGTCCTGGCCTGTACAGTCTTTCAGCTTCCCTTTCGTGGTACATCGCTTCTTCCTCTCGTCTGACTCGCTCCCAGCGGCGCCTCTTTACCAAGTATGGTAACTTGTATCTGGCATTACATCGGCGTAGGGTGGTCTTTGCCGCAGAGCTGGCATTTTGCTTCGCACTCGTGGTCCTGTGGCGGGTTCTCCATCCCGCAGCCTCTGCATATCCTGCTGTTCGGGTTCGGGCAGACATCGGCTCTCTGTCCGAGGCGTCCGCACTGGTAGCATATGTCTATTTGCTTACGGTATAGTGAGCACTTGACCAGTGCCCTTCCGTATCTCGCGTAGTTTGGGACGTGATGCCCGTCGAAAAGGATGATGACGTTCGGGGTGTTTCCCATCCTTTTGGCCATCAGGACCGTCGGATTCCTTGGTGTTACAAGCATCTCCACTATTTCTCTAGGAGACACCTCGTGCGTTACTCCTCTTATCACTCCCTTAGATGTATCCTCCGGAGCCGACTCGTATGCGTTGGCTTCGAACTCCTTGTCTCCCATCTTCAGTTGAGTGATAGTCCTGTATTTTTCGGCACGCTCCTCCGATGGCGTGCTGATCGCTAGAATGCTCTGTTTGTAGTTGGCACACACCATGTCATCTTCAGATTCTTTCCTGGAGATTCCCGCGGCGTTGGCGACGCAGCATTCTAGGCGATTGATCCCATAGACGGTGACCTTGGAGCTGTCATGTGGGCACACTACTATCTTGTACACTGCCTTCAGCAAACTGGGCATCCTGCTTGCTGCCATGATTTGTCTTGCTTTTTGTCCCTTGTTCCACCTGTGACGACGAAGATCGGCAGTCTAAAAAGCCCCGTTGCCATCGCGTGGCTCATACCCAGTTCGTTCACTGGCTGCGCCCTAGCTGCTGCTACCGCGTTGGTCGCTGCTTCTCTAGGACCTGAATAAACCCCCTTTACAATTGGTGGAGCTGCTGGGTACAACAGGAATTCTGGAACTTCGCAACCGGACCCTGCAGCCTGTCTTCATTATGCCGGAAGAAGGGCCACCGCAAGCACAACCTGCTGCCCCGGTGACTACCGTGGTCTGCCCCGGCCTGTTGCATCAACGCAACCCACCCATCTTCAGCGGTACCGAAGACCATGACGTAGAAGACTGGCTCGCTGACTACGATCGGTTGAGCATCTGCAGCCACTGGGACGACACCAAAAAACTGAATTACATGTCGTTTTATTTGAGCGGTGTCGCTCAAATAAGGCGTGGTGCGTACAGTATTGGTCACGTTCTCTGAGCGGCCATGATACGGACAAAATTTCGCGCTGTGCCCATCATAATTGCACTTCGTGCAGTGAAGTGGGCGCCGTGGCTCAGAACACTGACGCGACAGGTGGCCCGTTTTTTGCAGTTGTAACAACGTACTCCATCCGCATGTCGCACTCCTTCTCGCACAGTACTGCTGCGTACAGTATCGTCTACTTCTGTTGACGAAAGAAATGGCTGGTGGCCACTGCTCGGTCGGCTTCGGCTGCCGAATCTTTGTGCCGATGGGAATTGCTTTTCGCGGCTTTCTGTAAAATTTTCATACGCTTTGATAGCTTGAAGCAACTCGTCCACACTACTGTAGCTTCTGTCCCGCAGCGCGAAACTCATTTCAGTCGACCAGAGGCATCTTACAATCTCGGTAATTGTGTCCGGCAGACTTAGCTTGACCCTGGTGCACATTCGTTCCTTTTCTCTGACGTACTTCGTCACCTCCTCGTCATGACTCTGAACTCGTTCGGCCATTCTCCTCCATAAGTCCGGCAAGCTTTCTTCAGTCACGAAGGCTGATTTAAATGCAGTTTCGAACTCTTGCCATGACTGATGCCTTGTTGCTGACGAGATTAGCCAATCCCTAGCGGGGCCCTGCAGCTTGAGGTGAATTGTATTTGGGCGTTGTTGTTCAGACCAGTTGGCTAAGTCCACAACACGCAAAAATGTTTCCAGCCAATCTTCAGCACTGATTTGGGCGCTGTCCCCATTAAAGCTTGGGATTGCGGTAGAGGGGTCTGGACTCACATGAACAGTTGTCGCTGTCGAGGGCGCATTCATCCTCTCCATCATGCGGGCCATTGCAGTGAAGGCCTCGGTGAGCTGTCCCAAGATGGCGTTGCTCGAGCCTGAATCCGGCTAGAACGACGGCGTTGAGGAAAAAAAGGAGTAGAGCTGCCGAGCTCCCGAATCTCCTCCTGCAGTCGCGAAAGCTGGGCGACTTTTTCTTGGAGCTGGTCTGGTGCACCGCGATCATTGCGTTGCCTGCTGTCTCGTTTGAGCTCGGTGGCGCTTGTCACCTCCTCAGCAGCGCGCGACTGGGCAGCAAGACGAGTGTTGTACGGATGTTCGCCTCCCTGGCTCATCTTGAGAGGCTTGTTGGGATTATCCCACTTCTGAGTGTAAACAAAAAGGGGTTCTCTACCGCGAACTCGGCTAGCTAACTGCGCACTTGGTTACAAAATTAGCTCTGGCCGAGAGCGGCCCGCGAATGTGCCACTGTGGACCAGAAAATGCGACGCAAAGTAAGGCTCACGCGTACACTCGCCCCAAGCGGCTCCCACGCAACAAGGGCGCCTCGCGAACTTGGGGGAGCAAGCAGACACACAACCTTTCTCTTTGAAATGCAACTTTACTCTCCCTACAACCCAGGCTACTGTACACCGCCAGGGTCGTAAAACGCGGGACTCGAGGCGGAGGGAGATGCCTGCGGTCAGCGAAGGGGGGTCGAACCAGGGGTGGCGGCGAGGCTGCAGGCATGCAGCCCGCCGCTTGTGGGACTGTCTCCTCAATGTCTTCTAGGCACCTCGATTTCTTAGAAAAACAGGGTCTTGTAGTGAAGGCGCAGTGTTCGTTGCTTACATATATATATATAATATTACGAGCATCAGTTTCTGCTGCTCCTTCTAGTATCTCTTTCACAGACAGGATAGCCCATGACCACCAGTGAAACAGATAATAGAGGGGTGCTGTGCACACTATTGACACCCCAACTGAAACACGGCCATTGACATGCGAGTGACAGATGGCCGTGTCGCCGGCCTTCTGCACGGCACTCCTTTATTCTCAATTCTACACCCTCGCCGTTAACACATCTTCGCTCGTTGCCATACCTACCTGCCTTACCCCCTCTCCCCTTTAGAAGAACCCTACCTATACATACTGTGCCGAGCAACGCATATGTCACCTTGAAAAAGACAAGTCCACTTGTCGAAACGTTGACTCCCGCTTTCACGTTGGTCTTGTTTTGCTCATCGTCTTGAATTTCCAACACCGCCTAGGTAGCACAAGGCCTTTTCACTCCGATCCATGATGTCATGTTACCTGGCCTGACTGCCATAGAATCTAATGAGAATGCTCCCAAGCAGGCAACAGTCACTGTGACGTCACCGCTTTCATCACGCCAGCCTTGTCAATGGATATTTCGGGCCAGGTAGCGTGATGTCATGTATAGAAGTAAACAGGCAGTGTTGGCTAGTTGCGCGCCTCTTTCTCTTTTATGATTTTTTTCATTGCGCATGCGTGTGGGGCTGTGCCAGGGGAGTTTTCAGTGTACAGGCAATCGACAGACAGACGGATGGATGAATGGACAGACGGACGGACGGACAGATCGGCTAGCCATATACAGCTTCGCTGTAGAAGCTGTTATGTTCTGCCACAGCTAATTTTGCATGGAGCACATTGGAAGTTGTAAACTGCGCGATTGTGTTAAAAGTTCTACAACTCCTGTCCTGGGGGTGTTAGGATAGCACTCAAACAGGAGGAGGTGGGAGGTTCATGGAGCTGAAATTTGCACTGTTCCAAATGTTATATTGTGAGAAAACTATGAAGGCTTTCCCGTGGGGGATGTTGTGAATGTTTCACCATATATATATATATAGTTTAAACAATGTTTACTCAAGTGTTAGTTCTCTAGACATATATGCCAACATTGCTGGGGTGTGCAGAGCCTAGTGAAGTGAAATCTGTGTGGCCTATTTTTGCCTGTGCTCCTGCCAATTGTAGATATGTTTTCTGCACGAAATACGTATGCTATAATAAGATTTGTGTTTTGTTTTGTTTTTTTCAGTGCCAAGAGTTAGAAAAGCAGAAGCAGCTGCAGCAAGAAAATCAAGCTTCTGGTGCTGCTAGCACATCTGCCACAGCTTCCTATAATTTTGAAGCTGAGGTAGAGTAGCCCTTTTTTCTTTGATTTTAAAAAGTGAATCTACAATGTCATTTTAACTTACCACAACTACAACTAAGTGTAGAAATGGAGCAGTTGTATTTATTGCCAATAGTGTTGTCATCAATGTGGGGATTGTTATGTCTCAACACCACCAAGGGTGTTAATTGGATGTTTGCCACGGGTCAAACCACCGCACGTAACCAGACGTCTGCACAGCGTGGACAAAGACTAAAAGCGCTCACCCCATCATTACCTGGAAACCAGAGAAAAAGATGAACGGGAGGGAACCACGACAACGAAATGGATAAGCGCAGTTAATGGCTGCAACTGCAATCCCGTTAAGTCTAGCACTCAATGCTCCTCCTCCGAGCTTTGAGTTTCAATTTTTCCACTCTTTGCATTGTGTAGACAATGCTTCTCACATACCCTCATTCCCATAAGGCAGAGAAGAGAGCCCAAAAGGGAGCATACTACTTCTTTACAAAACTTAATGATTAGCATTCTCATTTAATCAAGCACTAACAGGTGATCCTGTTGCGGTTAGGGTGGCGTTCGGGGCATGGAATATCCCAAGCCCATCGACTACGACGTCAGGTTGTAGAAAATGAAGGAAAAGGGGTTTATTAGCTTAGTTATATGGCTCCAGTGCGAAGCCCACTCCATGCAAAAGCACATTGAACGTCTCGGTTCACATCAGGACCCTCTGTGCTCATTCTCGACAAGTATCTGCTTTTAATCCCGTTGTCTTCCCTAGGCAAGGTGATTAGGGAATCTGAAGAATGTCCAGCAGCAAAGCATTATTGTCAATTCCGTTGCAATACCACGCCCATGCTATCCATAACCCACAGTATTTCCACCTCAAGAAGCTGATTTGAGATTTCTGGAAGAAATAATCCAGCGACACCTGGTTCATCATTGGTGGGCAATGATGAACAATCATTGCCCACCACGTACTTCGCTCAGTCTGGTGGGTCACGCACGGGCTGAGGTCCTTTCATGGAATCCTTCAACAGCCGGTTTACATACTCTCTTGAGGGCTGGATTACCTGGACACCCATCATTACCTGGAAACCAGAGAAAAGTATGAACGGGAGGGAACTACGACAACGGAATGGATAAGCCCAAGCCCATCATAGTGAAAGGGCTTGGGGGATTTCATGCCCCAAACTCCACCCTAGCCGCAACAGGATCACCTGTTATTGCTTGATTAAGTGAGAATGCTAATCATTAAGTTTTGTGAAGAAGTAGCATGCTCCCTTTTGGGCTCTTCTCTGCCCTATGGAAACGAGGGTATGGGAGAAGCATTGTCTGCACAATGGAAAGAGAGTGGAAAAATTGGAACACAAAGCTCAGAGGAGGAGCACTGAGTGCTAGACTTAACGGGATCGCAGTTGCAGCCATGGAGTTTCAGCCATGGGAGCCAAGGTTTTTATAGCGGTCCTGAAACCCTTTTTATTGAAGTGGAGAAAAGCATTTGAAGTGAAAATAGGCTATTTCAGAAATACTTTGCCGCAAAAAGTACTTCAGTGCGTGCAGAAGAAGCGGCGTTATTAGCAGTCTGAGTCTGAGTCTGAACGGTGACCGCTGCACTCCCGTATCTTCTCCAATGCCTTGCAGTGCGAAGGCTATGGCAGAGTGGGGTATGCTCACAACGCTCCGCCTTTAAATGTCACCATGGCACGCAGTTCAAATTTCATTTTGTATGTTAATGTAGACTCCGCAACCTATGTTCTTGGTGCCTACGATGTGCTAAATGCAAGCCAAATGCGGTTGTCCTCGGTGAGACGCAGCCTTGTGGCGGCACTCCGCTGTGGCCGCGGTATCTACTCTGCTTAGCCGATCGTAGCTACCAGAAGCAGCCACATGTGGGAATCCGCTTTATTAAGAAATAAGCGTCGGGTAGAGAGTGAGGAGCAGGCTTCTGTTTGAAAAGAGAGCGTTTGAGAGAAAAGTCACTTCGTGCTCTGCTTGCGAGCTTAACGCACCGCATACAACAGCAAAACTTGGCTGAAATGTTCACAGCAGCGTATGCAACCTGCAGACTGTTATTTCACCAAGCCCAAAGGGTCGTTCAGGGGCCCCTTTAAAGAAAGAAAAGAAAGTGGGCCCATTGTTTTACTACAATTGTCTAGGAAAGTGATACTGTTTTCGACCATGTTCTATCACCTTGTTAAAGTGAAAGCTATTGGATAATGTGAACTGCTATAGCGCAAAGCAAACATGGCATAAAACTGAAACTAGAAAATATATTGGTAGAGAAATCAGAGAGACAGATAGGATATCTCGGTGTTTGAATAATGATGCCCAGAAAGTTAACCGCTGCTTGGTTCGCCCGTATCTCATCGTTTCAGTATTATGTGGCATTCCTAATGGAAATGTATGTGATGCTTCCAGGTGTCAGGTTTTGAGGCGTTGATCTCGGCCTCATTTTTTATTTTCATTCAGTAAGTGCTTGAAAAGCTGTGTGAAAGTGTAAGTCTGCCACTATCATAATTTGTAATTTCCTGGTGCCATACGGCTTCACCAAAGAATCGCACAGTAAGGGCCTGGTGTATAGCTCGCTGCGTTTCAGATGCACCAACCAAATGCTGGCTCTGTACCCAAGCAGAAGCATAGGTACGTCACTCACTGGCAATTCATGAGTGCTGCCACAGAAATTTGCTATAGATTGAAAGATTACCATTTGTAACAAATGATTGTGAACAAGTACAGCAGCCAACTTGACACAGGTTCTGAATGCCATACGACACTCCAACACACCAATATGCGTGCCATTGTTAATTTCATTTCTGTGTAACAAGCCTTGCATAACCGATTGATTGGTCGAGCTTTATTGTGGTGCCATGCAGTGGGCGTAACGAGGCTGATGATGATGATGCAAGAGTAGGCATGAGTTTGGTGGTTTTGGTTGAAGTTCAGGAGCTCCTGCCCATTTAGCATTACAGAGATGATTCTCATTCCTTTTCAGTTGAAAAAAATTATGAACATGCTATTTAAGCTGCTTCAGCGAGAGTTCAGCAGTCAAGAAACCTACTCAAGGAAGGAGGCCATGCAAATCATTCTTGCTACTATCAGGGTAAGCTTGCAGTTTGATAATTGAAATTGCTTCTGATGTCATGAAAAAATAAATGTGACGGCGTGCCCGTGTGAATTGGCCAGTATGATTTTAACGTATTTGTAGTAACAATACCCGGCAAGTCTTGGCCATGTTGTCAAACTTCTGATAAGAATGCTGTCTTTCTATACATTACGTGGCATGAGTGAACCTGTTCTAGATCAGTTTTGTGTGTTTAAGGAGGTATGGTGGGGTAAATGGTACATGTCACTTTTAATGTAATATTTTAGAAACAGCTGCTAATATCCACATCAAATTTCACGCGCTTACAAAAGATGCTCTTGGGTACAATACGAGACACTTTGTTTGTGTCGAGATGGTTTGATTTTCTGGTGGCCCACTACCGAAATTTCTGGTGTTTAATGTTTTTATGTACATTTTCTCTGCAACCACACAGAGTAATGTGATGACATTACGCAGTGTTATTCTAAATATCCATAGGCTATGTCTGAACTAAAGAAATATATCCACATTTAAGTTCACACCTAAAAAAAAAATCTCTGCTAGCAGACTCGCGACGTGAAAGCCTGATTGCCGCCACTTCTTCGTGACTCTATCTCAGTCGCTCCAATACCTCGCAACATGCATGCAACATACCACAAAGACAGAAGACAAGCAAAGTCAGAGCGCTGAACAAGAAATACTCAAAGGACCCCAACACGAGATTTACAGATGCGGCAAAA
Organism: Dermacentor albipictus; assembly: GCF_038994185.2. NCBI lineage: Eukaryota > Metazoa > Arthropoda > Arachnida > Ixodida > Ixodidae > Dermacentor > Dermacentor albipictus. The sequence continues at coordinate 12,976,748 of NW_027225567.1, forward strand.
TACCCAGGTAGAAGAGCATATGCAATTACCGTGACCAGCAACCAAGGGAAGGAGCTAATCGCTGCCACCATACCGGCCAGAAGTCCAGAAACGGCGGAGGAAGTGGCCATCGTCCTCGGCATCGTCACATGCAAAGACACAGCAATCATCTTGAGCGACTCGCACACGGCATGTAGAAACCTACGAAAAGGCCGAATTTCTGCCGCAGCAGTGAAGATTCTGAAAGAAATAAGACGCCAAGAACTACCTGAAACCTACGTCGCATGGACCCCAGGCCACGAACACCTGGCAGGAAATGAAGCAGCACATGCTGTCGCCCAAGAGCATACCAGCCGGCATTTCCTGCCGCATGGTCTCCGGAAAGCGACCAGGGTGGAGGACTTTCCCATCAATTACGCCCTAATATTGCAACATTACCGACTGGAAAGAAGACGGTATCCTTTACCACATCCAAAATTAAGCAAGGAAGAAGCCACTGCCCTCCGCAGACTACAAACGAATACTTATGTCCATGGAATTATCATGCACCGAATGCACCCCACCGAATTCTCATACCTAGGCCGATATTGTGATGTACCGGACACCCTCCAACACATGGTGTTGGTGTGCCCACACCGTGAGAACAGTCAAGATGATGCCCCAGAACCGCTACAAGTGATCGAAGAAATGTGGGAGGCAATGTTAAAGACAGAGCCTGGAAGATCAGCGAAGTCTGGTGGACCGGGACTGGGCTGCGGCATTAGCCAACGGCTTTCTGGACTAAGAGAGCCACCCACCTAGGGCGAAGAAAGAACACTTTCTCGCTGTTTCACACAATAAACGTTCATTCCTCCTCCTCCTCCTCTGCTTGCACAAAGCCACAAGGGGGGTTTCTTGCAATGTAAATTTTCCCAGTGTTATCATTCATATCGGATATTTTTTTTAGTTCAGAATATTTATTACTGGTTGTAGTACATGTGTACAAAGTTTCACTGGAATGGGATGAATACTTTCTGAAAAAAGGCACATTGAATTTGAAAAATTAATAAAAAATGCAATTTGAGAAAAATGAAGTTTTGTGTTCGAATACTGCTTGTGGATGCTCAAAGTACCCCAGAAGAATACATTTCCCTGCTGACTTTCTTCCAGGTGTCTCCAAAACCCTTCTTAGTGTTACTTTTTGTCCCTTGTCCTTTCCTGCTCTCGGCAATTGTGCCCTGTCAAGAGGCACATCCATCCTATCGTCCATCCTATCGAGGGCAATATTGCAAAACAGACCTGGAACAATTCCAAGGGCCTCCAGAACAGCTTTTTGTGCTGAATTACCGTCATTCCAGTAGGCTACAGCATTGTTAGTTGCTGTCTTCAATGCGTAACCACTGACAGTTTTCTTAGGGCAGTGGCACCAGATGGGTTGGTTGAGCGACTCATTGGTGTTCTGTGTTCGTTCATGAATACATTTGCTCAGAAGACCAGTTACCTTTAAAGTTCGCTTTCTGCTCCATTCGCTGGACGATCGTGCCATCTTCTGGGCAAGTAATACGCTTGAAATTCGAAACAGAGGCGACCATGACCACGTAAGTAAAAGCAAGAGCCTGACGTAATAGTTCTTTTCTACAAAGGACTATTACGTCAAACTCTTGCTTCGAGTTCACAAATTCGACATCGCCCTGCCATCTGCTAGCCGCCTGGTTAGCTCAGATGGTAGAGGGGCTGCCCCAGAAAGGCGGTGGTCCCGGGTTCAAGCCCCGGATCAGGACGAATTTTTCATCAACTGCGATTTTTTTTCTTTCGAGGAAACCGTATGGGATTCCTTTGTGGCAATTGCTACGATTGAGTGGATCTCTCATTTTCTTTTAATTAATATATTTTTAGTACAAATAATTTACTTACCACACACACACACAAGCAAACAAAAAACCACGCCATAACGAAGAAAATCACGAACGCAATGATAAACAAACCCGCCTCCGCCCGCCATTTTTAAACGGCAGGGCGCGCGGCACACCTCGGCGCAACATTTGAACCGCTTTGAGCGGGCGCTCGAGGTCGCGCTTCCGCAGGTTTGTTAATAGTGCAGTCGATTTTTCTGTGCCAAAATTGCAAATTCGATTTTTTTGAGGGTTTCCCCTACCGTACCCCCTTAAGAATGGACAACGGTCTGGTAACATTCCTGCAACATTTTTATCTGGCCTCTTTGTCTTTGGTTTCGCTGAGTGCTATGTACTAGAATCTTCAACAATTTCTTTGTTTTAGTTTGCTAAAAAGCACAGTCTTTATGGGGAAATTAGCAGTTAGATGTTTGCCTGGGTTTCTGTGTTCTTAATTGTTAGCTTATTTGGGTTGGCTGAGCATGCATCACAACTGCGGTTCGTGACTTTCGTTGTGCTTAAAGGGCCCCTCACCGCGTCTGGCTATTTTGAGCTGACAAGCGCAGAGCATACAATGCGGGCAAACGATCGTGTTTGCAAAGAACTACATCGCTACGCGGCGCGGAAAGGTCAGAAATTTTAATTCGAACGCCGTTGTCCCTTACTCTCGCGGCGACCGCGCTCCAAGCCGGACGGTGACGTAGTCGCGTCCCTACGCCTATGTAGTCGGGTCTGCAGTGTGGCTTCGCTCATGGTGACACGTGACTTTGATAATTATTCAAGACATCTGTTATCTGTGCTGTCTGTTGCTTGAATTGACGAATTGAAGTTTAGAGAAATACTAAAACACACAAGCGGAATGTCTGCGTGTTCTCTTTTTTTTTTTTTTACTTCGCACCGAAGCAAGAGATGTACTTCCGCTTCGTCTGCTTGTTCCCTTGGTCGTGCAGTCACGTGTGCAGGTGCCGAAACTATGCCATTTTCTACCGTGTTCCAGCGCGTGGTCTTGCTCTGCGATCTGCTTGTTCTGCCTCAGTATTCGTGTAGCACTGAATTATACCGCTAGTCATGTGTCCTTGTGCACTGCGCGAAACGAGACATCACATCAGATCGCGCGCAACGCCGTAAGCAGAAGTGCGCAGTGCCGCAAAAAAAAAAATGCGAGGAGAAAGAAAAATGATGGCGGGGCCCGTGACGTAGGCGTCATGCGATCCTCGAGGTCCGGTATGGGAGAACGCAGGGAAGGAATTTCGCTTGCGGAGGCTAGACAGGGCGAATGGAGAGAGTGTCTCGCTATGCAGTGGAGCTCTTATTGTGAAATCATGGGTTCGCGGCACTGAAATATTTATATCTCGGCTATTAATGAGCCGATGTGAAAAATATTTTGCGGCAGAATACTCCCTAGAGGACACTAACAACTTACAGCGTGTAACCAAAATTTGCTATCGGGCCTGGTGAGGTGCTCTTTAATGGTGGAAGAATTCTTTTTTTTTCTCTCTCTTTTGAACCTGTGTTTCTAAAACTATGGGTTAAATGCCTGCTGTAGGGAAGGCCATTTGAATGTTGCTGCTGATTTAGCAGTGATATTAAAATATTCCCAAGCTGGGACCTGTTAACAGCAAAGACTGGTCAAGGATTTGGAACGTGAAACACCTGAATGTGTACGACTTCTGCAGTATGAAACGAAAGCTGTGTTTGAACTTTGTCCTTGCATAGAGAAACTAGGATCTAGTGAACAAAAGGGCATTATTATTAGAGCCATCCCTGAAAGCACACCTTTTTTTCTTCCATATGTTTTCCAGTTTATTTTGCTTAGCTGCACGATAAACTGTGTAGTAAAGCTGAGCATAAATTCTCTGTGGTGCTTGTGTGAGAGCTTCTTATGAAAAACCAGGGGAATGCTTGAGTTCCGACATTTCGTGTTTCTGATGGATTGCAACAAAGCATATTTTGGGGAGCACTGCGATATTAGCAGTTGTCATCATCAACTTGCCCAGCATTATCGAAGTTTATGTGAGAGGTGGTCATCTTTCACTATTTACTTTCTTTCTTAAACTAAAGAGAATTATTTCAGTTGTGTTAGTAAATTATGCTTCTACAATACCAAAAGAAAGCCACTCTTGCCATGTGAAGAGAATGGTACGCCAGAAAAGACGCAAAAAATAGACGGGTGTCAATGCTACCTTGAAGTACGTTTCTGCATTAGCTTGCAGTGATGTCATGGATTTTAACGGTATCTGCTCAGGCCTAGTTAATTTTTTATCGGTAGAGATGGACTACATTGCATTCTTAAAGAGCCAAAGACTGAACTTAGTAAGTTTCAAGGGCCTTTACTAAGCCACAACATCCTAAATACGAAAAAAAAATACTTTGCAATTAGGGACGTCACACTGACGTACTCGCGCATGTGTTTCAGCGAAAAACTTAAGAAATAACTTTGACCTTCGTTTTTTCTTGCAATAATCAACCTATTATTGTGATAGTTCTAGCAGGTATATATGCAAGCGCATAGAAAAACGAAACGCACAGGACAGCACTGGACTTACAACTGAAGTTGATTGTGGAGAAATTGTGTAGATTGCCGCCGTGCATCCGTAACGTTCACAGATAATTGTGCACCCAACTTTCCGATGTAGAAAGCTTCGCATAGCTCCTTCCAGTCTACTGCGCTCTCTCCCACTAGTCTACGCTCGTTACAACGGACCCGCGTACAACACACTTTCGGATATAACGGACTGTATTTCAGCCTTAGTTTGTTCTGCCTATTTTATTAATGCAACGAACTTCGCTTTTAACGGACCGCGCTACTACGGACTATCGGCTACAGCGGACGAATTTAGTGGCATCTTTTATCCAAATCGGGCGTAGAAAACGAACTTTTGCCGTATCGACACGGGTTGGCAGCTGGCTTGCGAGGGTAAGCCGACGCGCGAGGGAGAGAGGTGAGCGCGGCGGAAGCGCCGCGTCTATCGCCCGCGAGATACAGGAGGGAGGCGGGGGAAAGAGAGGGGGGGTGTTCTACTCGGGTGGCTGCTGGCGCGGCCGTGCGTGCGCCGTATCTTGAAAGCGATCTGCGATGTCGACGAAGTGCGCGCCCCCGCGGGCGCCGTACATCTTAAGAGGAAGCTTTAGCTCGGGCCTAATTCCGACGCGGCCTATTCAAATACATGTAAAACGCAAAAACGTTTTAAGATATAACCCCAGAACTGATTTTAATGAAATTTGTTCGATTTGAAAGAGAAAGCTAAATTCTAGTGACTGTTGGAAGCGAAATTTCGATTTAGGGTTTAAATTTTCTTAAAACGATTTTCAAATATCTGACCAGTTGGAAAAAATAGAAGCACGAAGTTCACAAATTCATAGCTCTGCATCAAGAACTGATATCGTGGTTCTGTAAACGCCATCCATTAGATCATTCAAAGCAGACAAATTTGATATGTCATTTTACATCTTACGTGAATTTGTTACATTGGTTATAAGGGTTCTGCAAAAGTTCTATTTCCCCATTAATACATTTTTTTATCTTCAAGTGTAACATACCAATTTTGTCCGCTTTAGATGTATTATTAGATGCAATTCACAGAATTGTATTATCATTTTTGTTGAGTTAAAAAGTTGCAAACTTGATATTTTCGTTTTTCGAAAATTTTCTATTTTTGCCAATCTTTAATAAAATATTGACGACCTAACTCATAAATTTAAAACCAACAGTCACTAGATTTTAAGTTTTTCTTATAAATGCTATAAACCTCGTAAAATTTGGTGCAGTGGTTGCCGAGAAAAACGAATTCTGCTTTTAGATGTATTTAGATAGGAGCACCCGAGCTAAAGCTTCCTCTTAAGCCCACACCACACGTGCACTTGCGGACGCGCGCCCACACATGCGCAGACGGTGAGGCTTGGCTCGTACGCGTCAAAATGCGGCGTGATCTCGCGGAACAGCTCCTACGAGACGTTCATTGAGGGAACGCCAGTCGTTGGTGCGCAGGCGCGAGAGAAAATCAGGGGGGCTTTTGCTGCTTGAATATATGACTCTGTCTAGGCACTATGGAGGAGGTTTCTTAGCGCGTAACGTATGCGTTTGCCCCCCCTTTCCCCCCCCGACATGACGGCATTGTGGAGTGTGGTCGAGCTTACGCCCGCGCGGTGAGGCAGTGGGCACGGACGCCCCATTAGGTGACCACTGTGTTTTAAGGGGCAAGGTTCTGACTGGTGCTGTATAAGTCGTGGGTCGCGACAATAGATTGGATTTTTTTACAAGCATTGCTCCAACAGGGCACATGTAACCGGCAAACAGAGGCCTCAGGAGAGCACGTGAGGTTATAATAAAGCAGGTGGCGCAGGATCTCAAAGGCACCCAAGAGGTAGCGGGGGCATCAAAGCTGGAAGCAGGGTGGCCCGTAGGTTGGGGCCGCGGAGGCCGAAGCATGCCAGGGGGTGTTCGCACAAAAAAATGGCTGTCTGCGAGAGCAGACAGCCAATCTTAACACCCCTGGCACGCGCAGGCTTCGACGAGCGCCAACCCACAGACCAATTCGTGTTCTAGCTTTGATGTCCTCGTTGTCGCTTTGGTGTCCTGGAGGTGCCACCAATAATGCGAAGTAATGACATGTTGTTACCATTAGTAAAAAAACGCGATTGAATAAATATAAGTGCGTCCAGCCACCAACTTGTGACACTAAGTTCAGCAGTACCGCGCCCAGCGACTTCTGTAACACCAGTCAGAACTTTGCCTCTCAAGATACGTCGGACAGACTTCCTCACGCCTGCGGTGCCGGTGCTGAGTCAGTCATCGTCAACGCCGGCCTATCAGCCACTTGCGTTAAACCACGATTGCTAAAGCCTGTTTCACATGCAAGCAACTGAGTGAATGGAGCGAACAGCAGCACGGCGCTGCGAAGCTTTTCGCGAGGTTTCGTTTCGCATGCATTGCCGCCACACGTTTTCCGCCACTGCGAATATCAATGTTGCTGGCAAAAAACGCGGGACTTTCAGCCAGTTTTGGTAGCTTGCGACTACCAACATCAGCATTGTTTTGTCCCTGCTTCTCAAATATTTATTTTATAGCTACATCTCCTGCGTTCTAAGTATCTAAATCATGCATTCTTTATATATTGGTGTTTTTGTAAAATAATGCGCATGTGAGGCGCGCAAACTCACAAACGGCTCGGTACCATAGATACAGTTATGGTGGCTCCAGTACTAGAATAGGGGCAGTGTATTCCGAAAGCGGTCGCCACTGAGGTGCTTCATGTAGATAGCACGAGATGGCGCTGTAGGAACATGGGCTACTGAGGAATATGGAAGAAAGTAAATGGGCTGGGAGAGTGTTCAGGTATCTGTACTGAAAAAACATTGATTCACAGTGGAGGAAAAGAACTAGGAAGCTTACCAGCTAATATGCGGCCTGTAGGGTGGGCAACACAGCAACAAAGAAGGTCAAGCGGAAAGTCGGAGGCTGAAATAATCTCATGGGTGGCGGCAATGGAAAAGAAACCTGCCATGAGTAACTACTTAAGAGGAAAAAACGAAATCAGGAAAGAAAACATTTATGATAACTCAAAGGGAAGCTCATTACTTTTCGAAGCGAGATCGGGATGCCTTATAACATGCAGCATATAAGAAGGAAGAAGAAGCATGTACTTGCTGCGGTAAAGCTAGGGAAACGACGGAGCATGTTTTATTAGAATGTGAAGACGTCTACCCACCGGTCGATTTAGGCACCGCTGGCCTCCTTGAAGCCCTTGGGTTCAGCGGGAGCAGTGGTAAAGCAAACATGTCCGCAATAGGCATTAGTAAGAGGCGATTGGAGGATTGGTGGAAGAAAAGTAGGGAAACGACAAAAGACTGAGACCTACAAAAGCACAGTTCGCAATAGGGGATCAGAAAATTTGGGCGTGGTAGTTAATAGTGGTTTTTTTTTTTTTCATTGTTTAACCTAGGTAGGACATTAGGCAGTATAATAGCAAAAGCTTGGTGGCGCAACCCACCGCCCCGTTCCAGAGGGGACGCTCATAACATCCATCCATCCATCCTACCCAGAGGTCGATTTAGACATCACTGGCCTCCTTGAAGCCTTTGGTTTAAACAAGAGCAGTGGAAAAGTAAACATGTCCGCAATAGGCATTAGTAAGAGGCACCCGCCGTGGTTGCTCAGTGGCTATGGTGTTGGGCTGCTGAGCACGAGGTCACTGGTTCGAATCCTGGCTGCGGCGGCCGCATTTCGATGGGGGTGAAATGCGAAAACACCCATGTGCTTTGATTTGGGTGCACGTTAAAGAACCCCAGGTGGTCGAAATTTCCGGAGTCCTTTACTACGGCATGCCTCATAATCAAAGTGGTTTTGGCACGTTAAACCCCATAATTTATTTCTTTTTTTATTTAATAGAGGCGATTGGAGGAATGGTGGAAGAAAAGCAGGGAAACAACAAAAAACAGAGACGTACAAAAGCACAGTTCGCAATAGGGGATCAGAAAATTGTCTTGGGAGTTCATAGTGTTTTTTTTTTATTTATTTAACCTAGGTAGGACATTAGGCAGTATAATAGCAAGAGCTTGGTGGCGCAACCCACCGCCCGTTCCAGAGTGGACGCTCATAACATCCATCCACCCATCCTGTATGGAACGGACGGCGCAGCACCAGCGCTGCATGTTGATATTTTGATAATCATTAGAGAGATTTAGTTTAGGGGACGCAAGCGGCTTGCGCACGCAAGAACTAGGGGCGACGGTACTGCGCATGCGCAGACCGCTATGTCTACTTGCGTCCTTGGGTTGTTTGGCCGGCCGAAAACATCGCTTTCCCTAAGTGGTCACGTTACCTAGCGCGCGACTCTCGCGGTGTCGGAGAACTTACGAGTAGCTAGCGGGTAGATAATCTAATAAATCTTTCGGCAAGTGTCGACAAACGTCGTTTTTATATATATTAGAGAGGTTTAGTGTGTCTGGTATTCGGATAAACGCAGTTGGGGCGTTGGGCCGGAGCCATAAACGGGAGCGGCCTGCATTGTGCATCCACCTGGCAGCGCAAAGCTCAAACGGACAAAAGCAGCTAATATTGCTGTAACCAAGTCTTTTCTACTTCGCTGCTGGTGTAAATTTTCGGCACTGGCATAATTGTGTTGCTGCCAGAAATTGATACCCGCAGCAAAGTAAAATACACTTGGTTACTGCAATGTTAGCTGTTTTTGTCTGTTTGAGCTTTGTGCCACCAGGTGGCTGCACCATGTAGGCCGCTCCCGTTCATGGCTCCGCCCCAACGCCCCTGCCTGCTTTTACCCCACTACCGGACACTCTAAACCTCTCTATTAACTGCTTTTAATAAGAATAGTTTTTTGTGCTTTACTTCATATGCTTGATTTCATGTTTTAAAAAATGATAACGCAGCAAAGATCAGACGTTGATGGCGCTGCGAGTGCATGCGACCTCACTGCGGCTTTCATTTGGGGCCGCTAACCTATAACGTGTTTCTGCTTGCGTACGCAAACGCACCCAAGCGCTAGGGGCCCCAACGCCTTGCGTCCCTTAAACTAAAACTCTCTATTTTCTGTCGCAGTCAAATAGACGCGCAAATGCTCGGCGGATGTTAAGATGCATGTCCGAAACTCACTTTATATAAGAGATGAATTATATGTTCACTCCTAGCGCATGTCAACGCCCATTAGACGGATTTGTTAACCTGAAGCAAAGTTTTTGCAGACACCGAAGTAGTGGCGTGAAACCGTTATACTTGTTTTGAGCCACGCTGCCACGTAACCACAAATTATTCGGATGGAAAACTCGGTTGGAAATAACACCGTCATAAAGAACATCGAATTGATTTAAACCAACTCGGATTCCAGGTGCACGCATTTTCATTTGCGGTTCACATTCATGAAAAAGCGGCCGTGGCATCCGCGACCCAACGTCAAGTGCTTAGTTCCTCAGTTGCTGTTGTATAAGGGAAGGCAAAACAATATGTACGTACATAGCCCATAGCCAAAGAGCTTCCCTGCTTGGCATTTGCCTTCTTTCGTGATAAACATTTCTCAGGATGCACATGCGCGCGTTCGCAAGCATACATGTGGTCCGTACCTTAAAAGCGATGTGTGATGTGAACGAGGATGTGCGCGTCCGCTCAGGCCTCTTCTTCAAAGTGATCTGTGCTGTGCTTTCTATGTTTAGTTCGCATTGAAGCGAGAGAGCCCGAAGGTCAATTCGCTCATTGCTGCTGCCGCGCTTATCTTTCTTAATTTGCTATTGCAATCGATGTTTTGCCTTTCAGGCAAACCTGCGTCTTTTTGTTTTTTACTTTAGATGTTTGTTACTCACTCTTTGCAATAAAGTTAGACATCGCGATGAAAGTTTCGGAAGTGAGGCGTTTCGGCTATTACAGTTCGGATGAAATGGACGTTCTTTGTTGGATTATCAGGGTCCGTTGTAACGAGTCAACCGTATTGAAACACTCGCAAAGTCTGGGCTGCAGCCACACAGCTTGCAATGTGAGGACAAGTTCCTTCCTGTACGAGCTGGGAGCTCACACATGCGCTCATTGATGCACCGGCCAGTCTGGCCAATGTAGGACCAACCGCAAGAGAGGCATCTGTTAAAAGACAGAAGCACATTTTGTGGAAACGGTGGTGTGCTTTTTTCCATAGCCACTGCTCGCCTCTTTATTCTCTGCTGCGATACTTTTGCATAACCTTGCCAGTTTGCTGAATGCAAGATACACCAGTGTAATGCCATTCCTTGTGGCCACGCACTTTTTCTTTTTTTTTTTTTTTTTGAAGCGAGAGAGCATGAAGGTCAATTCGTGCGTTGCTGCTGCAGTGCTTATCTTTCTTAATTTGCTATTGCAATCGATGCTTTGCCTTTCGGGCGAACCTGCGACTTTTTCTTTTTTTTCCTTGCTGTGGATGTTCCTCACTCACTCTTTGTAATAAAGTTAGCCATCGGGACGAAAATTTCAGAATTGAGGCGTTTCGGTTATTACGGTCTCTGGATAAAACTGACGTTTTTTGTTGGATTATGAGGGTCCATTGTAACACGAGTCAACTGTATTGAAACACTCGCAAAGTCTCAGCTACAGCCACACTTCTTGCAATGCAAGGGCAAGTTCCTTCCTGTACCAGCTGGGAGCTCACACATGCACTCATTGATGCACCGGCCAGTCTGGCCAACGTAGGACCAACCGCAAGAGAGAGGCATCTGATTAATGACACCACATTTCGTGAAAACGGTGGTGTGGTTTTTTCCATAGCCACTGTTCGCCTCTTTCTTATCTGCTGCGATACTTTTGTATAACCTCGCGAGTTTGCTGAATACAAGAAACACCAGCATAATGCCATTCCTTGTGGCCACACACATTAGTTTGTGAAAAAACCTATACAAATATGGCATTACTTCGACTTTTTTTCTTTTCGAGGATTTGGTGTCTTCCGCAGCCTTCACAGGTTTCTTTTTTGTCATCTTTCTGAGCAAGGTTTCAGCAGCAGCCGTCAGTAATGAGGCCAGGTACCCTGTGCACGTTAACCTGGCTTCATGCATAAAAACTTTCCTGCATAGAGTGGGTGCAGCTTTTGCTTAGAGCATTCGTGAAGCACAAAGAAGCTGTACCTTTCTTAATCAATTTGGAGTGGAATGGCTTGTATGGGAGGAGTGCCTTTTTTTTTAATCTAGGGCAGTAACACCAACATAAATGACTCTCACTTCGAAAGTTACTAAGCAAATCCAGAAATCTAATCTAGTTATCTTTGCAAAATTCATATGTCAACCTGAGGCCCCGGGATGACTCATGAAAACAAGTTAAAATCCTTCTTGCATTTGATTCTAGGCTGTTGTTGGGGTTCAGCCTTAAAAGCGCTAAAAAAATTGGCGACATATAAAAAAATTCTCAGTTCTTTTGTCCAGCAGCCTATCATTGCATTACTACCAAACTTGTATGAAAAATTGACACAGAACAGGAGCAACCTTAGATCTGGTGCAGATGTCCTTTGAATGAAGACATTGTTATAGAGCACTACAGTACTTGACAAGTAAAACGTGATAAGTTACCAGGGTGTCTACCAACCGGGAAAACCGGGAAAACAGGGAATTCTCAGGGATTTTGAGTAGTCTGGAAAAACTCAGGGAAAACTCAGGGAATTTGTGCTTCTATCAGGGAAAATTAGCTGTAATTTTTTTAGAGGGTCAAAAGTCGCGGTAATGCTGGCTCGAGAAACACACAGGACTCGTAACGAATCGTCGTCGGCTGGAGGAGTTGCCAGTGTACAGTCAACGACCGACTTTCCGGATTCCCGATAACTCGGACGGCTTCGCGGCACCACCACGTACCCCAAAGAGTCAATGTATCATAACGTCTGAAAATTTAGACGCAAGAACTCTTCGCCGTCCGATTTTCTAAACGTTTTGCGTGATCGCAGGTCCGAGACGGCATTAATGAAAACCACCACCGCTGCTATTTTGATTACCTCGCCGCCTTGAACCAGTGCTCTCGCACGCAGATCCGCTGGCAGCCGTAGCCACCACTGCGGCAACGCTAGGCCTAGCTGCTTCGACGTTCGCTGTTTAGCTTCTTGTCGTTCGGTGCCGTGTTTCTTCATTTCTCCGCTGACAGCAATAATTTTGTCTTCGAAGCTTGGAAAGCACGGCGCATTGCATAATGCTCTTTCCCGAAAGTCTGCTTCGCCTCATTACAGTCGTGTAACGCGGTGAAGCGTAGGAAGGGGCAATTGTCGCGGGACACTGTATGTATTCCTTAATTTTACACGTGTGCACCTGCCCTCACCTGTCACAGTAGGAGCACCGATATGCCTTGCACTGACAGGCATTCAGAGCTTTTGCAGACGTACATGTGTCGAGTTTAGCCCTTAAGGGCAGTAAAAGACATGAATTTATTTTTTCGGACTGCCTGATTTTTCGGAAGCTTTCGCGGCCCCTAGGGGGTCTGAAAAATTGGACGTTGACTGTAAATTGACCAAGAGTATTCTTCAAATGGTCCGTGGGGCGAACGCGCGGCGAAAGGAGGACGAGAACAGAAAGGATCGACGCACTAAGGAATGAACGGGAAATTAAGTATGCGACCACTTCTTTGAAGGAGCCTGCGCTCAAAAAACAAATTGTTGGCTGATGCTGAGATGCAGGTGTCCCTCATCCAAACCAATATAAACTCTTTAAAGCAGTGAAACACAACACTGAGGCGTCTTGCGCGAGCTGAGAGTATGTCAGGACAGTTCCATGACACTGAGCATGCTATCAGTTCATAGAAATAGCTCATATTCGAAAATATTTGCTTCTGTATGCATCTCCTTTTTATTTGTACTAGAGAATGTCTAACTCGATTTGAAAATTTTTTCGAAGACATTTTATTTGCTGTGCATTTTAATAACCCCTCCCTTATATTTTTTTTGAATAACATAAACACTACTCCTTAGTATTCAAATTGGATTCAAGTTGGTTTTCTTTAAAATGTTTTTCATATTCTTACTAGAGAGTGACAGCATGGGGCGATATGGTTTCAGCGCGTCTTGACATAAAACATAGTTCTGCATCACTCAGGGAATTTTGCAAAAGCACTCAGGGAAAACCTGGAAAACTCAGGGAATTTGGAAATGTCAACTTGGTAGACACCCTGTAAGTTCCATAAAATAAATCGACTGACAGAGCGCATGAATTCGTAAATGCCACTTACTTCCCCTACTTCTCCAATGAGTTTGCATATGGCTGCAAACAGGTCCTTGTGAGAGATAGAATAAAACAAACCCTCATTATCTACAGGCATTGCAGCGTTTGCACATATTTCACTGGACTTTAGCGAGTCCACAACTTCCAAGGAGCTCTGGACGCCAAACAGGTCTTAGGTATCCAGAGCTTGCAGCGTACTCTACGGAGACCCACTAAACACTAACGGCCAGGAGCTTCTTTCTGTGATGATAGCCCGAAACAGGACCTCTGGCTTTTGAGTCAGCTGTGAAGAACACTCATAGAACATCTTCAACAGAATTTGTCTGCACTAGTTCCTTCAGTTCCAAGTCCAGCGTTGTCCTGTGCAGTTCTTCTTTCTATATGCTCCCATCTGTACCTGCTGGAATCGTCACCCTATCATCATACACCAACTGGCCCAAAAAACCATCCTGTTCAATTATTATTGTGAAACTAATGAAAATTGAGTTTTGAAAGAATGCCTTATCCGTCTAAACTGATTTAGTGCTTGTATTTTGTGTCCCTTTAATATCAGTGCTGCAGCATGCCTGAATTTTTTAGGTAATGACTGCTATATTTTTGCGTGTGTGTGACTGAAGGTTGTCAAATTTAAGGTGAGTGCTTTAACTGCCACTTTTGGTGTGCACTACATATTGACTTCATCTGAGGATTTGCAATTTCTAGTGATGTTTTTTTTTCATATTTATGAAGAAAGAAAGCATTCCCAATTTAAGGCTGAAAGGCGAACTGATTGGTTGACCGAGTAATACACCTTATTTCCAGCTGTAAAGAAACTTTGGGGAAGAAAGCAAACAAAGAATGCTGTGCATGTCTTTCTTGTCTTATTTTTTGCCAAAAAGACTTTTTTGCCACTAGAAATTTTGGTGCACATATTACCAAGCTTATCCCCCCCCCCCCTTCTCACTTGTCAGGACTACACAACAAACACACACACATGCACATACAGGGTGTTCTACATAACTTTAGCCAAACTTTAAAAATATGTAAATGCCATGTAGCTGGACACAACCAAGGTAATGTCGTTTGCCGTTGCTTAGAGATACTCAGATTAATTTTTGCATTTTGCCTCATTGTATAATTAACCTTAATCAGCTAATCAACTTCTGATATATAATTAAATTTAAAATGTCAATGAGCCAATTGTAGAGCAACATGACAAATTTCCGATACAGCCTTTTGCTGCTCAATATGTGCTACATAAAAACGCATGTATTCACGAGCTTCTTTTACGCTTGGAAAAACAAAGTGCCTTGAGCGGCAAGTCGTGCGGCAATTCTGCGTGTATTTGCGGGGGACACATCTCATTTTTACTAGCTCGCACAGAAACTGTGTGGGTTGCTTTGCTACTTTCTTTCATCCCACGGCACTATACTCGATGCCAAGCCCCAGTACAAGTGGTGGTAATTACATTTTTGAAAATTCAAATTGAGTGGTTGCACAGAAAGTGTTCATGCATTCCCAATTTAAGGCTGAAAGGCGAACTAATTCGTTGAGCGAATAATACACCTGATTTCCAGCTGTAAAAAAAGTTTGGGGAACAAAGCAAACAAAGGTTGCTGCACGTGTCTTTCCTGTCTTATTTCTTGCCAAAAAGACTGTTCTACCACTAGAAATTATGGTGCACATATTACGAAGCTTATTTCTTTTCCCCCTTCTCACTTGTCAGGACTACACAACAGAAGTCCTGCAGAGGAGACAAGCACCTTCTACCAGTAACAATGGAACTAGCAGGAGTTCCCCTGCATCCACCACCAGTAGCAGCACTGGCAGCCCATCAGTCAGTGACACCACAAGTGCCACTACTAGTGCTCTCACTAGTGAGGCTGCTGCGCCACAGCTTTCAAAAAACCTTGATGGTAAGCAATAATCCCCAATGATTGGCTCTTGACAGAACTCTGTTCAAGCTCACACTTCATTTATGCATGTAAGCAACTGGCCGAAAACATGTGCAGACTGTAGGCACCAGAAGTTTGCAATGGGACAGGTGACATACAAGCACTGAGCAATATCTGGAGCTTTAAGAAAGAGCGAGCAATCACGTAAATGTTTGGAATATCGAGGTCTAGTAGGAACGAAACGCAAAAATGCCCATGTGCTTGGACTGCGGTGCAAGTTAACGGTCAAGTGCAGTGAAATGTAGGGCCACTTGAAAAGCCTAGTTTCAGATAGTGTATGTGTAAAGCAGCCTCCAGGCAAAATGTTGTGTTCAAATTAAGGATGAATGCACAATGAAAGGCTTGCAAAATTGTAAACTTTTGATACTGAAGCTGTAAAAAAAAAAACCATTACCTCTCTCCTTAAAGGGACCCTGAAACGATTTTGACGATCTTGTACAAACGTACAGAGTCGTTAGAGTAGGACATTCTGATCACTAATTGACGCATCCAAGTGTTCCGTGTAAAGATTGTAATTTATTATAAGGTTTCAAAAAGGTACATCGCTGCTGATCGCAGCACACTGCTTGGCGGAATTTTCAGCCGCCCCTACCCAAATGACATAAATCACCCAATTGACTTCATAGGTTGGGCTATCCAATTGGCTGCCCAGGGCGCGTCATCAATAATTTTTCCACCTTTATGGTGAACAAATGATGTTCGTAATAGTTGGAATGTTAGTTCATTTATTTTTATAAAAAGAAAGTAACAGAAAGAATGCACAAGAACAATTTCCCACTACACTTGAGCACTTCCAGCACACAGCAAGCGTCGTCTGCTTGGGTTACAATGTGCTCCATTTTGACGAGAGCTCCACGGTCAGAGTCGGTCTGTCTTTTCGCGAGCACTATGATTCGACTTTGCTGCGTAGTGGACTGCAAACGTAGCGACTGGCAATGTGTCAAGCTGCGATATCGTGTCCCTCTGCAAGGCAGCAGACGAGCGGACTGGCTGCAGCGCATCGGAGTGCCGCTAACCGATCGTCGCACAGGATTTGCGCGTTTGCGGCCATCACTTTACTACACCGGAAGATTACTAACGCAGTGGCATTTCATGAGCCCGGTTTAGGGTAAACGCAAGGGGACAGGGCCTGGCCATTTGACCGTGTCATTTAGCGGGTTGAGCAGAAGCGCAAATGTGAATGGTCTGCACGGTGCTGCCACCTGGTGTCACAGAGCTCAACCACACACAAGAGCAGTAACGAAATGTATTTTTGCTGCTGGTGTAAATTGTTCGCAGGAGTGTCATCGTTAACATGTCGTTTTTGTTCATGTTTAAAATGTTTTACATTTGGTTAGAGCAATGTTAGCTCTTTGTTTGGCTGGTTAAGCTCTGCGCCAATGGGTGGCTGGACCGCGGAGACTGATCAGGCAGCTCACGTACGTGTACGCAAAAGTTACTTCGTCAGCTTGAGTTTATGCCTCCACCGTTCCGTCGAAACGCCCAGCTCGCCTGTGGTTGCCGGAATACCAGACACATTCGGCACTGGGACAAAATGCTCGCAACGCACGCTGCTTTGATAGCTCTCGCTTGGGGTTGACTGCCAAGCAGCTGGCGGAAAGTTTGGAAAGGCTTCACGTGCGCGCGCTCCTAGGGAACAGGAAGCTAACGACACGACGTGCCATCATGACTTAGAGGCAGTGAAGGTGGAGCTTAGCCCCGATCACGCGGCGAACGAGTTGAAGAGAAAATGCATGACTATGGAGGAGGGTAACTTGTAATCGTCCGTAGCTCTCTTAATATGAGACATTTCACACAAATTTTGGTGCGAATGATTTACTTTAGCTGTACCCTACGCGTCTACAAAATTTGTCCGAACAGTTTCAGGAGCCCTTTAAGGGACATTAGACTCGGAATGCACAGTTTCTGCACTGGACTTCTGAGGTTGGGCAGCGGCAAGCTAGAAAATCTGAGGTGATGCGCTGTGATTTGTCATATGCGATAAACACAAAGTGCATGCGACGTCTCCTCGGGTGCTATTTAGAATCGGCTAATAAGCAAATTAGACAATTACTAGCTCTACAGCTTTGCCAAGATTGCTTCAGTAATATGTACCATATTTACTAAAGTCTAACGCGCACTTTTTTTCGATAAAACGGGTCCAAAAATTGCGTGCCCGTTAGAATCGAGTACGACCTTAAATCTGTGTTACCATATCGCCATCGGCATTTCAAAATGGCCGCCTCGTATGCGCTTCAAGCCTAGCTGCCGTAACTTTCTCTATGTGTTGCAGTACAGGTGCTTAGGCAGTGCTTCCTTTGGCTTAGGTTAGTGCATAGAGTTTCTCACTACATTACCTAGAGGGAAATCTGGCGCTGCTGCGCTGTGGTATGCACGGGAATGCCGGTATATTGTGACTTCGGATTGGCATCGTTCTCGTAGAGACAGGACACCTTGAAGACGCGCTTGGCAAGTACCGTTCTGCTGTCACAATGATTCATTTTCTACTAAAACAGCACGTCAAAAGCTGTTATAGCTTTATTATTACGCGAAAACACGTTTTGTTTAACTATGAGAACTTGTTATTGTGTGTACGACTACATGTTACGTAAAAAGTATCAGCGGGCTGCTAAAGTTGGAGGACAGACGACAAGGTTCGCGCTCGCTTTGAAACAATTGGTCGTCTGTTCTTGCTTTTTTCGCTTGGTCATGCATTGTTGGTGAGTAAAGATGTAATATGCGTGAATGGAAACATTTTATGAAGATTCTCCTTTGAGAACGCGTTATTTGTGTAGCCATATCCACGTTTTAGACGAAGCCTCTTACAACACCAGCCAACACGAGCCTCGCAGACACATATACCGTCATTCCCATGACGGCACGGTGCCCCCTTAAGAAACTCGCATAGGCGGTGGCGCCAGATTACCCTCTAGGTGTTATAGTGAGAAACTCTATGGGTTAGTGCACCGTCCGTTTTCCTGTTTTCTGCGTTTGCTCTGTCACCATGAAAGTGCCAACTGCAATTACATTCCGAGTTCATCACGATGCCGCAATCAAAAGGAAAGCGATCACGTGTGCGGAGACAAACAGAAATAGGGGCACATCACAGGCGTTCGGAGTTCCCGAAACTTGTGTGTGGGACTGAACAGGAGAGGCGTTCTACACCGGCGGCTGCTACGTATGGCGCGGCCACGCGGCCCCTATCTTCAAAGCGATCTGCGATGGAGACAAGAGTCTACGCATCTACGCGCACCGCGCTGTGTTCTCGTTGGTTAGTTCACGTTGAAGCGAGAGGCCGTGCACAAATCAATTCCCTCGCTCCTGCTACCGCACTTCCTCGCTCCAGCATTTTGATAGTTTCTGCGGTCATTGAGTGAGACGTGTTCATGGTTGCTTGTGCGCATGTGACACCATGCTTGTTAATTTAGCTAGTAAGCGAATGTTTAAAAGTCTATATGGCCGATAAAACTACTGTCCTTACTTTTCGTATAGCTGTCTACTAATTTGCTATCGTAATCGATGCTTCGCTTCTCAGGCGAAACTGCGAATTTTTTTATTTACTGCAACTTTAGCGCATTGGGAGTAAATCTTTGTTTTTTCCAAATGAGATAAAGTTGTATATCTGTATGAAAGAATGAGGTGCGCGGTACTGTAAAGGGCTTTTCTTTTTTTAGGTCACGGCAGACGGGTGTGCATTACAATCGAGAGCTTTTCTTTTTCTTTTTGGTCGCAAAAAACGGTTGCGTGTTACAATCGAGGGCGCGTTAGTATCGAGTAAATATTGTACTACTCATTTAATAGCAGTTCAACCAAAGTGAAATTTCATGGCAGTTAGCCTTTAGATAACCATAGGTAGTCACAATTAATCTGGGGCCTCCAGCTTAAGTGTCTCTCATAGACAAGCTGTTTGGGACGTTAAGCATCTTTGCTCGATCAGCAGGCATTACTCCCATGATTTTACATAGTGTTTATTTTCATATTGTTCAATCGAGTCTATTGACACATGTAATTCTCCTGTTTGTTTTGCTCTTATGGCTGCCTGTGCCACTGATGAACCTCTTTTACAGTGAAGCTGTTAGTCACTAGTTGGTTGATAATTTTCGTGGCATGCTCACCCGAAAAACAGCAGCTGAAAAAGGGGTTTGTGTTTGAGTTATTGCATAACATAATTATGTTTTCTCCTATATTATAATTACAGTCCGATGCTATCATGTCTGCAGGTTGTGTGCAAGTCATACTTGACGAATTTTCTAGCGAATTTTGTATTGAGAAATTTAATCAGTTCAATAATACACTTGCGCTAGATGGAGAGCCTACAAGAATGAGGATCTATGCTGTGCTAATTGTACCGCCTCCTAGCGGCCGCGGCCACTCGGACAAACCTCAAACGCGTAACAAATCTGTTTTCTCGTATATTTGAATAACAATCTGAACCTATCATGTCTGCAGCTTGTGTGTAAGTCCTGCATTACGCATTTTCTGACAAAATTTACTTTTAAACAATAGTTTAGTTCAGTAAGGCACTTGCACTTGGCGGACGCCCAAGAAGAATAAGGATGTGTGCTGCACTTCCACACACATGTGTGTGGTGGTACCTGTCCAACGTCTGCCGTCTTCGTTGTATGTTCACTTTCACAGGGTGGAACGGAGGCAAATTTTTTTTTTCTCCCTTTTGCACTTACCGTATTTACTCGATTGTAATGCGCCCTCGATTGTAATACGCACCCGTTTTCCAGGACCATAAAAAAAAGAAAAACGCTCTTGATTGTAACATGCACCCGTTTGCCGTGACCTAAAAAAAAGAAAGTCCTTTACAGTACCGTGCATCACTTTCTTTCATACAGAAATACCACTTTCTCTAATTGAGAAAAAACGAGGATTTAATCCCAATGCACTAAAGTTGCGATAAATAAAAAAAGTCGCAGTTCCGCATTTCGATTACGATAGCAAATTAGTAGACGGCTGTACGAAAAATAAGGATAGTAGTTTTATCGGCCATATAGACTTTTAAACATTTGCTTACTGGATAAATTAACAAGCATGGTGTCACGCGCACATAAGCAAATATGAACACATCTCACTCAATGACCACAGAAACTCTTTATCAAAACGCTGGAGCAAGGAAGTGCGGTAGCAGGAGCGAGGGAATTGATTTGTGTGTGGCCTCTCTCTTCAACGCGAAGTAACCGACGAAAACACAGCGCAGTGTGCGTAGACTCTTGTCTCCGTCGCAGGTCGCTTTCAAGATACAGGCCGTGCGGCTGTGCCGTATGTAGCAGCCACCGGTGTAGGACGCCTCTCCTGTCCAGTCCCACACGCAAGTTTCGGGAACTCCGAACGCCCGTGATGCGGCCCGATTTCTGTCCATCTCCACACACGTGAGTGCTTTCCTTTTAATTGTGGCATCGTCTAAACTCGGCATGTCTTATGCTGATAGAGCAAACACAGAAAACGAGAAGACAGACTATGCACTGACCTACCGTAAAAACCCGCATATAATACGAGGTTTTTATCCTATTATTAGTGTCCCAAATTTTTGCCTTGTACTACGTGCGGATCCGAACGAAATTTTCAGTAGGAAATTTGAGCTAGAAGTTTTGGTTTCGTTATTTCTGCGTGGCTACGGCTTGGTTTCGTTACTGCTGCGTGACTACAGTATGGTGTATGGAATGGGGCAGTGTGTCGTCTGTACGGAAAAACAATGGGAGAAGTGGGGACGCTTTTGCGATGACGCCACCAGTAAGGCGTTACAATCGACTGTCGTTCCTAGCGCACAAAATTTGAACATGTTGTGGAAAACTTTCTCCATTTAGAAACTAAAAAGCTCTCAAAAAACAACTAAAATTCTTATAATTTGCAAAAATATACATAATACAAACTGTTCAGATACATCAATAACGCCGTCTATGCTTGCGCGTTTCCGACCACAGATCGTGCAATGTTCCTGATCGTCTGCTCAGCCAATGGCTCAGCGTTTCGGTTAAAGAAGGCATACAAACACTCGTCTGCCCGTTCCGTTGGTAAGCACGCATATGTTTTTAGTATTTCGAAAGACACGAGGATGAAACGCCTGGAAAGAGCACCTGCGCAGTGCCTGGTCGGTTGCACGGAATTCCTTTCATTTTGTATCAGCCAGAAAAGCGGTCACCAGGTTTCACTGAAGAAAAAAAAAATACTGCTCTGTGACGAATGCAGCCCCTAACGTTTAGATATTTCGCTCCATAAAAGGACGCCGAAGGTCAAGAATACAGCCAATGCTCTCAATGTGCCCGATCTGAAGCAGCCCGGAGTTGTGATCATTATGCAGGAACCTCAATGCACACGCGCGCGCATGCACATGCATGCACACGCACACACACACACAGTACATTTGCAAACCCAGCGCTTGCCGTGCACATAAAGGATGTGCGAACGCGGCAGGAAAAGCCACAGCAAGCAATCGGCGAGCTCCAAACGTACATGCATGACCTCCGCGACAACCATAACTACCACTCCCGGATGCCCTATGTTGCACCATTATTTTTCCCACGACCTACTGTATAAGGTGATTTTCCTCTTGCCAGCAATGACTCCAGGCTGCAGCGACAGATGGCGCTAGAGTAGACTGGCACGCTCCAGCACTCCCAACCGTCATCGCAAAAAGAGACACGTTTTCGCCGCCGGACGACACACTACGATGTTCCAGTACACCATAAATAGAGCATCGCACCTTGGTAGTACATGTGCAAGCCATGCTTTGTGAAGTGCTTTTTTGTTCCGCATTGGAGGACCAAGATGTCCGGACCACGAAAACAGTACTCGGCTGCTTTCAAGAGAAAGGTTATTTTAGCGGCACAGGACATCGGCAGCAGTACGGCTGGGAGGCAGTTTGGCGTCAACGAGGGAAGCATTCGCGGGTGGTGTCAACAGAAGAAGCCCTTTTCGTGTGCAGCGCAACGCGAAGAAGCTTTCGCGGCCCGAAGGCTATGTTCACACTTGGTCTTGGAGCAGGTGGAAACGGAAAAAAATTAACAAAATCTGCCCACCTAGGCGGAAAAACGGGCGGAAAACCAGGTGGTGAAAAAAATCTGTCTCTGACCGATTTTTTCGCCTCAGTGAAGCGGAAAACCGTTCCGCTTCACCAGAAGCTGCACTAGCATGTAAACATCTGGTTGTAAAATTTAACATTTTCCGTTGTTCATTATCTACTTTTAGGAAAAGCAACTAGCTAAAACTATCGAAACTGTCTTGTTTTTCTTCCATGGTAGGCGAAAGTTAAAAGCGACACACGCAGTTGCGCGAAATGATATCTTTTAGCAATTGATGGGTCAGCGAAGGAACGTATGTCTTGAAATAGTGTGATAAACAGCGCCACCATGCAAACAAACGTACGCAAACTAGATAGATGTGGGCGAAAGCGACAGTGGTTTCCGCTGCAGTCATGCTGCAGTGACGAAACAAATGTGGACATCTTGTGCATGCGTGGAAAATATTTTCCAGCCGCTTTGGCTTTTCTGCCCACTTGCCATTTCTCAAGTGTGAACGTAGCCGAAGAGTGGCACGTTCCTGGAAATCTAACTCACACTGACGGAGTTCGTACGCCAACAGCGATCTGCGCATCTAGCTATGAGCATAGAGCTTATGGAAGCGAAAGCTAAGGAGCTTGCAAGAGAAAAAGTGCTACCGAGCTCCACCTTCAAAGCGAGCAAGCACTGGATTTATCGCTACATGTGCCGTGCTGGGTTTTCCTTACGCCACCAAACTTCGATTTCTCAAAAGCTGCCCGAATCGTTCAAAGAGCTGCTTGTGGCTTTTCAGCTAGAGCAAACCGGCAATGCTGACCAAACGCCGGTTTATCTGGACATGCCATTGCCCCTCACCGTGCACAAAAAGGGCTCTAAACAAGAGTTTGTCTGGTCCACAAGCAACGAGAAAACGCGAGTTACCGTCATGTTTCTGTGCATGGCAGACGAATGCAAGCTTCCGCCCTATGTCGTCTTCAAGTGCAAGACAGTGCCTAAAGGTGAAGAGCTGCCGAAAAATGTGGTCATGAGATGCAATAAGAAAGGCTGGATGAACGAGAATCTTGTGCTTGACTGCATAAAGTCCGTCTGGTATAGGCGGCCTGGTGCACTGTTGTCGTTCCCATCCATCCTCGTGCTAGACGCATTTCGTTGCCATTTGGCCGACTCAGTAAAGAGGCTGTTGTGCGAATCCGGCACTGAACTCGTCGTTATCCCAGGTGTGATGACGTCTCGGCTGAAGCCTTTCGATGTTTGAGTGAACAAGCCGTTCAAGGACGCGGTCAAGCAGTGTTATGCAGATTGGATGCGCTCGGGTGAGCCTGCAGTGACGCCAAGCAGGCTGCTGAAGCTGGCTTCGCCAGCCACACTATGCAAGTGGATTGTGGACGCATGGGCCAGCATACCAGAGGACCGCGTGCGTCGTGCATTCAAGAAGTGCGGCATCTCGAACGCGCTCTATGGCACAGAGGATGAGTACCTATGGGAAGATATGTCCGACAAAGAACTATCCGAAGAGAGCGCAGCTGAGGCAGACAGCGATTGAGGTGCAGAGTGCACTTTAAATAAATGTTTTCCTCGAGTTTTCCTAACTCGTATTATACGCAGATAAAACTTCTTTTTCTTTTCATTTCGCGTCCCAAAAATTTTACCTTGTACTATATGCGGGTTCGTATTATATGCGGGTTTTTACGGTAAGCCAAAGGAAGCATTGCCGCTTCTATAAATACTATGCCTGATACATGAGTTGCAAATGCGCTGCCCTTCCCTCGCCTGTACTCTCCCCTTGGATGGATGGATGTTGTGAGCATCCCCTTTGGAACGGGGCGGTGGGTTGCACCACCAAGCTCTTGCTATGATACTGCCTAATATCCTATGAACTCCCATAACCAAATTTTCTTATCCCCTTTTGCGAACTTTGCTTTTGTACGTCTGTTTTTTGTCGTTTCCCTACTTTTCTTCCACCAAGCTTCCAATCGTCTCTTACTGATCTCTATTGCGGATGTGTTTACCTTTCCCCTGCTCTCACTGAACCCAAGGGCTTCAAGAAGGCCAGTGGTGCCTAAATCGACTGCTGGGCAGACGTCTTCACATTCTAATAAAACATGTTCCATTGTTTCCCTAGCATTACAGCAGCAAGCACATGCTTATTATTCCTTCTTATATCTCGATTTATAGGTGTGTGTTCTAAGGCATCCCAATGTCCCTTTGAGTTATCATAAATTGTTTTTTTCCTGATTTCGTTTTTTTCCTCTTAAGTAGTTACTCATGGCAGGTTTCTTTTCCATTGCCGCCACCCATGAGATTATTTCAGCCTCTCTGACTTTCCGCTGGACGTTCTTTGTTGCTATGTTGCCCACCCTAAAAGCTGCATACTTGCTGGTACGCTTCCTAGTTCTTTTCCTCCACTGTGAATCAATGTTTTTCCTGTACAGGAACCTCAACACTCTCCCAGCCCATTTACTTTCTTCCACTTTCCTCAGTCATTCTTCATAATCAATTTTACTGTGAGCTTCCCTCACTTCAAAACTAGTCCAGCCCATATCACCCTGCACAGCTTCATTTGGAGTCTTCCCGTGAGTGCCCAATGCGAGGCGTCCCACTGACCTTTGGTTCCCATCGAGTCCTCATTGTACCCCCTGATTTAAAGCAAACAACCGCATTTGCAAAAGTAAGTCCTGGAACCATTGCACCTTTCCACATACCCTCGGAGCACCTCATACCCATTGTATCCCCATAGCGCTCTGTGCTTCATTATGGCTGCATTTCTCTTCCCCTTCACGGTTATTGTTTCCTGTGTTTGCACATATCTATTGCTTTCGTTTATGCATATACCAAGGTATTGATATTCAGTTACCTGAGGTATCTCTTGGTCCTCTATCTCCACTGTCTGTTCACTGTTTTCATTTAGTACCATAACACCTGATTTTCTAACACTAAATTTCAGACCTAAATTGTTGCCTTCCTGTCCACAGATATTAGCCAGATGTTGCAACTCACTTTCCCTGTTAGCTAGCAACATAGTGTCATCTGCATAAAATAAACCTGGGAGTTGCTGCTCTACTACTGCACCCGCCTGTTGTATGAGAGATCAAACCCGATATTACTTCCTTCTAGCGCCCTCTCCATCCTCACCATGTACATCATAAAGAGCAGCAGGGATAAAGGGCACCCCTGCCTCATTCCCTTGTTGATGTCAGCTTTCTCCTCGTTCCTCATCCCTTCCCTTTAAGCGCAAACGGTATTTTCTAGGTAAATCTTTCTCAAAAGCTGTAGACAATTGTCACCTAAGCCTTCCCGTTCCAGAATATCCCACAAAATGTTGCGATCTACATTGTCATAGGCTCCTGTAACGTCTAAAACAACCACATATAACGGTCTTTCTACTTTTGGTACGGTGGCAAGCACCTCTCGCAGCCAGTCCTTGTAAACATGCCGGTGGCGCGGCTACCGGGAGCGACGCCGGCAGCCATGCAGCTGGCGCGTCTCGAGCTGACATCGCACGTCACCGTTGCTGTATGCTGTCCGCATTGTCCCGGACAATCACAAGATAAATGCCACAGCCATGCAAATATTTTCTGATGGAGTCCTGCGTATGCGCGTTCCGCACGCTGCAGATCTCACTTAGCATATCTTTTTGGCTTTTGATCAGAGCCGTATAATTAAAAATGTGAGATCACAGTTTCTGGCAAAAGACATCGGCGGAGCAAAAGAGATAAAAATGTAGCTAAAGATGGTTCACGAAATGCAGAACTTATCAGTAAAGCCAATCAGGTTCCTCACGCGAACGCATCTCTACCCGTCCGATATTGAAAAGATGAGTGGGAAACTAGCCGTGCACTTGCTGTCGGCCGCAGTAATTGGAGCCCTCAAATATTTGAAAGACCAATCGGGGCACACTGCGGACATTGAGTTTGCATCGGCAGGGCCTACAATCCACTTTCTGGAAACGATGCAGAAATGGTTTACTGTAATGGACATAAGCAATTGCCAGCAGTGCATTCATTGTAACAGCGATGATTGCCGTCCGTTCAGTGATATGGATGATCCAAGGCTCGACTGGCTGGAACACGCTTTCGTGGCGTACATCGCAGATCTGAACGATGCCAGCAAGACTGAAAACTTCTTCATCAAAGAAACGTGTCATGCTCTGATATTCACAACACAATCAAATATTGCTTGCACCCACCATCTGCTGACTGAGAAGCAATTTAGCTTTCTTTTTACCCTCAAGATGTCGAGTGATCCTATCGAGGCAATGTTTGAATTCTTGCGGCGTAGTGCTGGGTGTGACGATGCCCTAGAGGTCAGAAGCACAATATGCGGTCTCGAAAAGATGTTGAAAACAGGCATCATAGCCGGCTCCAGTGGCAGCAATGTGAAGAGTTCGGCAAGTTTCACATCAAAGCAGCTTCTTCCAATTCAGCATGAGTGCCATACGACCGCAGGCACCGCCGAGTGCATTTTTAACATAGCAGCAATGAGTCGGAGTACTGTTTGTCAGACAGACCACTTGTCTCGAACCGCGACATTGCCAGCTTGGCCATGATGGGGGGTTTCATTGTTCGAGCTGTAAGAGAGTACATTTCCTGTGCTGACTGCTTCGCAAATGCTACAAGCACCAAAGAGCAGTGCTCCCTCTCATGGCCTCATCACTCACCAGGATCACGGCGGCCTTTTCTACCCGACGCAGGAGCTTGTCAAAGTTCTTATAGGTCTTCGCAGGTTTGCGGACTGCATATTCTCTCAGCGACGGTCAGTCGAGAAGCCTCTCGAAGTACGCGTGCAGAGGACAGTGTAAGGGGAGCTCATGAGTCTGCCCGTCTTGACCTGCGGCAACACCGATTCAGACCACCGCAAGGGCCTGTTGCAACTCATCGGAAGAAAGCTCATTAAGCCACTTTTTGCAAACTATGCGCAAGCAAAAACTGACACAAACACTGTCAAGTTTCTTGAAAGAAAGCCCCTGTCGAGAAAACTATTAAAATTGTAGTACATTTGTTGTGTGACAGTACATGAGGCGCCGTGCCACACTGTAATCACCAACCACTTTCTGTATCAAAGTGCATGGAATCATCATGTGCTTGTGGTGAACCAGAAAAGAATGTCCCACATGAGCTATATTAATGTGTGCTTTTTATGACGAGCAGATGTGAGTAATGTGGTCGAGTTTGGAACATTGCTGAGCTAGTGCTGCGCTCTCCTTAGGAATGATTTTTGGGTCGTGCATTAAATTCTTGTGACATCACAACTGGGGGATTATGTGCACTTAGTGTTATTTTCTTCGTTTTGTGTTTCGTCCAACCTACCCCAAATCAATGTATACAGGCGCTGTGTATATGTTCTTCACCACGGGCTTAAACGCGCTATTCGAGTGAATATAATTCCTGGCGCCTCAGGAAACGGAACAGCGTGAAGCGCATGCTCCAAGCTCTTAACTATTTAAATCACTTTATCCAGAAGCCTCCTACATAACGCTGATATCCCTCTCCATGCCATTAGTATTGTCAATAGAGGCACGGTGACCTATCTTTCCTGTAATAAGGCAGCCAATCCCGTGTTTACCGATCTAGATAAAGTGCTCATGAAAAAGCACAGCATCAGAATTTGTTAATGACTATTTTTTTTATGGCCGCTCTTAAACAGGAAGCCACACATAAAAAAAAAGGGAGGAAAAAAGGAAAATGGGTGAACGAAATCCGCTTAAAAAAGCATGAAGCACTAAGCATTGTTTACATCCCTCAATAACTGCATCGTGTGAGTAACATTAACGTGCATTTTTGACGCCCGTTAGTTTGTCTTCGCACAAAATTTCGCCGTAGAGCAGTCGGGTTTCAGCGCGCCACTCGCCCGACCGCCGGCCTGAAAGTGCGGAATCAGCAGCGTGAAGCCGCGATGCTCTCGGCGGCGGCAGCTGTGCCAGAACCAGCCGGGTACTCGGGCTTGAAATGCTGTTCACATACCTGCGAAACAACCAGCGCTGTCATATCCTGAACACACCTTGACGCCTGCAAAACTATGACATACGCTTACAAATCTAAGCGCGAGATCTATGAAAAACGCTATTTGCTGACCCATGAGCCATTCAACGAATGAATATACACACACCATCGCAAATGCACGCGAGTCCACGTGGTTTACACGTGTAAATATATGGTAACTTGAAAACGTCTTTATATAACAATGAAATATCATAGTTTGCACTAATACACTTTCATTGTACATTGTTTATATACTTGAAAACATCGTTATATAACAATGGAATATCATAGTTTGCATTAATACACTTTCATTGTATATTGTTTATATAAATCATCACTGCACTAATTGAAAGCGAGACAACACTTACCAGCGGATCTTTGTTTTCCAACGTCGACATCGTCCCGTCACATTGCCCGCTGCCATTTTTTCCTTCGTTCGGGATCACTTGGGAACCCAAACAGCCCGACCTTTGGCCTGTTGTCGTAGTTCCCCCTACAGTTTGGCACACAACATCGGCCCATGACATCGAACAGACCGCATGTGTACACAGAGGAAGAAATGCAAAAAAGTGAACCACCTGCAGCGACGTTCTCATGCGGTGTCTCGATGGCGCAGAATATGCGCGTCATGTGCGTTGCGTAGCACCTAGCGCCATCTGGTGCTCAAGTGCGACACCACGCGCAGTGGAATGGCTAGGGCAGAGTGGGGTGACATCAGAGGATAGGTGCGGGCGAGTGCGGAGGCCTTCTCCTAATCTAGATGGTTCTGGCTGTGCACCGGTGGTTGTCACGTGACCGGTACGGCGGCGCGCGCCGTCCCGCGGCACATGGTCGCAACACTCGGCAGAGAGCTCCCTATGGAAAAGAGAGCGACGTTCCAGGCATATAATTAAAGGAGGTGTTGCCTAAGCAATCCTTACATGTAGCTTTTATTGATTACAAGAAAGCGTTTGATTCAGTAGAAACCTCGGCAGTCATGAAAGCATTACGGAATCAGGGTGTAGACGAGCCATATGTAAAAATACTGAAAGATATCTATAGCAGCCCCACAGCCACCGTAGTCCTCCATAAAAAAAGCAACAAAAACCCAATAAAGAAAAGCACCAGGCAGGAAGATACGATCTCTCCAATGCTATTCACAGCTTGTTTACAGGAGGTATTCAGAGACCTGGATTCGGAAGAATTGAGGATAAGAGTTAATGGAGAATACCTTAGTAACTTGAGATTCGCTGATGATATTGCCTTGCTTGGTAACTCAGGGGACAAACTGCAATGTATGTTCACTGACCTGGAGAGGCAAAGCAGGAGGGTGGGTCTAAAAATTAATCTGCAGAAAACTAAAGTAATGCTTAACAGTCTCGGAAGAGAACAGCAGTTTACAATAGGTAGCGAGGCACTGCGAGTGGTAAGGGAATACATCTACTTAGGACAGGTAGTGACGGCGGATCCGGATCATGAGATGGAAATAATCGGAAGAATAAGAATGGGCAAGGGTGCATTTGGCAGGCACTCTCAGGTCATGAACAGCAGGTTGCCATTATTCCTCAAGAGGAAAGTGTATAACAGCTGTGTGTTACCAGTACTCACATATGGGGCAGAAACCTGGAGGCTTACGAAAAGGGTTCTGCTGAAATTGAGGACGACGCAACGAGCTATGGAAAGAAGAATGATAGGTGTAACGTTAAGGGATAAGAAAAGAGCAGATTGGGTGAGGGAACAAACGCGAGTTAATGACATCTTAGTGGAAATCAAGAAAAAGAAATGGGCATGGGCAGGACATGTAATGAGGAGGGAAGATAACCGATGGTCATTAAGGGTTACGTACTGGATTCCAAGGGAAGGGAAGGGAACAGGGGACGGCAGGAAGTTAGGTGTGCGGAGGAGATGAAATTTGCAGGGACTACATGGCCACAATTAGTACACGACCGGGGTAGTTGGAGAAGTATGAGAGAGGCCTTTGCCCTGCAGTGTGGGCGCAACCAGGCTGATGATGATGATGATGATGATGATGATGATGATGATGATGCCTAAGCACACATACTGCAGCACATGGAGGAAGCTACGGCAGCTACGCTCGAAGTGCGTACGAGGTGGCCATTTTGAGGTGCCGATGGCGATATGGTAGCGCAGATTCAGGGTCTTACTCGATTCTAATGCGCACACAATTTTTGGGCCCTCCTTATCAGAAAAAAAGTGTTAGATTCGAGTAAATACGGTATACTTTATCTTCCTCAGCCTGCCTTGATGATGCCGTTACAACACTTAGATCACTTGGCAAACTTAGCAAAGATGCAGGGCTGATAATTGTCTAATTTTCCTAATAACAGCCAGACAATGCAGGCACCGAGTGATTAGCAAACGTGACGCGAATACCCTAACAATGGCTCGAAGGTTTTCAGTGCACCACTAGTGCTGCCAGATCTCGAAGGTCGCGCCCATGTGCTGGACTGTTTTTCATTGCTTCTAGTTCTGAGTGATTTCTGACAAACAGTAAAGGCAGCGCTATAGTCCAAGTTTTGGCATCAGGAATGTCTAATTTTGGTAGGCTTTCATGATGCGAGTTTTTGCGACTCATATTTCAAGTGTAAAACTTTGCAGGAAGGCTGTTATATATCTACAGTACTTGAAGCTAGGCATTTTATGTGGTTCGATTCTTTTTTTTTTTTTAACTATTGGCAGCCTGTGAACAGCAGTGTTTATTTTTAAGCACTCTTTACTGAAAATTACTTCTTTATTGATGCTTACTGTTACACCTGAGTGCACCTCATGTTTAGCCCTGTGTATAGCGTGCCTATTGTGGTAATGGAAGTAAACATTTTTATTCCAATCAACACTTTATACAGTGACGATCATTTTTAGAAGTAAGATGGACAGCTGGGATAGCAAGACTCTCATCCTTGTTCTGTTGTTGCAATGCATTTTCAAGCGTGAATTATTTTTGGGAGGGCTTTAATTAAATTGACTGGGTTGGGATCGGGCACAGCAGCACTGTCTCACTGAGTGTGATGGCTGCTCCCACATTTGTTATATTCTGCTGGTAGATAAAATGTTTTTTGAAAGTTCATTTCTGGGGTTTTACGTGCCACACATTGATCTCATTATGAGGCATGGTATAGTGGGGGACTCCCGATTTATTTTGACCAACTGGGGTTCTTTAATGTGCACCCAATGCATGGCACAGGGGCATTTTTGCATTCTGCCCCCATCGAAATGCAGCCGCCGCCGCGGGTATTTGATCCCGCACCATTGTGATTAGCATTGTAACACCAAAGCCACTAAGCAACCACGGTGGGTCTAAAAATTTTTCGTTGCTGATGACTTCAGTAATTAATAATGGCTGTGTTCCACCTGTAATTCCTACAAAATGCAGAAACTGGAAAACAAGAAGGCAAGAACAATGGAAGCCTTGACACTCCAGCTGCAACAGAAGAGCCTTTGTCAGAGGCACCCATGGGGCTGGCTGGTGATGTTGTGTCTGGTCATCACATCAAGCACCCTGAGCATGCACCTGAAGATTCTCATTCGAAAGTGTCTGTTGACAAGATAGCAGCTGAAGAACCTGGGCAGCATAAAGTGCCCGTCACACGAGCTGGTGAAGAGAGAGAGACAGGAGACAGTACCAAAGAAGGGGCATCAGGCGATGCAAGATTATGTAAGCTCTGTTGTTGACTTTCCTTTGCACAATCTTTGAATGATACAGCATTTCTAATATCTGTATATGTATTGACTGTAGGTTATGATAATTAAAACCAAGAATTATGGCATGAGGGCAGATCTAATACAAATGTTGCTTAGGACCTTTGTTCAGCACAAGGCTGGACTGTTTAGTTTCAAATAAGGCCATGTGAATGAACTAAATTTTGAATATGAAGCCTTTGTTATTTGACTTGCATTCAATTCACGAAGTTGTTGAACATTACTTTCTGTTAAAATATACAGGATAAACGCTTGATTTCTCAAGGGAGAGAAATCGATAGAATGGAGGACTATTCTGAATGATTCTGCTGCAAGAGTGTGTCAGTTGTACAAAGACGCCAGTTGCTGAGCACTAGCATGGAGTAACTAACTTTTGCTCATTCATTTTCAGTCATTCAGTATGGTTGCAATGGTGTGTACCCTTCGCTTCATTGTTGTTGCAGCCATATGCACTCCACATCTATGGAGAGCCTAGGACTCTCTGCGTGCAAGAGTCTTTCATGAGCCATCAGTCCACTATGGGTGCACTTATGAATTTGCTTTCTCAATTTAGGCAAAGGAGCGATTCAGGCAATCTCAGCATGTTTGCATCCTTTTAACGAACATGGCACTCTGCATGTATTTTTTGACATGTTGTTCTTGAGTTCCTTTACCGTCATTGTAGTGGCACACTTCATACAATAAGTGTGTGGTGACCTTTCAGTTAAACATTTAAGTTGTTTCTCACATACAAGTTCCTCATAGAACAGATGTCCAATTCTGAATGGCATTGCATTTATCACATTGTTTAGAAATGAGAAAATATTCAGAATTTGATTTTCAGAGTTTTTCTCAAACATTTGTAGTTTCTTCAATTCGAAATTTTCACTATTCGAACACCTGTAGTTTTATGTCAACATCCTGAAACAGTACAGACAGCAGAACAAATGCAGAGAATGGAGGCAGCACATGCACTGACAATCATTAAGCAGTTTATTCAAAGCTAGTGGAAAATCTGTTGCAAACAAAAATATTAATGCACTTTATAACACAAAGGATAGAATGCCAAGCACTTCTTGCCATGATTAACAGTTAAGAGCAGCTTTGCCAGGCTGGATGGTAAAGATAAATTGCAAGACAAATGGGCCAACAAGGTTCAAGAAATGCACGAATAAATTTACAAACAACAAAAGGTAACAACAAAAGTTATGCAGATCCCACACATTGTGGGAATCGAGGGTATGTGAAGCATTATGCAGGTAATTAGCTGTCTAGCATTATTTGGGGTTCTGCAAAGCATTACCAGGTATACCAATGAGTTTGTGTAAAGCAAGCAGTTGTTTTTGTGAGACAAGTGTACGAATGCAGACTATGGCAACAGCATGATTTCTACTCCGGCCAGTTGACACGAGTTTACCACATGCTGATTGTTGGGTTCTGTATAGGTGCTGGAGTAGGGTAGCCAACCAGATGCATTTCTGGTTAACATCCCTGCCTTCTCTCTTCATTGCCTCCTCATCCTCCTATGTAGGTGCTGCATGCGGGAGGTCGTCTGTGACTTTCATATTCTAAAACGTTTCTCCACTGAGCCCTCCACCTCAACTAAAGAAAGTAGATGGTAGCGCCATCCCTCGACAGAAATAGTCTTTGCATTTCGTTGACACTCCATGGCAATTCTTGAGAAGTGTAGTATCATCTTCTTCAGTTAAGGGGCTGAGCTGAGCTCAACTCAGTAGAGTGGAGGAAGAGCTTCAAGTCGAGGATCATTTGAGAATACATGGGGGCAAATGCTATGGAACTGTATGTGCCTATATCATGTGGTCTGTGTTAAAGCAATTATGGCATATGTACTCCGGCGAAAAAACGTTAAAACCTGTTCGACCTAGGCCAATCATGAAAGTGGTATAGTACTACGTTGCACAGCTTCTACTATGTAGTGTTAACTGCTACAAGGAAAGGACTGCTTATCTTTAAGACAGGAGTGCAGTCTAACACAAGCTCTCAAAGCACTAGTTGTTGCAAGGGAAAAATGAGATGCTGGCATGTGAGACACTGGGATGTGAGACACTGGGATGTGAGACACTGGCACTTGGCACACATGCACACACCAAGTATCTCCAACAGATAGTTGGCTTTGGCACAGAAGTATGCATAGGATTGTCGCCTAATGGTTAAAGCATCGAACTACTGTGCTCGAAGCCAGATGTTCATCCCCATTTTTTTAGGCTTCTAGCGCAGCTCAGAACGAGCAAAAAAGGAAGGTGGTAGAGGTAATGAATAGGAACGGAGAACAGCGTGAGCGCTCCGTTCCTATTCATTACCCCTTCCACCTTCCTTTTTTGCTCGTTCTGAGCTGCGCTACAAGCCTAAAGTCATGACAT
Organism: Dermacentor albipictus; assembly: GCF_038994185.2. Lineage (NCBI taxonomy): Eukaryota > Metazoa > Arthropoda > Arachnida > Ixodida > Ixodidae > Dermacentor > Dermacentor albipictus. The sequence continues at coordinate 13,011,210 of NW_027225567.1, forward strand.
GCCAACTCGCCCAAACTGCCACGCTTTTGTTCAATCCCATTGTTGGCCAGGCATTTCTTTTTATCATAGAAGTCCAAAACGAGGCGAGACAGGAACCTACCTACTAACCTACCACAAAGGGCCTTGAGTGAGGCAAAGAATGCTTCACATTAAAAGGTTTGTGTAACAACAAAAAATAAAGCACCATTTGATTCTCGGCAGCTGTATCACCTCCCATCTTTCTCTTGTTGTGGTGGGGGCACTGTTTCAGAAAGTCTACTTGCTGAGCCAGGCTTGTTTGCTTTCAGGGTTGGGTCACCTTGTCTTCTAGTTTATTGACAGCACCTTGCCAAGAGTACACAGCTGCAAACAGTGTTTGACTGTTACCTTGGTTGACTGTTAGTTTAACTATTGGAATTTTATTTGGTGCATGGTATAAGCATTGATATGTGCAACCTAGCATGCTGATACAGCACTGGGTCATTCTGAAGCAAGGTCATAACAGCATATGTGCACATTAATTTCCAAACGGTCTTTTAGGTTTTAATGGCCTGTGACTAGTAGACCACTTCACTACACAGTTTTGGCATTGCATTGGCAGCACACATCAAACTGTCTGAAAATTGTCTCAGTTTGAAAGCTGTGGTTATCCGCAGCAGTTGCTTCATGGCTATAGTGTTGGGCTGCCAAGCACAAGGTCGTGGGATCGAATCCTGGCCACGGCGGCCGCATTTTGATGGGGGTGTAATGCAAGAACACCCGTGTACTTAGATTTAGGTGCATGTTAAAGAATCCCATGTGGTCGAAATTTCCGGAGTCCCCCACTACAGCGTACTGTGGTTTTGGCACGTAAAACTCCATAATTTAAAGCTCTGGTTAAGATGAAATGAAAGCTAAGCTGAGTGCATTGTGTGCAGACACTGGCTGCAGGCTTATCAAATGTAATTTCAAGTAAGCATAGCCTTTGGTGTGCATTATTCATAGCTTGAAACAAATTAACAGCTTATTTATGCGGGCACACTAACCTCATGCTTTAGTTATAGCCTCTTTAAGTATACCCACCACTGTGGCGTGACTGGCATTCAGTTGCTGAACACAAGGTCACGGATTTGATTTCCGGCCACCCTGGCTGCATTCTGATGGAGGCAGAATGGAAAACACTCATGTACCATGCTTATGGGTGCACATTAAAGAACCACAGCTGTTCAAAATTGGGATCCCTCCACTATGGCATCCCTCATAGCCAAGTGGGCAGCTTCAATGCATTAAACATAATCATACTCAAACCATAATCTCGCTGCGTGAGTAGCTGTAAAGAGAGCCTAACTCTACCTATATTTGAGGTTGCCATGTGGTCATGGAAGTAAATGTAGTTACATTTTATTTCGATACAAAACGAAGTCACGGTCAAAGCGCGTGAATGCTCCTTGAGCATCCTATATGAATGCTTAAGGTGCATTCACGCTGTTGGCACCGCTGCCATCATTGTCCTCCTGACCGCCCACGCGTGACTCACACACAGAAGGTTAGAGGGTCTCCATAGATGTGGAGTGCATCTGGCTGCAACAACAGTGAAGCGAAGTGGACACACTGTCAATGCTGTGTTCAAGTGCCTCTGTGGCAGAGCAATGGCAGCATCCTGCCTTCAACTGCTGACATGAGTATTGTGCACACTCACACTGTAAGCACGCCAGTGTTCCTGCTTACCTGCTATCTGTATGCTCTGGTCTGAGCAGTAAATATCAAGCTAACAATATCTAAGATTTCATCGGCCATTAACTAACGTCAATGTTTTCCCACCGGTCTCATCTCGTGCACCGGCAAAGTGTGATGTCTCCAGTGCCACTGGCGGTACTTTTCATCACGTCAGCATTAAGAGAGACCTGGTAGCTGCCAGGGCGTTGTTCCTTCTGTCCAGCAGGAGTTGCCTTGCGTGCGTCGCCGTGCCAGCATGTCGCACCCACTTATATTCAGAACACCATCCTTGCTATTGCTGTCAGCGTGTTGTCCCTTGGGCAGAACTGAAAATTTTTTTTTCATGTGACTGAGCATAACTGTGGTTAGCCCTAACTGCAGTTTAGCAAGCCCTAAATATCGGGTTATAAGTATTGACATGCAATAAGTTGTTGCGTCACCCAACTGACCACATGCCTGCCTGAGACAGGAATCCTAGTTATAGTCTGTCATATTTCATTGCACTCATAATTCTTATTCACTTGCCATTTTCAAGATGTTTTGAAGAAAAAATCTTGTGCTGCTCTCTTTCCTTTTTAAATCATTTGGCAAATTTGCTGCCAACTGTTGGGTGTCTGAATATTTTTTTTATTTATCTTTCTCCATGCAGCTAGTTCAGCTGAAAATAAGACTGGACCAGAACCTCCAGCTCGGAGCGAGAGTGTTCAGCCACAAGACTGGGTAACAAGACGTTTTTACATTTTGGTGTGCTTGTCTGGAATTCTTGCATGAGCCTGAGTACTAGCTACACAAACTGGAATGTCCACTTAGGCCTAAGCTTTTAACACCCTTCATTTCCAGCATATAAGTTGCATGTTGTGTATAAGTGACCCTTCCCCCTGTGAACAGGTTCTTGCATGAGTAAAGAAATAATAACAGAAAAAATTGCACCTTTGTGCGAGATGCACTTATGTTTACTTGATCAGTGTGGTAGAAAATGAGTATGCAGGCTTGTATGCTCTGCAGAATGCTGCAATAGTGGTGTTCTAGCACAACACCATCTGCGACCCAAAGCCCTGAGTAGTTAAGTGCACGTATGCCGACAGGATGGCACGTGCACTGGTAAGCCATATGCCAGCACGTCAGGCTATTATAAAACACTTTTCCATTTTGGTACTCTCGGTTTCTCTTAAGAAAAAGAAAAAAAAAATTAATTTTCGCTTGCTGTTGTTAGTAGATAGAAACTCCAGTTCACACTCCACGCAAGCCCAGGGCATTATGTAAATATTAATAGGGATGTGTGAATACCCTAAGGTAGATATTGAATCAGTTGTCGAATCAAATCAATAAAAAAAGGCCAATATTGAATGAAAGATAGAATAACAGGAATTGTTTCACAAAATTCTGGGCAAGAAAGTACGGTACTACACAAGCTCGTGAGTCCCCTAGCATTGCATAACAAGAATGTAGCAAGCTATCAGTACATATATAGAAATCAAGATATACAGTACAGTCTACTCTTATTAAAGGGAATGCCAAAATTAGTAGGCTAGCACTGATTACAGGTCAGTTCTAGTGTATCAAGGTCTGTAAAATATTTTTTTTTATCAGTGCAATTTCTGTTGAACAGAATCACTTGCTATTTATCCTCCGAAACTAATGAATTAGTGACATTCTGTTATGTTGAATACCAATGAGGTATTGAGTTTAATAGGGGAGACGTGTGTTGTCAAGTCAATTTTTCGTTTATTGCGTGGAAGGTTTTGTTTTCCAATTTTTCTCGAAAATACAGCAGAGCTATCCCAACTTTGCGGCAGCTGGGTAATCTTAGGCCAATCTGTGTAACAGACAAAAGGAACGCGCACCACATGACTCAGTCACAGCATCACGCGTAGCTGGCAATGACAGTAAAGAGCAAGTGCCGTCTGTGCAGTTTCATTGTCTGGTTCAGCGTGATTGGCCACCTATCAAAGATTCTGAAAGCTGGAGTGTCACTGCTAATTTGCACACTGCACCCCCCCCCCTCGCCTCCATCTGCCGTCCACACACTAGTCATATGACACTTTCAGGCTCGCCGTTTAGACCATTTAGAGCCAAAACCAGTCATGTGATGGGTTGCACGTAGACGGAGCTACAAAAAGAGACATGTGCCTACGAACTGTGTTGAGAACGAGAGGCCACCGTACAATGTGTTGTAAAGATGGCGGCCGGGAACAACTTCGTTGCCATCCCATGCACTCACTTTGGTTTGTTGAGTTTCCAAGTGTCGCGCGGCTGTTACAAATAGATCTGCGTCGATTCACCACTATTCCATAACATCAGTCGCCAATGCCCGAGAAAACAGTGCTGTTAGGCCCGATGGCCTAGGCAGTGTAGTCGAGCCAAAAATTCGCTGCCAGCTGATGTGGTAATGGGCTGCAAGCTATCGCGGAATGCTTGACATAAATGTTTGTACAAGCAGCTCGTCAGTGATCGGTCCCAAGATCATACATGCCGGTTGGATTGACAGCTGCGTGCCTATCGGCGGCCAATCGGTCCGATCATCGTTCATGATTTCGCACTTCACAGAATACGCACTGCTATGCTGCTATTCTTGCCGTTCTCTCTGTCTGCATCGCGTTATCATTTCGATCAGTCCTGTTGACACGAACGAACCTTGTACCAAGAGAGGCGGCACACGACGCTGTTCTGTGTGTATGTTCCCTGCATCGGGCCGACGTCAGGGAGCGCCTGTAGTAAGTCTGCTACCGCTTGCTGCCGGGCCAGCTGAAGCTGCCTGTCCGCGGCACCCTCCTCACCCCTTAATTATGCGCTGAGAACGAAGTGAAATGCTCACTTGGGCAGCATCGAGCACAAAGGGCCCCGTAGTGCACCGCTCAAATCTCTACATCGAATATATCGAATATTTGAATTTTTTTTTTATATATATAGGATAGTAGATGTTCGATTCGCAAATCGAATTATTCTAATGTGCACTATTTGATTAGGTGAAAATCAAGTATTTGCTCACCCCTAAATATCAGTCAAACTGTTGAAGACCATTCTTTAATGCACTGTCAAAAACTTCAACCCTCCAGCCACTTAGACAGCAGCATCACGAACATCTTTTGTTGAGGTCAAGGGAAACTGAGGAGCCCAGCAGTAAAAAGTATGTGCACATCCACTGCCATGGTCATGAGTCACACAATATCACTATCAGGGTCTGACCTTGTATACACATACCTAAATACTCAATAATGTAGGTGTGGAAATAGTCACCGCAGTAGCTCATTCGATGGAGCACTGCATGTGTAATGCATAGGTGTGGGTTCGGCTCCCATCAGCGGCAAGTTGTTTTTTTCATCCATTTTTATTTCCATTGACCATATCCATTGCCATACCCGTTAACCTTATCATTTCTAGAATTCTGTGAACAGAAAATCATTTCCCGTATGCTTTCCTTGGCTTCATATATTTTTTAAAGGGCCCCTCAGCAGGCCCCACAGCAAATTTTGGTTATATGCTGAAAGTTGTTACGTGTCCTCTAGGGAGCGTTCTGCCGCAAAAATTTTTCAAATCAGCTCATTAATAGTCGAGACAGAAATATTTCAGTGCCACAAACCCATAATTTCAGCAAGTGGGCTCCACTGCCAAGCAAGACGCTCTCTCTACTTGCCCCATCTAGCCTCCACAAGCAAAATTCCTTCCCTGCATTCTCCTGTATCGGACCTCGAGGATTGCATGGCGCATACATCACAGGCCCTGCCTTCACTTTTTTTTCTCCTCGCCTTTCTTTTTTAGCGCTACGCACTTCCACTGATGGCATCGCACGTGAGCTGTTGTCTCATTCACGTAGTGCACGATTTTGCACGCTGTGCACAAGGAAACATATCTAGTGGTATAATTCAGTGTTACACAAATACTGAGGCAGAACAAGCAGATCGCAGAGCGTGATCACGTGCTGGGACACGGTTGAAAATGGCATAGTTTCGGTACCTGCGTACGTGACTGTGCGACCGTGGGAACAAGCACACGAAGCAGAAGTACATCTCCTTGCTTTGGTGTGAAGTAAAACAAAAAATGCATAGACGTTCCGTTTGTGTGCTTTATTATTTCTCCAAACTTTAATTTGTCGATTAAAGCAACAGACCGCACAGATAACAGATGTTGTCTTGAATAATTCTCGAAGTCGCGTGTTATCATGAGTGACGGCACACTGCGGACATCAGTACATAGGCACAGGCACACGAGTACATCATCCTCCAGCTTGGAGCCTGGCAGCCGCGAGGAGAAGGAAAAATGGCGTTCGGTTTGAAATTTCAGATCTTTCCGCGGCGCGTAGCGATGTAATACTTTGCAGACACAATCTTTTCACGCAATGTATGCTCTGCACTTGTCAGCTCAAAATAGCCAGACCCTTTAAGGTCACACCCTGCCACCAAGTTTCCATATTTGACAATATACTACAGCATGTATGTATGTATAGGTACTAAAGGCGCAGCATTGGGGGCTTCACATTCCATCTGTCTTCAGAGTTGTTGCTCTGATGAATACAAGTCCCCTAGTCAACTCATTGGGTCCAAACTGAGGCTTCCCTTGTTCAGCCACTATTGATCACTTAAAGTCTCCATCTTTATATGAATTCTTAGTCTTATTAGACTCGCTGTTCTGTTAGGATCACTAACAAGAAGTTTGGAAAAATAACTACAGCTTATACGCTGGAAAATGCAGTACTCTAGGTTCAGCGCAAGGAAGACGAGATGGGCAGAAGTGAATGCACACACTGCTACTGCTACCTGTCTTGTCTTCCTCGTGCCTTACCTAATGTCACAAACCACCAACAAGCCCACCTTTCCACCCTTTCGAAAATGCAATAGTATTTTCCATGGAGAATACAAATTACCAGTGCTGGCTTGAAAACGTAAGGTGCACCAAATTTTTGGGCTATCTTTTTGTCTGGAGCGTGTATATAGTTGGCACAAGTGTGGCTACCCCACTGAGTATGTCAAAATGTTTTTCTGCATGGCTAGCTGTGTTGCAAGTAGCATAGATGTGTAGTGTGCAGCATCACAGGAGTACTGACACATTTTAGAAGTTGTAGAAACTACCACATTTTTCGCACATAATAGGATCACACTTGGCAACTATGAAGGTTAGGAAGCACTTGTAAGAGATATTAATTTGGCACCGAAGTTCATGTTGATATGCCGGACCTGGTGTCGACATTATCATGACATCATAACACAGAGCAAAATTTGCTGATATTGTGTTGCAGTAAGGCTAGCTATTGTGATGATATTCATAAATAAACGAGCGTGCTCGCCTGTGGCAAATGCAGGCACAAAGTGAGCAAGCATGTCATGATGCATCAACCTGCTCGACACTGGAAGCAAAACCGGTTTGTATAAACAAGTATTATAGCAAATTGCTTAGGGTGCTCTTACACTTGCCTGTATTTCCTCTAGAATTTAGAGTGGGTGTACCTTCAGCTAACGTATAAAAAGAGAGAGAAAAAAATGTCATGTCAGCACTCTTTTAAGACCTTTAGCCATTGTCTTCTGTTTCATTGGCAGTTTATTTCAGCCATTCCGTTGCATGTTTACTTTAATCTTCCTTAAGTGCCAGAATAAATTTAGACGATTGGTTTTCCACAGGAATAGCCACTTCAGACATAACTAGCCTTCCACATACACCGACATAATTTCTTCAGTTTGGTTCATTTGTTGCAGCACTCATGTCTATACAGTCAAATTCGCAACAGCTTGGTCTCCTATCACAATTGCTGTTTGAAGTATTGTGCAAGCTTAAAGGGGCACTAAAGTGCAACACTTAAATCAATTTGGACTGATGGACTATTCTTTCACAACTCCGTGTTCATTGATATGAAGGGAAATGGTTGATTATTACTAGAAAAAAATGGACAGACTTCTCTCTTTAATTTCGCATCTGTAAGTCAGTTTAACATTGCTGATTTGAAAGCATCTTCATGTATTAGGCCATTCTGGTGCAGGAAAAGTTTTTTAAATGTGCTAGCTTGAGTCTATAGTTTCTTTAGAAAGCAATGTTGTCCTCATTAACCGGTAAACAAGTAACTAGACCTAAGTAGATGCTCTCAAAGCGCATGACACCACAGCGAGCTGGTGCGTGAATTTTAGGGTGGTGTCGTCACCCATTTTTCATTTTTATGCTTCTCGCATGGTAAGAATCGCTATTTTGCTATTGAAAAACTTTAATTTACTGATAGAGCTTGACTTAATATAGCTATTTAGTGTCTCTAACTTAAACATCAGTGCAGAAACAGCAACCTGTCTTGTTTTCACACAGTGGCATGCAGACATTTACAATATTGGCAGTGGTTTTGTTCCCGGCTTGTATTGCAAGGGTCTCTTACAAGGTTCTATGTAGTAATTCGTCTAAGAAAATAAAGAAAATCTGTTAATTGTCATTACTGTTCATCAGCAGCATTTGAACAAACTTTTTTTTCCCCCGTTTGTGTTTAGTTTTCTTTTGTAAATTAGGGTTGTGCTAGTTTTTTCGGGTCAATCAAGCATCCCAGTACATCGGCTCGTATATTGATTTGGTGTTTATAATAATCATTATGGAAAGGGAGCAATTAGCAGTATTCAGTTATTCTCACAAGAGCACTTTTTACCTGTTTATGGTGTACTTTACAATGGTTTTCTTTTTTTCTCTCCTTTCTTTTCTTTTTTGTTGGCATATGTTCACAAGAATGCAGTGCTGTTACCCGCCGTGGTTGCTCAGTGGCTATGGTGTTGGGCTGCTGAGCATGAGGTCGCGGGATCGAATCCCGGCCACGGCGGCCGCATTTCGATGGGGGCGAAATGCGAAAACACCCGTGTACTTATATTTAGGTGCACGTTAAAGAACCCCAGGTGGTCCAAATTTCCAGAGTCCTCCACTACGACGTGCCTCATAATCAGAAAGTGGTTTTGGCACGTTAAACCCCATAATTTAATTTTAATGCAGTGCTGTTTCTTAATGCTGTGTCAGAATGAGCAGATGTTCTGCCACAAACATAGTCAGCTGCACTACTGCAGATACTTACTGACAGTGCTTACTTTGTATCCAGCGATTGAGCTTTAAGTTAACTGCTTACAGTTGGTATGCTGAATTTGAGGGGCATTGTATTGCATTCTTGTTTCAGGACTGCAGTCAAACCTGGTTATAATGAACACAGATATCGCAATAAATGTCATATATTGAGGAAAAAAAATTTATGAAAATACATACAAAATATATTTGTTGTAACAATCTGCACATCTTATATATCAAACTCTGCACACTTACGAGTACTGCTTAAATGTGCCTGCGGCTGTCTGCCTTGCAAGGCACATTGAGGGTAGAGGCAGCACAAACAAAAATGTAAGCCAGCACATAATAAAAAAAAGCAGTTTTATTGAGTAACATTGACTGCCATTGTACAGGACGGATGACACTTGCTTGCAATTGAGCGGCGATTTTCAGTCAGCTTGCCAAGGCAGCATTGGTGGGCCTGCACTGTGACCACTGTGCTCTGTGCTTGCTGCTCGTCCCATGCACAGAGCCCATTTGGACTCGCAAAGGTGCACTGTGCCCAAGTTGTGCCTCAACCAAAGGCATTGCCACACATGATTGCATGGCAACCACTGCACATGGAATGGCGACAAAGCAACACTGAGCTTTGTTACTTGCCGAGACGTTGAAACTCATTTGCTGTGTGGAGAGCAGGCAAAAGAAATGGAAGGTGGCCATCACAGTCTGTATTTCCAGAGAACACTCAATATTGACAAAAAAATATCCCATCATGGACAAGGCCTGTGAGAGACCAAACTCTTACAGCAAATACGTCCGGAAGCGAGCCTAACCCAAGTGCAGAAACCTTTATACCAGTGGTTTCTTAACATTTGCCCATGCAACCTCCCAGTCTCCATCCCTATGATACAGCAAAAGGGGAAGGACTTTGCATTCATACGTAGCATTGATGGCTTCATGGCAGGGACGGGTTGGCTGCAAAAGTTCAAAGACCACTGTGCGATTGTTGGAAAGGCGTGGCAGGTCAAGGCACTGCCGTTGACATGGAAAGCTTGAGCAAATGTATTTCAGACAGTGGTCAGAGGTCATTGCTAGGCACAAGCCAAGCAGCATCTACAACAGACAAGAGCACCTTGTTTTGGCAGATGTTGCCAAGCAGGACTCTTGCACATCTGAATGAGAAGTACCATGGCAAAAAACTCGACAAGGGGCACATCATGATTCAGTTAACGAATGTTTGCAGCCGTTGCAAACTGAACGCCCTTGTGATTGAAAAATAAATTCAAACCTCATTTCATCTGACACAAACATACCTTTGTTATGATTGATATATCTGTGTTCGGTATGTCGAACTTCAACTGCACAAGTCAGCTCTGTACCTGCGAGGGCCAGCATATCTGCTTGTCATCTCCACATTTAGCAGGAAGGCATGGATGATATGGGCATCGTTTGAGAATTATGGCATGAGTGGGACCAGAAACTTGTCAAGACTCGACAGTCTGCTTGCTGCCCTACAGTGGTTCTGCATACTGCTGTGGAGCTTTGCTGAGGCATATTGAGGTACGCTTTCTACAACCCAATGCAAGTTCAGTGGGTCAACCCTTCGACCAGGGCACCAATCACGTGTCGTCCTAGTCATCCTGGAAAGTATCTATCTAGGCACTTAAAAAATATTCATGACATAAAACAATGTGAAAAACAATTGAAAAACGGGAGTCCCCTACATGATAACATACTGACATGGAGATCAAACACCTAGCCCTCTACCTTCAGACTCAGTTTACTAAAATCTTCTACACGTTATTCATGCTTGCTGCATTAGTCAAATAAGAAGCATTTCAAAATGTAGGCGACAGATCTTGAATATCATTATCTTTTATCAGTGATTTTGCTTTTTATGTATTACCTTTGCAAGCACAATGGTGTACACAGTGCCTGAAGTGATTGATGATGCACTTTAGGCAGTAAACGAGCTGCACCGATATTACTTTGACATTGACTGCAATGGACTACTGCTACTACTATTGCAATCCTTATCTTATATTGAGAACGCTGTGCTCGTTGATGCAGTAAAGTCTGTCTATAGGGCAAGCAAATGTCACCGCTTTTTATGCAAAGTAGCAAAATGTCTTGCTACAAATTAATATTTTTTCGTGCATATCAAGTGTCTGAAATAAATAAGAGTTTTATTCCACATACAATATTATCCCACATACAGTAAGCATGTATCCAAAATGTGTTGATATCTTGGATATATGGAACTGGTCGTGGCACATATTGCTATTCGTTATAACCGGGTTTCACTGTACTAAGTCACCCTTACGAGTAAATTTCTCTAATGAATGTGTAGATCTTCCCTGGCAGTGTTCAGCTTTCTTAGTTTTCTTGTAACTTTTGGAAAGGAAGAGTTCAAATTGAGTTGCAATGTTTTCATGTGTAGGAGTCCTTTCTCGCATCGCTGCAGCAGGCTAGTCGTGTGTATGGACAAAACATTCCTCCCGTGTGGATGACCTTGCTTAGTTTGGCTGGCCTCATAGTAAGCCTGCTAGCTGTGAGGTATGGCTTACACTACTAAGCAAGGTAAGGAAACTTAGCTTTTGAAATTATAATTAGAGCAGCCTTTGCTCCTCACCCTTCCCCTGTCCAGCACAGTGGGCCTCATATGTTGCTTCAGTTTTTTTATCTTATGATAGCGTTAAAAAAAATTGTGACCCAAGGTGCCAGGTGGGGTATTTGTCAATTCAGTTAGGACTGAACGTGTACAAAAACAGTGCATAGAACAATTTGAAGTCATTGCACAACAGAGCCTTAGCTGTCATATTGAAGTGAAATACATGGCTAACACCAGTAGATTTTTTGTTAATTAGCCTTACAATATTATTTCGATGTCTGGTCTCCACGACAGATATACGAGCGCAAATCAGAAAGTCTTTGCCCCTCAATATCAGTCAAGTCAAAATAAGGTACATACAGGTAATTGCAAATATACATACTATTCTACGTACCTTATACTATTTTTCCACATAGTCTCCGCACTGGTTCAGACATTTGTCTCATTGCAGCACTAAACTTGAGATGCCCCTGTCTTCAGTCAGCGATGCATATGGCATCCCTGAATGCTCATTGTCATGCAAGTCTTCACTGCTTTTTGCGAACTCGCAACACCACCACCTCACACTTCTCAAAGCAAGACCCCTTTTCCCATACGCGGGCTGCATTTCCTTGTTAATTTCGGTGGACGTTCATCCTTTGCTCTGTAGAAAGCGAATCACATTTCATTGCTCGTATTCTGTGGACTTGTGAAGCATAACCTCCATCTTCAGCAACTGACAGCAGTGCCGTGCCGCAGAGCTACTGGCAGATAAGGCCTCGCTGGTCCAAGAAAGGTCTGCTGCTGGCAATATATATGTTGACTTCGCTAAAGGTTAAAAAAGAAGGGGGCAAAGACTTTCTGATTCGCCCTCCTACATATGTCGCAGTGTGTTTGTCGCATGTGAGCCTCATCGACAGCATTTCCCAAGATTTGCTGTTGTTTTCGCTTCTTGTTTTCTATTTTCCTCTTCGACAAAGGCCAAAACATTCAGCCGCTGATGTGATGTTGCATGTTCGGCTTGAGTCACATCAGTATTTCTCAAGGCAGTACTCGAGAAGTGCACTGCAAGGGTTGCCACATTTGTCAAGAACTGGCAGATGGAGTATTGGAGCAGCTATTTGTCGTCAGTGTATCAGTGTACAGTTAAACCTCAATCTAAAGAGCTTAAATATAACGAAATGCTCAGTGTGATGAATCATTTTACTATTTACAATGATGTCCATAGAACACTATATATATTTAGCTTCAGTATGTAGCTTCAAGCGTATTTGTCTATGGCTTGGTGTACTGAAATTTCCTCTTTGCTGTAAAGGAAGACCGATACATTAAATGGAAACTGTACTGTGGGCACCACTGGTCAAATGGTTTATGTGCAGCTCTTTGCACCACACTAGGCAGCCTAAACGAAAATGATGCCGGAATGACAAAAGCTTACTGTGCAAATATCTACAGTATGTACGAAGTGAGAGGTCTGTCCACTGCGTTGTCTGTCCCCTTTCCTTTAGCTTCAATAACAGTGGCAGCGCCTTTCCACGGTGCTTTTCTTTTCTTTCTTTAGTATTTTTGCACAACTTAGTGTCGGCTATGCACCACCTAGGCCCTCGGCAAGTCTTTCTTTAAAAATTCAGTGCATCGGTGCCATCTCGACTGTAAACTGGCAGCCATAACATATGCAGAAATGTGGCTGTGTCATTAAACAACCGACCATTCAGCAACTGTATGGCTACTGTACTACAATTGCTGCTACAGTTAAGCCTCGCTAGAATGAACACAGATACAACAAATTATTGGACATAACGAAGTTAATATGAAATTTGGTTGGTTGAGCTTTATTTCAATAGATTGTTCTATTATAGTGAAACTGAAAATGCGGCATCCGATACAGTATCAGTTATAGCAAAGGAAATTTTTTTAGCACGTGCCTCAAAATACATATTCTAGTAGTGAAAAAGTCAAATACAGTCGCCGACTGTTTTTTCAGATGCCCAATTTTTGAGACCTGTACAATTTTTTGGACTAACCTCGGGTCACCGCTATCTCTAGAACAGAGATAAAATGATTCCTCCAGCACCTTAAAGGCGCCCTGAAACACTTTTCTAACTAATAATAGAATGGCCTCAATAATAAAGGACGTGGTCTCACGAGTATCATGCTGCAAAAATATTTTGTGTCCTTCAGCTATAAGTGGAATTATCACAACAATACCTGGCTTTCTCTCCATTTTTGTCTGTCTGCACTAGTGCGCTGGAAACTATACAGCAAAGAAGCCAAGAGGGCGAAGCCATGGCCGAAAGTTGTGTTGCGGCGGCGAAACAGCTTGTTGCAGCACCGCGTGGCGGCCGCAATAAACTACACTGCGCAGTGCAAAGATGAAATTATTTTTCGGTCTTTTTGGTGTTGCAGACATATATATTTTAGTTTAACTAAAAGCTAGCAATTATGTATTACTGAGAATGCTCTTGTGATCATGAAATCGGCGAATAGCATTGGTGGGTCCAGCAGCGTTTAATGATGCTGCATGACGGCATTGTGGATGTGAAAGCAAGCGAGTTTTCGGTCGTTTTGACATGAGATTGTAATTTCCCTGCTGCATGCAGTGCGTTAATATTTGGCTCACATGTTCACAGCAGCCTCTACGACAGATTGGCAACATTTTTCTTACAATATAAAAAAAAAAGTGTTTCAAGGCCCCTTTAAGAAACCAAGTCAGAGACGCTTAATATTGTAACTTCGAGGGATGGCATTGAACTATCTGTATGCATAATTTGTCATTGATATAGTATTCTGCTAAAATATTTTCATCACAGCTGCACTGCATAGGCCTTTCATTAAAAATTTGCCGGCTGACAAGGGTCACAGGAAGCTCGCCATCAATATGTTCGCATCCGTAGACCTTATCGGCAGTTGAGTGTGAGATCACATACACTAGCTAGACTGGTGGCCATGTTAATGGAGAATCTTGATGTGGGCGAGTTGGTTTTGCATACTTGAAGAAAAGAGCGCTACGAAGACGCAAACTAAAAGAGGGACATGTTTGACGGACAGCGCCTGTTCGTCGTACATGTTCCTCTTTTAGTCCACGTCTTCATAGCGCTCTTGAAGTATGTTAGTGGAGTTCGGATCAACATGCTGTCCACCCTTTGTCCGAAAGATTTATAGGCAAATGTACTCAGCAACAATAACTTAAAATGGCTCATATGAAACATATGATGCAGAAGAACTTGTGACTGGGCTAGTTGGTGTGGATGCTTGTGTTAGAGTGGGGGGGCAACCTTTCTTGGGGTGTTTGTGTGTGTTAGTGCATACGTGTTATGCGAGGGTTCTCTCTTGCACTCCAAAGAAAGTTAACGATACATATAATGCACTTGCACATTTCGACCAGCAGCTTGGCTTGGTTGGGCCGCAGTCAGCACACCAATGTGCAGATCCTGTGCGAGAACACCGATCACATAGCTTGGGTGTTTGCGGTGGTATAGAGTGTATGTATACGTCCAGTCGATTCACTTCCACTTTCTGAACATGTTCATAAGGTGCTGCACCTCTGTATTCATTTCCCCAGTGCCATCTGCATGTTGCCATTCATTTCACATAGTGCAGGGCATGTTCACAGTATTCCCAGCACTAGTGGGAGATGTAGTCCACAGCTTGTGCAGTAGGTGCCGGTCTGGTTCTGCACACACACACGCAACAAGCATTGAATTGTAATGAACTAGTTCATGAAGTGTAGGGCAAGTCAAATAGACCTTACGTAATCTATTCTTCCCGTGCCACGTATCGGCGCAGCAAGCTGCCAATGGGCCGTCAAAATCTGTAGGATACCCTTCACTGGCCCATCATAGTAAGCATATTTGCATTTCACATAAACCTGGTTGAGATTTTTCAAGCGAAGCTTGTATTGCCTCAGTTGTGTCAGCATCGGTATTGCCGTATGAAAAAACTCGAGCCGCGCAAACATAAAAATTCGGGTTGCAAGACCACCACGCTAACCGATTCAGCCACTGTCAGTTCATCACACGCGCCCCTTGAAGTGGTGTTTTAATATGCATGAAGAAGGAAATGCAGCGCAAAGCGCGAGCCAATCGCAGGTGTCCCCCTCCCTCTGGGAGAGGAAAAGGGCGTGATCGCGTGTCTGCTCGCCTAGGGCGCCCGCCGTTTCCCACCAGTTCAGGCCGGGCAGTCATATGGGGAGGCCGTGTTTTGTTCGTTCTGCCGAAAAGGAAGCTGCGTTGAAGGAACAACAGCGGGAGCGGGCCGTGCATCGTGCGTTCGGCCAAAGAACAGGCGGCGTTTGATGAATGTCGTCATTGTCATAATGCCTTGTGCTGAGGCATTATGACAATGAAGAACCGCGTATCC
Source organism: Dermacentor albipictus (assembly GCF_038994185.2). Lineage (NCBI taxonomy): Eukaryota > Metazoa > Arthropoda > Arachnida > Ixodida > Ixodidae > Dermacentor > Dermacentor albipictus. The sequence goes on from NW_027225567.1 coordinate 13,026,823, forward strand.
CGAGCTTTGCTTGCATCCTTCTTCGCAGTAGAAGGGCGGTAATTTTTTTGTTCTTCTGATGTCTGAGTATATGCCTATAACGAATATCGGATATAACAATATTTTTTTTGTTGGATGCAGCTTTATAACAAGCTTCGACTGTATCAGATCACTGCATAAAATTGGCAGCTGAATTTCATGTGAACATGGAGGCTTAAAACGTATAGAGCTGTAAATTATGTGAAATGGAAAAGTTTGCTGTAAGCTTTTGCCGTGGCCTCAGGTGATTGCTCTGTCAGCTTAGAACAAGCTTGAATTTTTTTCGCTACTTGGCTGGCAAAATACGTGGGAGGATGAATGTTCAAAGCAAGGGCATTATGTTACAGAAAGGATTCATGCTCGTAGCATAATGACATTTTATTCGGCAGATACAATCAAGTGTACAATCAATCAGATACAATCAACCAAGATAAACTTGTAGTTCCAGTGCCTTGAGCAACCAAGCCAAAGAGATGCTTGATACAGTAACTTAGAGGGATGGCATTGCATCATCTGTACACACTGTTTGTCATTGATATGGTATTTTGTTGTAACATTTCATGGGTGTTTTTATTTTGTCACCTGTTACCGTGAGCTTAAATTACTACCAGAGAGCTCAGTATGGCTGTATAGTGTGAACAGCCATAGATGTGGCTAGAGGTTATGTCAGTATTAATGGTTTCGAGTTATTTGGCTTCCTACTGCTTCAAGTTCCTTCCAAAGAGCATGTTGGGTGCACAGTTTAACGTCTAAACCAGGATTCTTTGTTTTGAATGTAGTTGCCCAGTCAGTTGTTGAGCTTGAAGGGCTATGCTCTAATATAAAAATAAAACGGACCAGTAATCCCAAACGTCAGGATCACTGCTGTTGATATGTGCACTTTTTGTGTTCTAGCGGGGCTTTGTTTTGAACAGCAATCTCTGGTTGGATTATGTCACTTATGAATATAGTTCCTGAATTACTTCCATCACCAGTATCATAGTGGACCTTGGAAGTCTGTACATCTCGCAGTATAATCCATTTTAAGCATATCAGGCAGCAGTTGAAAGGCTATAAGGGCATGCCTACTTGTAGGCAGTACACATGCCGTTCAACGATTTGGTTCTTAATGGTGTTTTTTGACATGGTATAAAGCTGGTTGTTCCTTCAATAAAATATTCAGTCAACAGTTCAGCGCTCATTGTGTTGTGTTTGTGTTCGATTCCTGTCCTCGCCTTCTTTGCGCTGCTTCAAGTTATACTATAAGGAGACTTCTCTTGGTCACATTCAGGACCAAAATATAACGGGTCTCATGTGAAAGAAAGATATAGGTATTCGTCATGTAATTCAAAATATATCATTTAGGCCTCATACTTTTATGTTGCACAATATGACATAATTAATACATGGAAGGCATTGTAGATATTAACCTATTTGCCACCAAACAAAGGGAGTGGATCGCAGTGCGCTGCTTGCGCTCGCGACCGAAACCTAGTGTGTCGCATACTGGAAGCAACAAGCAATACAGGATTTGACGTAGCCTTATGTGACCAAGTTGTAGTTGTAATATATGAAGTAGTTATTCTGTATAAGGTGTCTCAGGTAAAAAACAACAGCACTAGGAATTGTGTGAAGTTTCTATGACCGCACTACTTGTGTAGCTTCTGCTAAGTTGCCTGCTATGTATGAAGTGGAGAATAAAAGTTGAGTTTAACAGAGGTGTGCTAGGGAATCCACAGGAAATTGAGTAGAGGTCCCTGAACTGTTCATCTTAGTAGACAATTCACTTTAAGGGGAGATGCTCCTCGAAACGTATTTTATTATTTGTACTAATTGTTTGAAAGTACTGCTATTCATAGAGCTCTTCCTGCAAATTTCAAATGTCATTATTTTTTCTGTAGTTGCTATATTAGCGATATTTAGTGATGTAGTTGCAAAATATAGCGATCATTGCAGGCACTTTCTTGTGTAGGAAATTTTTCCAAAATGCCTCGTGCTGTAGCTTATTTGTGCTGATATTTATGATGACAAAGTGCTGATATTTATCCAAACAGCATGTACAATTACTGGAACCATGCAAAAAAAAAAACTTGGGACACCAGAACAAAATGTTTTTTCAGTCACATGAAATATAACCGTGTACTTTCCCAACTAGTGCTGAGAGATATTGAAATTTCAAGTAGATATCAGCATTCTACATATCTTTAAGAGTATGTATGCCGAATTTCGTTAGTATAGGTCGATTATAAGTGGACAAGGTTATTCTCATGAGATTTTGAAAAAAATTGGTTGAAGTGTTCTAATCTTTTTTTCTTTGCATAGTTCCCCTAATTGTATGCGCTGTTCAGATAGATATCGGCACCTTGCAGTCTACAAAGAGCTAAATAAACAACCAAATACTTTAAGTTGAAATTTGATACAGAAGACTGTGCCTGCAAAGATTGCTATAACGCAACTGAATATAGCATCTAGACAAACTAATGGAATTTTTGAAATTTGCTGAATTTTTAAACCACTACTACAAATAAAAATATGTTTAGAGGAGCATCTCCCCTTAATTAGCAGGTTTATAGACAGTGTACTTACTCATGGGGTGTTGCTACAGGCAATCAAGCTTGATATCACTTATGCTATCCATGGAATATTGTTACATGGGGCATAGTATGCAGTGTTCGCTATTGTAATATAACAGTGCACTGCTCTCGCACTGCTTTTGCTAAAGCTTTATATGGCTTTCAGAGTTGCAAGAAGCATAGGGACGGTTCTGTATGGTTTTCTTCATTTCTGCTGCACTGTCCTACAAAGCGATCTGCTTCGTTATGTGAGCAATATCTTTGTAGGCGTATTAGTGTACACACATGTGATTTATGGGCACAGTTATTTTGTCTTTTATGTTGGTGTTTGTTCAAATGCTGCTGCTGTTTGTTTGTCATGCCCAAATTTCTTTGTGGACAGAAATGCCCAAACACTATGCCAGCACTGTGAATTTTCACCTGCATGTCATTTATCTTGTGTTAACGCTGCTGCTAGTGCTAACATTGGTATAGCACTGTTTGTGCGTGGCACTAACACTGCACTTGTTGCTAAAAGTTTGAGTTGTAAGATTTACACAAAGAGAGTGCACACTTTTTTATAGAAGTTCTTGTCCATCAGGCCCGGTTTGTAATGTTCGTTTCTTCTTTTTCCTCTTTACTTTTTGAGAGCAGCTGCTTTAAGTAACATTGTAAAAGTGTACCGTTCCTTTCATTACCCAAGATGACCAACCTAGGCAGACACACCTTTCAAAGAAAGCCATGATGACTGATATTTACGTCATTTTCTCATACTTAGTGAAAGCAGTATGCAGCGAGCAAAGCATTCAAGCTTTCAGCTGAACAGCTATTCTGCATTAGACATTCTAGATTAAAATTTCTTTAGCACCTGCTTTTACTGCTATTTATGAGTACTTTATTCCACAATGATTGCCAGTGCCTGTGGTAACCTTGTGCGAGGGCCTTTATTTTTCCCCTCCAGTAGAACTTGGTTCTCACTACTTTTTTCCTTTTTCTTTTGTTGACTTCCTGTTGACTACACGATAGAATAATAAAACTGACTAGCAATGTATGTTTTTATCTGCTCTGCTTATTTTCGGCTGGTAAGAAAATGGTGCAAGCATTTCGCAGAATAGTTGATATGCAAAAGCTCAGCATGTGCTGATGAATGCTGCGCAAACACCAGCCCTCAAAAGTACCATCACATCCATGCCATGATCTTGGCAATCAATTGCGAGACACAAACCGAATGTGGAAAATGTTTCGTATCTAAAATTTTTGAAAAAAAAAAAAACAGGATGCATAAGGTTTATAGCAAATAGACATCCAATTGAATATTGGTGAAATGGGATGTGGTAGACAAGTGAAATCTTATTTTCCAGGAATATTGAGCAAATGGTTTGTAACTCTCTGCAGCAGCTTATCACTGTCGGTAAGAGAGGGTTATCTCACTATGATGAGGAAAGCAAACAGCAGTCTCTGTTACTTCTACAGCACGACTTTCTGCAACCGAATTAATGCCACATCTCGTACTTAATATATTTTCATACATCTCATATTTTTAATACAAAATGATTCCAGTGGTTATCAGTCTTGATAACTGTAATATATAGTGAGCACTGATGATCATGGCATCTTGCTGTTATTTATAGGCAGTAAAAGAAAGGTTAATGCAAGGGAAGCACTGACAAGGTGGTTTTGCTTTGGAGGGCCATGTTTGATCATCCCCCTTACCACCAGATTTTTTCCAGTGTATTAGCAGGTGTCTGATAAGCAAATGAATTCCGGAAATTGATCTTCAATATAGCTACGAAAATGTTTCTACACCACAGCAGTGTCTTACTGATCCGTGTCCTCTTTTTTTTTTTTTTTCACGTGGCCTAAAGTCTTTTTGCTAACAGTGTAATAAGTCTGATAAACTAATTGATAGTACGCTAAATCTGAAAGTGTAATGGCTCTACATGATGTTCTTCTTGGGTGCTCTGAAAACATTTTTTAGCACCCTTGTACTTATTCACCAACACAGCCGTGAAAGCAGCACCGTAAAAAAAAAAAACAGCATGGTAGGATTTTGTGTGGTTTAACATGCCATTTCATTTTACTTGCTTTTCAGTCCTGGAAGCCACAACCACCACCACCCCCGCTCTTCGATGAATATGAAGATGATGATTGGTTGAACTGACTTGCCATAGCCATTGGTAACAACTTGCGTTCTCAGACTGTACTGCTCCTGGACAGTTATGGTTGGAACACTTCCATGACTTTCTTTTCTATTTGGGCAGTTATTGCAAAGCCTGTGTTGCACTGTTAGATGGGACACAAGTCAGTGCAAGCTGTAGCACAGAGGCCTTGGCAAGTCTGATAGGGTGTGACACTTAGCCTTTGTTTGAACTGAAGTCTTGTGACATTTTATGCTAAGATATATATTATATATACATGGAATGCACACTTTGCCAAGGTGTGTACGTATTAGCTTATGTGTCAGTCAGTATATTTAATGTACATACACATTTTGGATAAACACTTTTCTAGACAAGCTTGCTGTGGTGTTCTTCTTTAAATAAAAGGTGGGACAGGGACATCTCACAGGAGTGTGCCACTGTTGTGACATTTTTAAACGAAATATACATGTTGTTGCTGTTCAGGCAGCTCGAGATTTGCCACCATGATGGCCACTTTTGTAATGCACATACCGTATTGTAATACATGAAAACCTTCCTATAGCAAATAACAGAGCTGTTCACGCATGTTTAAAGGACCCCAGGTGGTCAAAATTAATCCAGAGTCACTCCACTATAGTGTCTCATAATCGAATCATAGTTTTGGCGCGTAAAAAAACAAAACATGATCATTAACCAGCACATACCATATTTACACGATTGTAAGTCGAGCTATTTTTTAAAATTTTTAAATCTGAAGTGGGGGGGTCGACTTGCAATCGTAACCAAAATATCATCATCATAATCATCAGCCTGGCTACGCCCACTGCAGGGCAAAGGCCTCTCCCATACTTCTCCAACTACCCCGGTCATGTGCTAATTGTGGCCATGTTGTACCTGCAAACTTCTTAATTTCATCGGTTCACCTAACTTTCTGCCGCCCCCTGCTACGCTTCTATTCTTGGAAGCCAGTCCGTAACCCTTAATGACCATCGGTTATCTTCCCTCCTCATTACATGTCCGGCCCATGCCCATTTCTTTTTCTTGATGAGATGTCATTAACTCGCTTTTGTTCCCTCGCCCAATCTGCCCTCTTCTTATCCCTTAACATTACACCCATCATTCTTTCCATAGCTCGTTGCATTGTCCTCAACTTAAGTAGAACCCTTTTCGTAAGCCTCCAGGTTTCTGCCCCGTAGGTGAGTACTGGTAAAACACACATGTTATACAATTTTCTCTTGAGGGATAATGGCAACCTGCTGGTCGTGATCTGAGAATGCTTGCCAAACACACCCCAGCCCATCCTTATTCTTCTGATTATTTCAGTCTCATGATCCGGATCCGCCGTCACTACCTGTCCTAAGTAGATGTATTCCCTTACCACTTCCAGTGCCTCGCTACTTATTGTAAACTGCTGTTCTCTTCCGAGACTGTTAAACATTACTTTAGTTTTCTGCAGATTAATTTTTAGACCCACCCTTCTGCTTTGTCTCTCCAGATCAGTGAGCATGCATTGCAATTGGTCCCCCGAGTTCCTAAGCAAGGCAATATCATCAGTGAATCGCAAGTTACTAAGGTATTCTACATTAACTCTTATCCCCAATTCTTCCCAATTCAGGTCTCTGAATACCTCCTGTAAACACGCTGTGAATAGCATTGGAGAGATTGTATCTCCCTGCCCAACGCCTTTCTTTATTGGGATTTTGTTGCTTTCTTTATGGAGCATTCAGTGGCTGTGGAGCCGCTATAGATATCTTTCAGTATTTTTACGTACGGCTCGTCTACACCCCGATTCCGTAATGCCGGCATGACAGCTGAGGTTTCGACTGCATCAAAGGCTTTCTCGTAATCAATGAAAGCTATATATAAGGGTTGGTTAAATCTCGCACATTTCTCTATCACCTGATTGATAGTGTGAATATGGTCTATTGTTGAGTAGCCTTTACGGAATACTGCCTGGTCCTTTGCTTGACAGAAGTCTAAGGTGTTCCTGATTCTATTTGCGATTACCTTAGTGAATACTTTGTAGACATCGTACAGTAACAGTAACGGACGGTTTATAACTTTTCAAGTCTTTGACATCCCCTTTCTTATGGATTAAGATTATGTTGGCGTTCTTCCAAGATTCCGGTATGCTCGAGGTCATGAGGTATTTCATATACGGGTGGCCAGTTTTCTAGAACAGTCTGCCCACCATCCTTCAACAAATCTGCTGTTACCTGATCCTCCCCAGCTGCCTTCCCCCTTTGCATAGGTCCCAAGGCTTTCTTTACTTCTTCCGGCATTACTTGTGGGATGTCACATTCCTCTAGACTTTTCCCTCTTCCATTATCGTTATGGGTGCCACTGGTACTGTATAAATCTCTATAGAACTCCTCAGCCACTTGAACTATCTCATCCATATTAGTAATGATATTGCCAGCTTTGTCTCTTAACGCATACATCTGATTCTTGCCTATTCCTAGTTTCTTCTTCACTGCTTTTAGGCTTCTTCTGTTCCTGAGAGCATGTTCAATTCTATCCATGTTATACTTCCTTATGTCAGCTATATTACGTTTGTTGATTAACTTGGAAAGTTCTGCCAGTTATATTCTAGCTGTAGGGTTAGAGGCTTTCATACGTTGGTGTTTCTTAATCAAATCTTTCATCTCCTGTGATAGCTTACCGGTACCCTGTCTAACGAAGCTACTACAGACTTCTATTGCACACTCCTTAATGATGCCTATAAGATTGTTGTTCATTGCTTCAGCACTAGGGTCTTCTTCCTGAGTGCGGCCCAAAAAACGGCGATTTTGCCGAATACCTGTTCTGTAGCTTGATCCGGAATTCCTCTGTTTTCCCTCTTACCGCTTACTCATTGATCGGCTTCTTATGTACCAGTTTCTTCTGTTCCCTCCTCAAGTCTAGGCTAATTCGAGATCTTGCCATCCTATGGTCACTGCAGCGCACCTTGCCGAGCACGTCCACATCTTGTATGATGCCAGGGTTAGCGCAGAGCATGAAGTCTATTTCATATCTATTTTCGCCATTCGGGCTCCTCCACGTCTAGTTTTGGTTATCCTGCTTGCGGAAGAAGGTATTCATTATCTGGAAATTATTCCATTGTGCAAACTTTACTATTAACTCTTCCCTGCTATTCCTATAACCTACCATATTCCCCCACTGACTTGTCTCCAACCAAAACATGGCACCGAATAAAAAGCGAAACCAACAGGATATCAGGGGAGCTACAACTAACGTTTTTAAATTAGGTCAGTTGGGTAAGCTGCATGGTTGCCTTGGCGACAGAGCGGGCCCCTCCCATCTTCAGTGCAGAGGCGGCGCTGCGGTCATATTAGGATTAGCTACAAGGGGCGGTCTGCTACTTCTCCATGTTGACCAACGGAAGCAAGCCATATCGCATCAATGAAATTCCGCTAATGCTTCTAGAGGTCTGATTGAATACCACTTACTCGTAAACAAAAGCTGCGACAGTCCCTACGCAATATTGAATGACTTGTGTTGTTGCATTCAAGAGGGCTCATCTGTGCCCGTCTCTTGGGTCAATTCCAAGGCATGACTGCGCTATTCTAGCATGTGAGCCGATAGTAATCATATATGCTTGTTTAAATTATCGTATAAATTAAGCTTGAAAATATATTTACAAACCATCCTACCACTTGAGCATTACAACGAGAATACAAAGGCCGCATTGCTAGTCTTGTACGACTGAGTGCCACGATGGTGCGGTGCTTCACGTCGGTAAGCACACCTCACTGCTGAGATACCCAACATTAACGGCACATTTTATCTGAAGATGCCTCATGTGCGCACTGCTCTTGGCTTTTCATTAAAATTTTCCCACCAGCTACAAAAGAGGTATGTAGAGTGAAGGAGGAAGTAATAAAAAAATAGAACACATTCCAAATACACGACATACCGGCAGTATTATACACATCTAATAAGCTCTATTTAAAAAAGCTTCAAGTGCCAATGATGCGTTTATTCACCAATGGAGTCAATTCACACTTCACATCATCATTTTCTTTCTAACAGAAGCAATAGCTCCACATGCAGTCAGCTGTTTGCATGCATCCTTTGCAGCGAAATGAATTCGCAACACAATATATAGGACTGCAACAGTTCTGCAGTCAGAGTGTTCTTGGGAGTACTGCATCCAACTCCTTGTATACTGTAGCTTTGTAGTGAATCCAGGATATTCCAGAAGGTGTGCACGCAGAGGCTGTTTTCTTGCACTAGATCGGAGATTTTAGTTTCGACGTTCCTAAATATGTTAGCTTCTGGGCACTCTGTGCCTTACGACTGAGTTTTGCTAATGCATGCAGTGCACTTTTAATGTTTTGAAAAAGTGTGTACGAGATAGCCACACAAATGGCACACAACACAATCTTGTGCAGCTAGCATGCTGTATCCATGATCTGGTGCAGCGTTTCCCTTTGCTGGATCACTCTTTGGAGAAGTGCATGCACAGCTTCGACAGTTTTAACTTGACCACAGCTTGGAGCTGTTCATGTGTTGCCAACTGTTCTTTCTTTCCTGCCTTCATGGTTTCTTGAAGAGCAGCGAGCACGAAAGTTGGCTGTGCCCCAACATTGCTATTGATGCAAGTCTTTATAGATGTGTAGGTTTCTGTATATGTGTGAGAAGCTCATGATAGTCGGGTGGTCTTCATCCCCTGCAAAGCATTTAGTGCCCTTGAAAAATCTCTTAAAGAAAGAAAAGTAGAATGACGTCTATTTCCCTGAAACATTTCAAAACACTTGCATCCCTGTACCAACAGATATGCAGCATACGTAACATTTCAAATAGTTTCCTCCTTTCCTTCCTCCAAGGGATGCTGGTTGAGTTTTCCTGTCAGGACATACATAGTGTGCTCCTTTAGAATGAAGGTCTCTGGTCAGATCAAAGACAGACACGAGGGACCCCATGGTCACTTGTGAGGCAAACATGACGGTTCCTTCTCTGATGTGGTTCTGCTCGGTCACATCTACAAGTCGAAGGAATTCTTGGACCAATTTAAAGTAAGCCAGTATGTAACATTCATTAGTAGTGTGCAAGAAAGTAAAAGATCAAGTTGCACACTTGCAATTGTGAAGAAAGCAGCAACATCACCAACATGAATGCGCTCGCCGAAAGCTGGTGGCTCGATCCCAAGACGATGCAAGCGCCAGCTCTCTGAAAGGATACAAGTTGGAGCCACCTCCGAAGCAGACTTTCCCAACTGACCTAATCTAAAAACGTTGGCTACAATGTAGTTACAATTTTATGTTTGCTCTATGGGCCCCCGTAGCTTTCCACTATCCCGCACATTTGTTTGTTTTTCGGAATTGTTCTTCACATGGAGGTTTGTGAGTTTTGGGAGGTTTGTAAGTTTTTAGATTGGGTTAGTTGGAAAAGTCCACTTCGGAGGCGGCTCCAACTCGTATCCTTTCAGAGAGGTGGTGCTTGCGTTGCATTGGGATCGATCCGCCGGCTTTCGGCGGGCGCGGCCAGTGCTTTTCTTGGTGTTTGCGCTGTCTGTCGCCGGCGTGCGCTCAGAAAAGTTCGTTTGCTGTTATCATGTACAGAAGACATGCATATACAGAAGACTTCAACATCCCGGCCACGAAAACTGTGATGGAACAGCGCAGTTCACATTATTGGTGAACAATCTTTTTGATGCCCTAAACGCGAAGCTGCCATGTTTTGGGATACGAAGCTCATCAAAAGAAATGGAGGTATGCAAAAACAAGCCAGTTTCACCAGAAACGCTAAGCAATGAATGTGATAGCAACATGCTTTTTACCGGATATAATGCTTGTTTGTACAATAAATTCTAGTAAACACTAGCTAAGTAAACACGCTGGGTGTAAACACAGGGAGAACTCGGTGCCCGCAGTAAGCCTCGGTTAGAACAGTATCGTGATGATCCAAGCATGAAACTTGCTTGTTCAAACACATGTGCTGTTCATGTTGCTGCTTTCTCCTATATTGCAAATGTGCAATAATGTAGAAAGTAGCGCACCCGCCGTGGTTGCTCAGTGGCTATGGTGTTGGGCTGCTGAGCACGAGGTCGCGGGATCGAATCCCGGCCATGGCGGCCGCATCTCGATGGAGGCGAAATGCGAAAACACCCGTGTACTTAGATTTAGGTGCACGTTAAAGATCCCCAGGTGGTCCAAATTTCCGGAGCCCTCCACGGCTGTGTGGGGTTGGGTGCTTTCGGCGTGGACTTGTGTATGTATGCAAATGCGGAATTTCGCTGGGCGACGACGTACCGTGGAACCGTAGCAGCAATGACGATGGCAGCAGTATTGTAGACGAGTAGTCCAGTGACCATGCCAGCTACTAATAAATTTTCGTTATGGAATGTGCCCGCGGGTGTGCTTTTTTTTTTCCTGTCACACGCGGTATGGGGGGTGTCGACTTCATCATCATCATCAGCCTAGTTACGCCCACTGCAGGGCAAAGGCCTCTCCCATACTTCTCCAACTACCCCGGTCATGTACTAGTTGTGGCCAAGATAAATATACCTGGTAGCGAAGCTTCCATAGGAGCCCATACGTTCAAAACATGGCGGTCCATCGCCGGTTCATGAGGCTTAGCGCCATCTGTATGTGGTGGGAACACTTCCGGCGTAAAAAAAAAATAACGTGACGCCGTGTCCGTTAAAAGCAGAAGTGACGTCATTTTGTTTTCGAAGGCGCGAAATTTGTTTTGTTGTTCTTCCTTTGGAGCTATATATTCAAATGCCCCGCCATTCGACTTGATGGGCGTTTCGAGCTTTCAGCGTGTAAAGCGATGCAGGAAAAGGCCAGCCGTACGGTTGTCGAAATCGCATCCCTGCACAGAACATACTTTCTTTGGAGGCCGACGAAAGCTTTAGGTGTAGAGTGCTGATCCTATTGTCGGATGCCAAGCCCGTCGGCCAGCGCAGTCGCACGAAAACAACTACACAATTATCTGGCGGTCGTAACTCACTACTTTTGACTGAACAGATTAAGAAACAATGAAGTTACCCGCGTCACCAATTTCAGACAAACTTCGACAAGCAAGAAAGCACAAATTGTGTGCGGGGCGTATTTCAACAGGTGATACGAGTGCGCCTTTCTGCCCATTTCAAGACTTGCATTGCACTGCGAGTGATAGTGGCGTCAACGCCCCCTGTAGCGATGGGCGCTGAAAAGAAATGCATTTATTAATAATAATAAAATAAACGTATTTTCTTCACTCATCACGAATATATAAAATTGACTAGGAATCTTATTTTCGTTGAATGAATCTAACTGTGTCTCGTTTGAATTAAAAAACGCGTTTTTCTTTCCCAATGTTTGTTCCCTCCGAACGTAGTCGCGCTTCAATCACTGCTCCCAAAACCCCCCATGCTGATGTCGGTGACAATCTATACTGAACCGTTTTTCGCCCGAAGCTTCGCGACCTATTTGAATCGACCTTGTTGTGGCCATGTTGTCCCTGCAAACGTCTTAATGTCATCCGCCCACCTAACTTTCTGCCGCCCCCTGCTACGCTTCCCTTCCCTTGGAATCCAGTCCATAACCCTTAATGACCATCGGTTATCTTCCCTCCTCATTACATGTCCGGCCCATGCCCATTTCTTTTTCTTGATTTCAACTAAGATGTCATTTACCCGCGTTTGTTCCCTCACCCAATCTGCTCTTTTCTTATCCCTTAACGTTACACCCATCATTCTTCTTTCCATAGCTCATTGCGTCGTCCTCAATTTCAGCAGAACCCTTTTCGTAAGCCTCCAGGTTTCTGCCCCATATGTGAGTACTGGTAACACACAGCTGTTATACACTTTCCTCTTGAGGGATAGTGGCAACCTGCTGTTCATGATTTGAGAATGCCTGCCAAACGCACCCCAGCCCATTCTTATTCTTCTGGTTATTTCAGTTTCATGATCCGGATCCGTGGTCACTACCTGCTCCAAGTAGATGTATTCCCTTACCACTTCCAGTGCCTCGCTACCTATCGTAAACTGCTGTTCTCTTCCGAGACTGTTAAACATTACTTTAGTTTTCTGCAGATCAATTTTCAGACCCACCCTTCTGCTTTGCCTCTCCAGGTCAGTGAGCATGCATTGCAATTGGTCTCCTGAGTTACTAAGCAAGGCAATATCATCAGCGAATCGCAAGTTGCTAAGGTATTCTCCATCAACTTTTATCCCCAATTCTTCCCACTCCAGGTCTCTGAATACCTCCTGTAAACATGCTGTGAATAGCATTGGAGAGATCGTATCTCCCTGTCTGACGCCTTTCTTTATTGGGATTTTGTTGCTTTCTTTGTGGAGGACTACGGTGGCTGTGGAGCCGCTATAGATATCTTCCAGTATTTTTACATATGGCTCATCTACACCCTGATTCCGTAATGCCTCCATGACTGCTGAGGTTTCGACTGAATCAAACGCTTTCTCGTAATCAATGAAAGCTATATATAAGGGTTGGTTATATATTCTGCACATTTCTCTATCACTTGATTGATAGTGTGAATATGGTCTATTGTTGAGTAGCATTTACGGAATCCTGCGTGGTCCTTTGTTTGACAGAAGTCTAAGGTGTTCCTGATTCTATTTGCGATTACCTTAGTAAATACTTTGTAGGCAACGGACAGTAGGCTGATCGGTCTATAATTTTTCAAGTCTTTGGCGTCCCCTTTCTTATGGATTAGGATTATGTTAGCGTTCTTCCAAGATTCCGGTACGTTCGAGGTCATGATCATTGTGTATATAGGGCGGCGAATCTTTCTAGGACAGTGTTCCCACCACCCTTCAACAAATCTGCTGTTACCTGATCCTCCCCAGCTGCCTTCCCCCTTTGCATAGCTCCTAAGGCTTTCTTTACTTCTTCCGGCATTACTTGTGGGATTTCACATTCCTCTAGGCTATTCTCTCTTCCACTATCGTCGTGGGATAAATCTCTCTAGAACTCCTCAGCCACTTGAACTATCTCATCCATATTGCCGGCTTTGTCTCTTAACGCATACATCTGATTCTTGCCTATTCCTAGTTTCTTCTTCACTGCTTTTAGGCTTCCTCCGTTCCTGAGAGCCTGTTCAATTCTATCCATATTATAGTTCCTTATGTCCGCTATCTTACGCTTGTTGATTAACTTAGAAAGTTCTGCCAGTTCTATTCTAGCTGTAGGGTTAGAGGCTTTCATACATTGGCGTTTCTTGATCAGATCTTTCGTCTCCTGCGATAGCTTACTGGTTTCCTGTCTAACGGCGTTACCACCGACTTCTATTGCGCACTCCTTAATGATGCCCGTAAGATTGTCGTTTATTGCTTCAACACTAAGGTCTTCTTCCTGAGTTAAAGCCGAATACCTGTTCTGTAGCTTGATCTGGAATTCCTCTAGTTTCCTTCTTACCGCTAGCTCATTGATTGGCTTCTTATGTACCAGTTTCTTCCGTTCCCTCCTCATGTCAAGGCTAATTCGAGTTCTTACTATCCTATGGTCACTGCAGCGCACCTTGCCGAGCACGTCTACATCTTGTATGATGCCAGGGTTAGCGCAGAGTATGAAGTCGATTTCATTTCTAGTCTCGCCATTCGGGCTCCTCCACGTCCACTTTCGGCTAACCCGCTTGCGGAAAAAGGTATGCATTATCCGCATGTTATGCTGTTCTGCAAACTCCACTAATAACTCTCCTCTGCTATTCCTAGAGCCTATGTAATATTCCCCCACTGACTTGTCTCCAGCCTGCTTCTTGCCTACCCTGGCATTGAAGTCGCCCATCAGTATAGTGTATTTTGTTTTGACTTTACCCATCGCCGATTCCACGTCTTCGTAAAAGCTTTCGACTTCCTGGTCATCATGACTGGATGTAGGGGCGTAGACTTGTACTACCTTCAATTTCTACCTCTTATTAAGTTTCACAACAAGACCTGCCACCCTCTCGTTATTGCTATAGAATTCCTGTATGTTACCAGCTATTTCCTTATTAATCAGGAATCCGACTCCTAGTTCTCGTCTCTCCGCTAAGCCCCGGTAGCACAATACGTGCCCGCTTTTTAGCACTGTATATACTTCTTTTGTCCTCCTAACCTCACTGAGCCCTATTATATCCCATTTAATATACCCTCTAATTCCTCCAATAACACTGCTAGACTCGCCTCACTAGATAACGTTCTAACGTTAAACGTTGCCAGGTTCAGATTCCTATGGCGGCCTGTCCGGAGCCAGGTATTTATAGCACCCTCTGCTGCGTCACAGATCTGACCGCCGCCATGGTCAGTTGCTTCGCGGCTGCTGGAGACTGAGGGCCGGGGTTTGATTGTATAGGAGGTTGTGGCCGTACTGCACCAGGGTGGCCAATACTGCTCTGGTGATAGAGTGCGTTACCGGTTCTCGTCACCGGGATCAGGCCGCACTCCAGGCCTGTTTCTGCAATTTTCTCAACACACGGTTTTTTTTTTTTCCGGTGGAGAATTGCGCGGCACCGGGATTCGAACCACGGTCCTCTTGCACGGGAGGCGGATACTCTACCGTCCCCGCAGGAGTTAAATTAAAGAATTAAATTATGGGGTTTTACGTGACAAAACCACTTTCTGATTATGAGGCACGCCGTAGTGGAGGACTCCGGAAATTTCGACCACCTGGGGTTCTTTAACGTGCACCTAAATCTAAGTACACGGGTGTTTTCGCATTTCGCCCCCATCGAAATGCGGCCGCCGCGGCCGGGATTCGATCCTGCGACCTCGTGCTCAGCAGTCTAACACCATAGCCACTGAGCAACCACGGCGGGTCCCGCAGGAGTTGTACGCCTCATTTAACCTACAGTGGTGCCTTATTTGATCAGTTAAGGTGGACCAATCTGAGCTCGGTTATACCGCACGGATGGCACTCGGCTAGAGAACCTGGTATTTATGACCTGCACATGTGTGGCCATACATAATTGGGGATATATATATATATTTTTTCTTTTTTTAGGAGCGTTCCCGTACAGTGATAAAATAAAAGAAATTACATTAAAAAAAGAAAAGAAAGGGAAAAAAAGGAAGAGAACAGGTGAGTTGAACTCGTGACCTTTGGATGTTGCCCGGAAAGATAGCTCAGTCGGTTGGCTCGTCAGGCCCCACGTTACTTTGAAGCGCCATAGCTCCCGCATACTTTCTTGGAAAAATGGCCGCCCGAGTAGAAGAGCGAACTCGAGCGGCTTTAGGGACTAGGAAAAGCTTGATCACGTGCTCGGCGAGCGCGTGATCGAATGCGCGCGCTGTTGCTTTGTCTCTGCGTGTAGTAGTTAAGAGAGCCCGTTTAAAGGGAAGCTGAAGAGTGTCGAATTCAATAAGACGCTCATATACGGATGCGGGAACATTATAAACCATGTAGGTAAAATTTGGAGGTTTTTTTTCAATTGGGAGCGACGTAATCGTCGGTTAAAATTGCGCTGTAGCTCAGCTCCCCGTCGAATGCCGCGCGCTGCTGCTGACGCTGACGATGCGAGCGGAGACCGGAAACCGCGGTGTTGTGACGTCAACACTAGTGTTCCGTTCCTTCGCAGCCTCCGCGTCCGTGCCTGACCGGGCTTGTCTCTGCGTGCGTACCATCCTAATCTGCTTCGATCGACCCTGCATTCCTTTGTTGGTGCGTTTGCGTGTATGTAGAGTGGTAGTCAACGTGCGCAGCATCAAATGAAGTGGTGGGCCGATCATGCCGGCTTTCTGTGCAGCCTACGGTTGCACGAACACCAGCGGCCGCGACAATGTTCTCTTCCATTACTTCCCACAAGACAAGAAGCTTTTAACGAAGTGGGAGGCTGCTGTGAAGCGAAAGAATTTCAAGCCCTCAAGAACAACAGTGCTGTGCTCCAACCACTTCCGCGACGACGATTATCACCAGAATTTATCATTAGTACGTGCGTTGGGTTTGCCAGTCAAGTCGGCTCGTCTAAGGCGCGGCGCAGTGCCGTCAGTGTTCGCGTACACAAGGAGCTCGTCACCGCTGTTATAAAGCACGCAGCACGTATATGGCCACAGAATGAGAGAGGACTACTTGCCGCTAGCAGGCTTTCTAAACGCAGCGCGAAAAGATCGGAGCAACGAAAACAAAGACGGCACGAGTGCGGACTGACTGATGATAACTGGTGTTGGAAGGCCTTATGAATACACGAACTCGCCCAAACCTGGATTTTGATTTACTGCGACTCCTCCGTGTTAGCACGCTGAACGGAAGGTGCATGTTTATCTCCCGCCCTTGACGCAGGTTTCGTCGCAAAGCGCCGCGAATTTTCTTTTTGCACGTGTGTTGCAAAACAGCCTGCATGCAGCTACCATAACGCAGTGCAAATGTAGAGTTTGCATGTACTGGAAAGCCTGCGCACGCCAGGACGCTACGCTCCCCCCTTCTCTCGCGCACAGCAAGAAACCGACCGTCTCACGTAGCCGACGGAATTCGCCGCCTTTACGACTTCGGTTACGAGTAGTGTGCGGATGGCGCACAGATGAAGGTCACTACACGTACTGCATGAACCGGGAAGCTTTTCACGCGTTTAAACCGTTTCTGTAGATCGCCGACAGCTTTGGACAGCGCACAAATGCCGACGATCGCATCCCCGCTTACGTTCCACGAGGAGGCATGCAGGAACACAACACTACAGTTGTTTGACCGGAAACGAGCTCACTAGATCGGCGAAAGATCGGCGAGATCACTAGATCACTTTGCAAAAAACATACTCACCAAAGAGCATTTCCAACACGAGGAGATCCCAAGACTTGGCTGCTTCGTTTTAGCCATACGGCCTATGGCACGACGCAGTATCGTTTCGCTTAACGCCCGTGGTATGAAAAAGGCCATTAGCGCGTGCTATCGCACAAGAAGTTGGCTCAGAATCAACTGCTACGGTTCAACTGCGCATCGAACACTCTCACAGTGCAAACGTGCGACGAAATACAAGCATCAAATTTACTAAAGTGGAACACCCAGGAAATTCCGTCGGCGCCACCTCTTTCAGTGTCGTGCGCACCAGGTCCCGAGCGAGGGCATCCCAGGTAGCACAAAAGAGATACGTAACGTTTTCGTAGCGTTTATCCAAGACGACAAAAACGGGTTGAAGAAGACACGAATGAGAGAACTTCGGCGGGAAAACGTCGTATATCTCTGCTAATGTCCGGCTTAATTACTTTCTTGAGACGATCTAGAACAGGTCTGCAAGACGTATTCGAAAAGCTGGTCTAGAAATAGGATTGGGAAAGACACAAGTAATCCCTTTGCCAAAACTATTCGTAACCAATTTCTAAACGTTTTTAGGACGTTATCAAAAAGCTGGTCTAGAAGCGGTCTTGAAAGGTTTACGATCTCTGAAGCTAATTTTCGCGGGTGACGGGCGCGATCAGACATCGTTGTTCAAAACACGCGTTTAGTTTCGCCTCACGCGACTGGCCTATGCCGCGCAGACGTCGTCAGCCGCACCCGTTGGCACGGCCTAAGCCAATCGCGTGAGGCGAAACTGATCGGGCGTTTCGACCAACGATCTCCAATCGCGCCCCCAGATGAGTAGAAGCGTCGGTGTTGACTGTAAGAGCCACGGCGCAGTGCCAAGCACTGTTCCCCGCATGGCCGGCGCATCCTCCACCAAGTCGCACGAAAATGAGCCTGTTAGGAATAATAAATCCTTAATACCGCCTTTAGTAAGCTACGATGCTTACAACCAAAATGGGAATGACATCCTGCAAAGAACAAATGGCCACGTCTTGGCAGGTGGCCAGACCAAGCCCTTCATGCCAAGAGTGCATGAAATGAGAACATTGTGACAAAGAAAAACACTTTATTAAAATGTAATGCTTATGCAAGGTTCGAACAAACTGTGTGAGAAATGCAAATAGAAGTAAAAGTACATCAACAATGACAAAAGTCGCAGAAAGAATTCGTAATGAACTCGAAAGTGAACATTCACTAGCACATAAACAGAATTCCAAGTACACATGCAAAAATGAACAGAAAACCTGGAGTGTACTAAAGTGTCTAATTTATCATAGTAAAGTGCACGTGCTATTAAATGGACCAGAGTTATGCAGAAATGACATCTGAGCGAATGGAAGAAGTAGACTGAAAAATTCAAGAGTATGAATCGGATGGTAACTGCCTCCAAGCAATGTTACGAATCAGCTAGAAGCTTGGAAAGAGCACAAAAAGAAATACCACCGCATACCATCATAAAACAATCCTGTGACAGAAATAAAAAAAAAATGGGAACAATGCAAAATTGGAAATTTTGCCTTTAGGATATATCAAGGAAGGTAATGGCGAGAAAAAATAACCATACAACAAAAAAGCAATAAAGTGAAATTAGTACAGCATACTTAAACAGGGGATTCAGTGTAACAAGTGAACACTACTGTAGTACAGCGAACGATGAGACAGTAATGCTGCATCTTGCCACTCCAGAACGTAAGAAATGAATATGCAAGCCTCATATTAGAAACTTACATAAACATGAAAATAAACTGGAATGCACTGGAAGCTGCATTTGTGTAACAAAGGAAGCAATGGTCATAATGAATAGTAAGTGTTTTATCTAAAAAGCCCTTTACAAGAGGCAAAGTTCTACCTCTCTGGCAAAAACAAAGTTGCAACGAATAATTTGCAAACCAGCAAATACATTAATTAGCACACTGACATGTCACACTTTGCGCACATCTCCAGCCTCCTAAAGTAAAAAAAAGCACTCTGAATGAGAAAAACGTTTAACACATGTAGCCCAGAGCAAATTCTTTGCCAGTTCACTCACATTTCCACATGCAAAAACATTTGCCACAAAGTCCAGGCACAGTTCCACTGATGTTTACCAATTCACCCCCACTTTCACGTCCAAAAATATTTGGCACACAGTCCAGGCAGAGCTTCATAGATAAACAGCTTGAGAGCACCCTACTGATTATTGTGCAGTCCCGCTGCTGGAAATAGAACTGCCGCACATGCTGGTAGTGGTTTCAATGTAGACACACTTGCTGCCCTGGACAGGTATGCTCAGATATCTGCACTGGTGCTCCATTTTGTCGAAGTAGACACATTGATGCAGTACGCTGGTAATTGAAACGTTTCGAATGCACAAGTATTGGCTTCACCAGAAAGACTTGCCCACATACCACCACTGGCATATATATGCACTTGCTCTTCACTCAGTAGCATTGAACTTAAAGTGTTCCCTATATGGGAGCCATGTGTAAAACCAGTGTCACACGACCATTCTCGATCGCGATCAAGCCCGATCCGGATCGAAATTATCGATGCGACTGACTCACTCTCGTAACTTGCGCAAAGGAGCCAATCACGACCGAGAAATTCGATTTGTAACGGACTGGATAGCGGCTAAAAGAGCCCCGTGTGAAACCGGTATCAAATAAAGCACAGGCGTACGCTAGGAAAACGTGTTGCACAAGGACAAAGAACTGCGACATGCCCTGTTGTGCAAAGCGCGCGAACAGAACACATGTATATATTAAAGAAAAAACTGCGAGAGCGCTTCGCGAACTCCATGCGCACACATGGCACCCGCACGAACTCGGCAGGCCGCCGACTAAGTAAAGCGCGAAGGACGCACAGCGTACATTCCGACACATGTCCCAAACTGCAAACAATCGTACTACCTAAAGCATACAAGTTATTTTATACCAAGGGCATACTCGACTCAGGTATGCAGTATCCACAAGCGAGTTATGCAGCGTACATGCTGTATCCATTCGCCAAATAGTAAGATTGATAACAAGCACAAAGCTACAAGGGACTCAATACATTACTACCATTTGAGGCGTCAAATAAAATCGAATTTGGCCGTTTCATATATTGGACACAATATATGAACACATGTGGTACCCGGTAATACCACGAAATACCCATCACGTGGGTAAAGGGGGCGAAAACACAATCGAGAACCTGAAGCGCAAACGATAAAAGCACGGTATAGTGCACTGTAGCGCGAGGGAAGAAAATAGGGCGAGCACTTGACCTCACCTTTTGGGATACCGCACTAGTACTGAATCATTAAAAAATAAAAGCGTGTTTGAACCAGTTTCCTTGTCTGCAACACTCTTGCTAAACGGGAGACTAAAATACCACGATGACGGCTCTATTGCGGAGATCGGCAAGGTGCGCGCAGACAGAAATTTTGCTGCCTTTCTTCGCATTCTGCAAAATGCTTTCTTGTTAGGATCACGCATAGCGGCCGATCCCGACGCTAGGGACACACAGGCACGATTTCGTCCCTCTAACTTTCGTCCTTATACTGCCCTTAACGCCTTAATTACAGCGTCAGTGAAAAGGCGCCTCACATAACATGACAATGAACTTG
Organism: Dermacentor albipictus; assembly: GCF_038994185.2. Lineage (NCBI taxonomy): Eukaryota > Metazoa > Arthropoda > Arachnida > Ixodida > Ixodidae > Dermacentor > Dermacentor albipictus. The sequence goes on from NW_027225567.1 coordinate 13,047,800, forward strand.
AAGAGCTGATCAGTGCCCTCCACTCCGCGCCCCCCAATTGAAAACACTACTGATTTCCAAATTAAGCTACACAAACAGATCGCACAACCCAAACTAATCACAGGACGTCGTTTTCTTGACGGCAAAACCTTGCAACACTTACATGACAAAGGGCAGCGGCAGCACATTCAGAACAGCCGCTATCATACCACAGCGCAATGCAAGTGCGATAACGCTATTATGCCCGGCTCAAACAGATCGCACAACCCAAACTAATCCAGGGTGTCTACCAACCGGGAAAACCGGGAATTCTCAGGGATTTCGCGTAGTCTGGAAAAAGTCAGGGAAAACTCAGGGAATTTGGGCCTCTATCAGGGAAAATTAGCGGCAATTTTATTGAAAGGGTCGAAAGTCGCGGTCATGCTGGCTCGAGTAGCAGACAGGAATCGTAATGAATCGTCTTTGACGCCCTGTCGTTGGCAGGAGGAGTTGCCAGTGTACAGTCAACGAGCGACTTTCCGGATTTCCAATAATTTGGACGGCTTCGCGGCGCCACCTCGTACCCCATAGTGTCAACGTATCAGAACGTGTGAAATTTCCGACGCAAGAACTCTTTGCCGTCCGATTTTCCGGACGTTTTGCCGCGACCGCAGGTCCGAAACGGCATTAATCAAAGGCACCACCGCTGCCGTCTTGATTACTTCGCCGCCTCGAACCGGCACTCTCGCACGCAGATCCGCTGGCACCCGTTGCCACCACTGCGGCAACGCTAGGCCTAGCTGCTTCGACGTTCGCTATGAAGCTTCTTGCCAGTGGGTGCCGAACTTTTTATTGAAAGAATTCGCTGCTGTCAGCAATGGCACGGACTCCACCTTTGTGGTCCTCGCGATTGGCTTAGAAACCTGGAAAACACGGTGCGTTGCATAATGCCGGTTCGTGAAAGTCAGCTTCGCCTCTGTACAGAAATGTTACTCGGTAAAGCTTACGGAAAAGTATTGCAGTGAAGCATAACAAGCGTGGGAAGGGGCTATTGCCACGGAATACAGTATGTATATCTTAATTATGCACGCAGGCACCCGGCATTTCCTGTCACAGTACGAGCACAGGTATGCCTAATACGTGTACCGAAAGGCCTTCAGAGCGTTTTCGAACGTGCCTGTGGCGGTTTGAGCCCCTAAGGGCAGTAAATGACACGCATTTATTTTTTTCCAACTGGCCGATTTTTCGGACGTTTTTGCGGCCCCTAGGGAGCTCGAAACATCGGTCGTGGACTGTGCAACTGATCAAGATGCTTCAAACGGTCCTTGGGGCGAACGAGTGGCGGAAGGCGGACAAGAACAGAAGTGACCTACGCATTGAGGAATAAACGAGAAAGGAAGCTTGTTGCCGCCGTTTTGAAAGAGCTTGAGCTCAAAAAATAAAGTTTTGGCTGATGCCGAGATGCAGGTGTCCCTCATCCAAACCAAAATACACTCTTTGAAGCAGTGCAACACAACACTCGGGCGTCGTGCGCGGGCTGAGAGTATGTCAGGACTGTTGAGGTTGACTTACGAGCTGTTGAGAGAGAATCTCAATTGTGACAGAGTTCAGGCCTCATTCCACTGAGGTTGCTATCAGTTGATAGAAATAGCTCATAGTAGAAAATATTTGCCTTTGTATGCATCTCCTTTTTATTCGTATTTGATAATGTCCGACCCTATTTGCAATTGTTTTCGATGACACTTCATTTGCTGTGCATTTTACTAACCCCTGCCTTCTATTCTCTTTTTGAATAACATCAACACTGCTCCTTAGTATTCAAATTGGATTAAGTTGCTTTTTTTGCATGTGCTTACTAGAGAGTGACAGCATCAGGTGATATGGTTTCAGCCCGTGTTGATATAAAACATAGTTCTGCATCACTCAGGGAAATTTGCAATGGCGCTCAGGGAAAACCTGGAAAACTCAGGGAATTTGGAAATGTCAACTTGGTAGACACCCTGAATCACAGAATGTCGTTTTCTTGACAGCAAAGCACTGCAACACTTACATGACAAAGGGCAGCGGCAGCACATTCACAACAGTCGCAAACAGACCATAGTGCCATGCGAGTGCGATAACGCAACTATGCCCGGCTTCACGAATAACGTGGCCGCCTTGGTCACATAACAATTGAAAACACTACTGATTTCCAAATTAAAACCACACAAACATATCGCACAACCCAAACTTATCACAGAATATCGTTTTCTTGACAGCAAAACACTGTAACACTTACATAGCAAAGGGCAGCGGCAGCACATTCAGAACAGCCGCAAACACACCACAGCGCAATGCGAGTGCGGTGACGCGACGACGCCATGACGACGCGACTATGCCCGGCTGCCGGCATCACGAATCACGTGGCCACCTTGGTCACATGATTTGACGACGGTATCGCCACCTTGCGCAAGGTTGGATCGCGTTGATGGGTTGTTGAAGATTGTAGAAGCCGCTAAAGAGGCTGACGCGCCGTGGCGTGGCGGTGGCGCCTTGAGTCGTTTTCAAAACGTATTCACTCCTCGTTTTTAAGCTGCCTGGCTTCCAACGTTATCAAAACGCATTCACCCCTCGTTTTTAAGCTATCTTGTTTGGAACGTCTTTGATGCGTCGATTTTGGTCAAAAATCCGTTTCAGACGTTGAATCCCTTAATACGACGTTTTCAAGACTTTGTGTGCTACATGTTACGTGGTGTTAGATACAGTTGCACACCTGATGAGACATTGGAGGCGCTGGCTGAAGCACTTGACAGTGAGAATGTGCAGGTACTTCTGAACCGCCCTATGGGAAAGACCGGGTCGGTGTTGATTACGTTCGCGTCATCCCGCCCCCCTCGATGCGTGAAATACTGGGATTTTCTCAAGAATGTTATCCCCTACGAGCCGCGATCCGTGGCGTGTTTCCGATGCCACGGGTTGGGCCATAAGCAAGATGTATGCCCTGAGGAGAATGCAGTGGGCCCTCGATGTGGTTCTCAGTTGTTAACATGACAGCCTTCTGCGGTGTCCTACGCTTCGGTAACCTCTGGTGTTCAGAAGTCTTCGCAGAAAACGTCTCGGTTCAGTCCGAATTACGGAGAAAACATCCAGGGTGTCTACCAACCAGGAAAACCGGCAATTCTCGGGGATTTTGAATAGCCTGGAAATCCTCCGGGAAAACTGAGGGAGTTTGTGCTTCTGTCTGGAAAATTGAGCAGTAATTTTGCTGAAAAGTAACGTAACAACAGAGAGGAATCGTAACGAATCCTCATTGACGCCGTGTCGTCCGCTGGAGGAGTTGCCAGTGTAGAGTCAATGACCGACTTTCCGGACGACCACGTACCACATAGAGTCAATGTATAACCACGTATAACCACGTGGCACCACCACGTACCCCATAGAGTCATTGTATAAAAACGTCTGAAATTTCGGACGCGAGAACCCTTCGCCGTCCGATTTTCCGGACCTATTGCCGTTGCCGCAGGTTCGAAACGGCATTAATCAAAGCCACTACCAACGCCGCCATTTTGGTTACCTTGCCGCCTCGAACCGGCGCTCTCGCATGCAGATCCGCTGGCAGCCGTAGCCACCACCACGGCAACACTAGGCCTACCTGCTTCAACGTTCGCTATTAAGCTCCCTGCTGTTCTGTGCCCTGTTTTTAATTGAACGAATTCGCCGCTGTCAGCAATGGCCCCGACTCCACCTTTGTGGCCCTCGCGATTGGCTTCGAAGCTCGGAAAGCACAGCGCGTTGGATAATGCCGGTTCCTAAAGGTCAGCTTCGGCTCAGTACATCGATGTTACGTGGTGAAGCATACGTCTAACGCGGTGAAGTATAACAAGTTTGGGAGGGGGCAATTGTCACGGGACACAGTATGTATTCTTTAATTATACGCGCGTGCACCCGCCATCTCCTGTCACAGTACGAGCATTGATATGCCTAATAAGCGTACTGGCAGGCCTTCAGAGCTTTTTCGGATGTGCCTGTGGCGATTTCAGCCCTTAGGAGCAGTTAAAGACATTGCATACTTAAAAGGAAGATGTCCGGAGACGACCTGGTCCGGACGGATGCAATGGATGCAATGGTAGGGTCCATACCATTGCATCATCCCGACCAGACGGGCTTTCGTCATGCTATCGACTTCATCTAAAAGACACTGCATTTATTTTTGCCAACTGGCCGATTTTTCGGACGTTTTCGCCAGAGGCGTCAGGCAGGGAGATACTGTTGTTCCATTGAAACTGTCCCGAAACGAAAAAGACAATTCGCCGCTAAGCGGACTCTAACATCACGCCCAGTTTCACCTACTCCTCTTAATGACGTAGTTCACTGTGAAGTTGTAAATATTGTAGGATTCCCGTCTTCTTAATGACATAGTTCACAGTGAAGCTGTAAATATTGTAGGATTCCCGTCTGCTAAGTGGCGGTACTTGCACAGGTCACTACTTCATAAAAGAATAAGAATAAATCACTCCACAGTCAAGATATGTATTCGTAGTCTGTGTGGTTCAATAATAATAATGATAATAATAACATACATAGATGCGTCGACTGAGGTAAAATGCACCACTGCTTCGCTGCTCGTCCTTCACAGAGTGGAAGGGCTGATGAATTTTTTATTCACCTTCACGTGCATTTATTTATAATTTATTTAATTCAATTAAGAACAAGTAATTTCCCTTATGCTGTTCTTGGTGTCTTTGTAGACTTCTTATGACATTATTAATGAACATCGGGCCCCTCGCGGTTTCCACGGCTGTTGGATAAAAAGAAGTGCGGCCTGCCTGCTGCGTTCATCGAAAACGCTGTCATCTGCCGCGACCCCACCAGACCGGGACTGTTGTCCGGGATCGGCACAGAAAATCCGTCTGGAACGCGCTTGGAACGCCGTCGCCCGTGGAAGCCGACGCGTCCCCTCCCCGCAGCTAGGCCCAGGCAAGTGGCCCAGAATGCAACTACGGCTGTCGCGGGCTCCCATTGCAGCCTGCCTGGCGCGGCCGGCCGCACCTTTTTTAGTGGCACGAGCATCGAACGACACTCTTGTTTGTTGCGCTGCCTTTCCGCTTCACCTCCAGAGACGACCGGGGACCAAATTCAAAATATATCGGAAAACAATAGAAGAATAGTACAGTACACAATTCGTGGGTTTCGTTATAGATATGCTATCAGAGCATCAGTTTAGTTAGATGTTGAGTTACTGAAGTGTTTGGAATAATTAGAATTAATTAGAAATCACTGATTACCGTACATAAAAGCACAGAATCGTAGACTTTAGAGATCCGCCACGTGAGCACGACTTCGGTGAAATTCCTGGAAACCCGGACGTTGAATGCGAAAGTAATCTGCTCTCTTCTTATCCCTTAACGTTACACCTATCATTCTTCTTTCCATAGCTCGTTGCGTCGTCCTCAATTTGAGTAGAACCCTTTTCGTAAGCCTCCAGGTTTCTGCCCCGTACGTGAGTACTGGTAAGACACAGCTATTATATACTTTTCTCTTGAGGGATAATGGCAACCTGCTGTTCATGATCTGAGAATGCCTGCCAAATGCACCCCAACCCACTCTTATTCTTCTGATTATTTCAGTTTCATGATCCGGATCCGTGGTCACTACCTGCCCTAAGTGGATGTATTCCCTTACGACTTCCAGCGCCTCGCTGCCTATTGTAAATTGCTGTCTAACTGAAGACCGTCCAACTGGCCGAAATCGCCGCTAGGGTCCAAGGACTCCTGGCCGTCGTCTAGGTGGGAAGACTTAAAGCCTTCCCTACATCTGTTGGACAAATAAAGTTTTACAATCCAATCCAATCTCTTCCGAGACTGTTAAGCATTACTTTAGTTTTCTGCAGATTAATTTTTAGACCCACTCTTCTGCTTTGCCTCTCCAGGTCAGTGAGCATGCATTGCAATTGGTCCCCTGAGTTACTAAGCAAGGCAATATCATCAGCGAATCGCAAGTTACTAAGGTATTCTCCATTAACTTTTATCCCCAATTCTTCCCAATCCAGGTCTCTGAATACCTCCTGTAAACACGCTGTGAATAGCATTGGAGATATCGTATCTTCCTGCCTGACGCCTTTCTTTATTGGGATTTTGTTGCTTGCTTTATGGAGACAACCATCAGACAGCCTAATGTCGTAGATGACATTAGGACATGTGTGCCGTAGTGAAAGGAAGATGATCTGGTAAAAGTATAGTAAAAGTATTCACGAGTAAGCTTCCTCCGCCCGATATGTGCAATAGGTTGATCAATTCTGTTTCAAGGAAAGGTACGTGAGCATATCTTGTTTTTAATGTCGTTGGATGTCTAGCTCAGTAGAAAGCTTGCAAAAATGATCCCAGTGCTTCAAAGCGTGCTGCACTGCAGGTCTTAAATCGTGTCACGGAACTCTTTTCAAACTGTAAAGCTAGGTTTCCTGGGTGGTAAGGCGGCAGCATAACGGTGGTGCTTCAGATACGTACGCAGTGAAGCTGTGTGCGTAATTCACTTTTTGAACTCGCGACGCATTCATGGAATGAGTGGTAATCGTTCTGTCGTCGAACATTACGGTGGCTTCAAGTTTCTAAAGAGCGCAGAAACGAATTTTACAACGTATACAATGAAACTGTTGTGTACTTTACGAACTCTATAAGCAATGTGATTTATAATAATATGCTTGAAAAGGGCAATAGGAGCGGCTATTTAACGCTATTTTAGAGAGCAGCGGACTACACGCTCCGACATTTTGTAGGTTCGGGCAGTCAACTTTTGAAGCCAAGTGACCGATCAAAGCCTTGTGACATCACTGTCACTGTGTTAGCAAAAATCCTCAACTAGACAAGCAGTTCGTCACAACACAACAGCTGCCGTACTAATTACAACGCCGCACAGCCGCCCACCGCGTAGCAGACGAACAGGTTATAAAAGCGCCACCTACGGCCGTCGGTTGAACGAAAGTGGGCGCAAGCTGCTCCCATAGAAGCCGGATATCTGTGCAGGTCTGGAGTTCCAGTAGGTCGTGCTTAAGTGTACTGAAAAATTGTTCTTGTGTATTCTCTTTATGTTACTTTATTTTCATAAAAACAAATTAACTAACGTTCCAACTATTGTGAAGATCATTAATTTGTTTACCATAAAGTTGGAAAAATTATCGATCACGCGCCCTGGTCAGCCAATCGGATAGCTCGCCCCACTGACGTCATATGGGTGATTTCGGTCATATGGGTAGGGGTAGCTCAAAATTCCGCCGAGCAGTGTGCTGCGATCGGCAGCGATGTGGATTTTTAAAACCTTATAATAAATTACACGCTTTACGCGGAGCACTTAGATGTGTCAATTAATGATCAGAAGAACCTACTCTAACGACTCATGCAGTACGTTTGTAGAAAATCGTCAAAAGCGTTTCAGGGTCCCTTTAACCTGTAAATAATGGAAAACAGTTGCCTGGCATACACTGACTGACTGAATAAACTTTATTGAAACCAGCAAGAGATGGTGGCTGGGCCTAGGCCTCCCACGTGGGGACGTCGAGGTGTTGTCTCTTCGCCGCCTCGCAGGCCTGCTGGGTCGCCCAGAGTTGGTCGTCAAGGTTGGGGCTACGCAGGGCAGCGTGCCATCTCGACGAGAGGGTCGTGTGGTTAGTGTCGGGGTATTGGTGTGTACAGTCCCAAAGCATGTGTGGAAGTGTGGCTGGCTGTGTCTTGCAGATATGGCACGTGGGATTGGGGTAAATGTCTGGGTAGATCTTGTTGTAAAGTTGTAACGAGGGGTAAGTATTGGTTTGTAGCAGGCGGAAAGTTGTAGCCTGCGCTCGGGATAGTTTGTTGTGTGGGCCGGGGAAGGTTCTACGCTCTAAGTAGAAGGACTTCACAAGATCATTGTAGCGTGTCAGGCGATCCCTACCGGTGGGGGCAGCCTCCCCTTCTCCCGCGCGGTTAACTAGGCCTCGCGCTAGGGAGTGGGTAACCTCGTTGAGGTTGGGGAGGTGCGGGTGGACGGTGCCTACATGAGCCGGGAACCAGACGAGTGTAACCTGATGGTCGGTTGAGCGGGGCGCTTGTTGCAAGATGCGCAAGGCTTGGTGTGAAATACGGCCGTTGATATAGTTGATTAACGGCAGAGCAGGAGTCAGAGACGATGGTATGGCATGTTGGGTCTAGTGTGGCTAGCGCGATGGCCACTTCTTCAGCTTCCTCAGCGTGTGGGGTTACTAGGCTGATAGCATGGTGGAGAGAGCCTTCACGCATTGTGACGGCTGCAAAGCGGGTACCGTGGGGATACTCGGCGGCGTCGACGAAACTCACACCGTCGTGGCGAGTAAGGGATTTGGTGAGAGCCGTGGCACGTGCTGTGCGTTCGTAATTTGCCACATCACCTACGTTGCTGCGTATCTAAACTGGTACAAGGCTGAACACACCAAGATCAACATACTTATACGCGGTGTCTATAAACAAGCCCTCGGCCTCCCCGGTTGCACCAGCACTGACCTCCTCCTTCAACTAGGCGTCCACAACACACTGGACGAGCTCATCGAGGCCCAACGTCGCTCTCAGCTGGGGAGACTCACTCTCGCAGTGACGGGTCGCCATATCCTCACCTCGCACGGTATCACCTACCACCATCAACACGGCCATAAGCACCAGATCCCCTCCACAATACGAGCTTGGATTCACGCCGATCCTATCCCCAGAAATATGCATACACTAGAGTGTACTAGAATGGGGGAGTGGGTCCAACGCAGGCCCCGGCAAGCGGCGAGAGTGAAGCAAGAAACGTTGAAATTTGCGGCGGCACTGCAGTCGCCTTCTTCTTAAAACTCCTGCTTTTCGCGACGTTCCGGCCGATCCGGTTCCTCGGCGACCCGCCGGAACCACGCCTACCGACGATGGTTACGGCGGCGCCGAGCTGTCGTCTGCTCGAAACACCGTCGTGCTTGTGTTTGTTTCGTTAATTTTTGTTGCTAGTATGTGCGGAGAAAAAAAGAATACAATAAAATCACTGCTTTGTCATGAATTGAGATTCCTCGCTTCCGTCAAACGATGTCGCCTGCACGATGTTTACGCGCGCAGACGGCCTTCGCATATGTCTATAGTTTGTCTCGTAACTCCGCGACTTGGCAGAGTGTTCGAAGAATGAGAGGATGAGCACACCTCGGCGAAAGAACAACTGTTGTATAGTGGGTTGCAAAACCGTATACAGTAGATTGAAAGGTCAGGCCAAGCTCTCGCTCTTCCGAGTCTCTAAAGATGAAGAAAGACGACGCATGCGGTAGCCCCACAGTGGGTGTGCGCCATCGCATAAGGAATACCATACCATACCTCAATCTTCACCGCACCGATCGGCCCTTTGGAAGTCACAGACTCCATTTGTGAGCTGCACTTTGATGCAAAGTACATACTGAGGCATTACGTGCATATCATCGAAGGCCAGGAAGTATCTACACGGTTTGGAAAACCTGCGCTTCGGTCGGATGCGGTACCCACAATAGTTTGGCGTATTTTCCGGAGTATCTGTACAAGCAGCGTACACCCGATCAGCCCACGCGAAAGAAAACGGCCTCATATGGAAGAGATGAAGGCCGGTCCTCAAAGAGAACACTCCCGCTGTCAGTTGAACCGTGATTCAGATATGAAGCATGTGACAATGGAAACCTAAGCGAGCTCAAAGACAGACAAGCGATAACATGCTTCCTAATCCAAGCAAATATAAACAATGTGTTTTGCTTTATTCACCCAGGGGATCTGGAAAACCAACTACATCTCAGGCGTATGACGCATAAAAATAGGGTAGAAAACGGCAATTCCGTAAGTATTTTCAAAACAAACAATTAACCTACAAAAAATGTGCTGCACGTAACGGATAATGTGTCCCACATTCTCCCTAAATGTCAAATTGCTGCCGTTATTAGGGCATCGAGGAAATATATTTAGCATTCAATATATGGCCTTGAGAAAAGAAGAAAACAATTGTCTACCATTTTTTATTGAACCCCTAATTACGCCACACAGTTCATTTATTCCTGTACCTCATCCCTTTACTGCACATGATCTCCACTTCTTCGGAATATGAGCTCTTGATTTCGTTATCTCTTGACACAGTGAAACACGCACATACGGTTTAAAAAGGAGAGCAAACTGCAAACGCGATCCATATGACTCCGTGGCTCCAGCTAATCCAGGCACGGTCATCCTCGAACGCTACCGCAACGCTGCGCTCAACCGCGGCCGTGCTTCTGTTCGGCACACTCTAACGCTTGCGACCGGTGCCTCCGCGTTTGGAAGAGTACAGGGCCGATTTACACGGCCGTACAGGGATTGGGTGAGCAGATTGGGTGAGGAAACAAACGCGAGTTAATGACATCTTAGTTGAAATCAAGAAAAAGAAATGGGCATGGGCAGGACATGTAATAAGGAGGGAAGATAACCGATGGTCATTAAGGGTTACGGACTGGATCCCAAGGGAAGGGAAGCATAGCAGGGGGCGACAGAGAGTTAGGCGGGCGGATGAGATTAAGAAGTTTGCAGGCACGGCATGGCCACAATTAGTACGTGACCAGGGTTGTTGGAGAAGTATGGGAGAGGCCTTTGGCCTGCAGTAGGCGTAACCAGGCTGATGATGATGACAGGGATGTACCCCCTCAATTTTTCAAAAGTAGCGCCATTCTTAGATCTTTCCGCCACCCCGCTCGTGTCTCACCCTGGCGCTTCCTCCTCCACGCCTCCTTTCTCCCCAGCCTCCTCCGCTCCAGCATTGGCCAATCCGTGTCACGTGGAAGCGGGCGCCGCGCTTTTGTATATTTTTTTCTTTCCAGAGCGGAGCAGGCGCCGCGCTTTTGTATATTTTTTTTTCCAGCGCGCTCCGACCTCCATTGTTGAGCCTGCGCGACGAAAGTACGGCAGGCAGACTCACGGAGTGCGTTAGCGTAAAAGAATGTGTTAGGGCCGAGAACTTAATTGCGATGCCGTGCAACTGCGCCTTCGGTTGCCGCAACAGACACAGCGAGGGTAAAAAGCTTTTTGCTTTGCCATCCCGCGGGCGCTACGCAAAAAAAGTGTGAATTCACAGGATTGGGCGGGTTGACTTCTAGGAAGTGGCAAAGAACGCATGGCTTCGTGAAGTAAGTGCCACGGCTTCTCACAACCTCTTCTTTTGAGCCTAGTTGACACCTTCCGCTTCGAAAAAGTGTATGTGTTCATGCTCTGCGTGGTTTTTAGCGCGTTGAAGTTTACTTTTTTTACGAATGTGCTCTCTTTGTTTCATGTAGTTTCGCCTTGCGGTGAAAGTGCACGCATCTGCAGCTGGCCTGTGACATAGAAGCGACTTTATACTGGGTGTGTTTTGAGCTCCACCAGAACTTAGCACATTCTCGATGCTTTTGCAAGGCTCACTATGACTTATGGATGCAGTCTTTTAGCTTCGAATGTACGCCCGCATGTAGGGATTGGGTTTGTGGCGATTAACGTTTTTAACGTCCCGAAGCTACTAAAGCTCTGATGGAGGTCGTAGTGCATGGCTCCGGATAACTTTATCTAGGTGGCCAGGGGATGTTTAACGTGCACTTTGACCGTGGAGTCGTACGTGGGCCGGTAAATTCCTTGTTGGCGTTTCATAATTCTCGCGCGGGCGCGCCAGTGCTGCTTTAGAAGTTGGCGCCTCAGCGCGATTGTATTTCTTCAATATATTTTATTTACTAGTTGTAACAACGTGTCATTATTTCGTACTATTGACGGCGCCTCCAGGGCACCAAAGCTACAACGGGGCACCAAAGCTAGAACCATGGCTGGATGGGGCTCGCCGAAGCCTGTGCATGCCAAGGGAGTATAAGACAGGCTGACCGCTATAGCGGACAGCCAATTTTGTATAGCGAACACTTCCTGTGCCGCCTGATTCATTGTAATGTCACGTGCTCTTCAGAGGCCCCCGTTAGCCGTTACATGTGCCCTTCTGGAGCAGTACTTCTAAAAAAAAACTATCTATCGTCACAATTACCAAAGCACACACCCCGCAATGAAAAAAGCGGCCCTGTTGCCAGGCATTGCTGTCCGCAGGCAGTAGGAATCTCTCACGCGCCGGCCGAACAAGAGTATGCTGCAGGTACGTAAATCAACCTACGAAACCACGTACACATACTTTCACGCTGTCGAAACCTGAAACTTTGGTGTAATTACGCGCGTGTTTGAGCACACCGCGTGCTTGCGCCGTGTTTCAGCAACACGAACTCTCAATGTGCGCGCACTTTACGCCTTAAATACGCCTTGAATAATAGTCCTTTTCTCTATTTCTTCCACAATTCCAACACGACATGTTTAAGGCCAGTTACCGACTGACGAAGCAACGTCTGTATTGAAAAAACTGCTCCGCAGTACTCGAACAAGCTTTTCCGCGGATTTCTTCCCGTAGCGTGTTAGCCGTCGTCTGCTACGGCAGGCCCACCACTGGCGGCACCACCATCGAGACCGCGCCGAGCGGAGGAGGAGGGAAGTGAATGGCACGGCCGGTCTCGAAGGAAAGCGCGCGCTACCCTGGAGACCGGCCGTGGATTAAGGGGTTTTACCTCCGCGGCCTCCGCCGCTCGCAGGAGCGTGGCGTCCAAAATAAGGCGATGGTGGTGCCATCTGGATTTTTACTCGACAGCGTTAAGGAGCTCGTGTCGCAGAAAAGCCGGTGTCGTCGGTGTCGGCGTCCGCGGCGTTGGTCGTGAGCGATAAATCACGGCAGGCACTTCACAAATAAAAAGCAACTTCCAAGATGGGCTGGGTGGGAATCAAACCAGGGTCTCCGGAGTGTGAGACGGAGACGCTACCACTCAGCCACGAGTTCGATGCTTCCAAGCGGTACAAACGCGCCTCTAGTGAATGCGCTGTTGCCTTCGAAACGAGCCGTGGAAAGTTATACTGCGGTGTATATCGGTAATTATGAACATGTAGCTTACAGAAGTCGCAATTACACGAGTAGCGAAGTGCGTTTCCGCTGCATTTCTTCTGCGCTTTCCGCACACGCAGAGCCATCTTGCGGCAAACACAGAAGACCCCCTCCTCTCCATGTACGGCGCTGCCCCGACAGATGGCGCGCCACGCGCGCATTGGAGCTGTTCGAGGACCGGTGCGAGGCAAGTCGCGGCCCGGACTCTCTCTCCTCTAACAACGCTTCGCCTTGCTCCCTCTGCAGAGTCAAGCGTCCTTCCTTTCTTTAGATCACTATCTGTCTATCTCTCTGCCCGTGCCGATCACGACGTTTGGCTGGCGTGCATCATTTCCCCCTCCGCATAGAGTTTCATATTAGTATACCTAGAGGCAAATCTGGCGCTGCGATCGTTCAACCATCATGGGAATGATGGGAAGTACAGGCTTCGGATTGGCATTCTGTTGACTGGCGAACTAGTGCACAAGTATTTTTTTAAAAGTTTCGGTTTCGCTCCAAGTGCAATTGCTATAACCTGCAGTTCGACAGTGCAACGCAAAGCTCTCTGCGTTTGTTATGTTGCTCGGAGTGGCGATAGCGCGCTGGGTCAGCGACTGGGACGATGTTTGGGTCGCGGTGTGGCGTCGAAGCCGTGACGAGAAAGCGGCGGCATCGTAAACGTTGAAAGAACATGTTTTGAGCGTTTAGACCTTTGTTTGTTAAGTGTGTTAGGTTGGCACTGTAGCGTTACGTGCTTTATGAAACTTCAGAATAGAACAAAGAAGGCACTACTGATACAAGACATATACAATTGTACTTCTAGTGGCTTGACAATCAAATTTTATTGAGGGCTTCATTATGTGCTCATTGAAATGCGTGTTTTAGGACTTTGAGAACACAAACTTACTTGTGGTAGGAAAGATAGCTGCTTCCTAGCTGTAGTCTAGTGTCGCACAATGGGTACCCGCAAAGCCACGCTGTAACGCTTCGGAAGCGGTACGCCAATATAAAATATGATGGAGCATACTCGTAGGAGGCCACTAGCGTCCTAGCTAGCACTGCAGCAGATGTGCTTTAAAGTACTTGAAGACGTTCAGCAATTGTGACAGCTGACGCAACCTTTCGAAAGAGCGAGAGAGTTCGCAAGTGCCTGTCGTCTGCGAGAAAAGTCTCGCGTTTGCAGCGAGCAGGCGTCGTAGCAGACGACACTTGTAGCATTCCCGACCTTGGCATTCCTCTCAAGGGCGCAACGCTTTGTCACAATACAACATTTTTATTTCCAGAACTACTTGATGAGTATTTTTATATAAGTACATGCACGGTTGTTTTGCTGTTGCAAAAGTGAATAAATAATTATTCTTTGGCGTTAAATTGGGAACAGAATCGCACAAGTATGCATACCCTGGTGTGTCCTGCTAACAAGCCATAGTAAACCATGCTTCCATCTCAAAGTCATGCAAAGTTTATGTAGCGTGTTGTGCATTATATAACATACTGCAGAAATAGAATTAGATTTTACGCGATAATATTTGAGTATAGCGCTGTTTACTGCGCCAAAAGCAAACGCCACTAGTCTAAAGACCGAAGTCAATCCGAAGCCTGTACTTCCCATCATTCCCATGTAGGTTGAGGCGACGCTCATGATAACCCCCGTAGACACTAGCGCCACATTTCCCTCTAGGGTATTTTTAGAAACTCTATGCCCCTCCGAGATACCGAGTTCTTTGGTTCGTTCCGCTTGCTCAGGCGCACGTTTCGTCGCTGCGCCGAACGCTGCGTTGCTCGACCATATGGCTCGACGCTCACCGCGTCCGATGCGGGGCGCCTCGTAAGTGATGGCTGCCCTGTAGCCCATTGTCTTACACCCCTTGGCGGGTCGACGGGAACGCTGTCGCGTTCCACTCTTGAAGGCGAAGCTTAAAGGGAAGCTGAAACACTTTTCGAAAAAAATGAGTTCTCTGCGGCATTCTACAGTTTTGAGTCCCCTGAACACGAATATCTCGTTCAAAAAGGGCGGAAACAAGCGCAAGCGGCTGTTTTTTCATGAAAACGCGCACCAGCGCCTCAGGGTATCGCGCGAACGCCGCTGTTGCCCGTGATTGGTCGGAGCCGCTGTGACGTCAGTGGCGGCAGTCGCCAGTCGGCGCCGCCGTTTGAGAGCGTAGCATCATAGCACGCTGTTCTTTCTGGCTGCATAGCTGAGTTGTAAGCATTATGGAACGTTCTCGCTGTCTCGGACAGCTTGTATTTTCGCCGTACATGTTCGAACCGACAGCCGATACGGAAAACGATGGCGGCAACGGCGGCAACGACGATGTTGAGTGTGCCAAAAGCGAGAGCGATGTGTACACCTTCTCGCGCGCTGGAAATCTTAGCTGTTACGTATGCTTTTTTTTTTTCATGTAGCTGCACGTTCCAATGACGGGAGAAAAAATGCGCTAAAGTGTCACTGGGAACTTGCTGCTGGAAGAATGCGGAAGCACTAACTTCTCATTAGATTGTAAACACGGGTACAATTCCGCGATGTCAAGCACCTTGTCGCTGCTTGTCTGAAGTCCCGTGGTTTTCTGAGCGTTGATACACGATCGCGAACATAAGTGCCGCGTTTCAAAGCGCGCACATGCAGTGCTGCGAGGTACAGTCATGGAAGTTGCTTATCATACACATCCAGATCGAGATGGTCAGGGGGATTATATGTGCACTATTCAGAATATGGTTCGACGACTTTGCAATTGTGGCTCGATCAAGAATCGGTATGCGCGCTCCATGCTAGTGTTGACATAAAGATATTAGGCAGTTTTAGCACCGCCGTGTGGTAAACATGATAACTGCAACCGTACGTCGAATGTCACTAGGCAAGCCTATACTCAAATTTATACCTCAGGTGCAACGCTGTGGAAGCTACGCACGAAGTCCGGTTACCAAAATTTATTACTGCGCGCGTTTCCGTCTATGGTTCGCAGCGTGTCAGCGGCATTTGCTCGCGCGAGCATGCACGTGAAGCTGCCGCGACGGGCTGCAATTAAAGAATGCCGAAAAGAAAATTGATTTAAAAGAACGTGTTAGCAGCCGTATAAGTACACGGATTGTTTCTATGGGTGAATTCTTTTTTTTTTTCATTCAGAACTGAGCTTATATATGAAACGTTTTCTCAAAAATCGGGTCAAGAAACACCGAACTTTTTCTGAGTGCGAACGCAGCCACTGCAAGAAGTATCTCAAGCCTCCACAGCGTTGCACCTGATGTATGAAACGGAGTATAGCAACGCTAGCAACAACGCGTTTCCGCATTTGTCGTAAGGCTATCCGGCTATCGCGGAAATGGCCCGAGCACAGCACAGTTGATTTCGTCGGCACGAACTTATCTCTCCTCACCGCACTGCGCTACAAGCTTCTTGTGCTTCGGGAACCTGTGAAACACCACATCGTCTCGCCCGCGTGTGTTCGCGCAGCCGATTGCTGCACAGAACGAGGGCATGTTGGGCGCCCTTGGCTGTAGGCACTCACGCAGCACAGAAGGAAAGAACAGTCTACGAAAATCGCAAAACAAACGTGAGCGGCGGCGGTGGCAAATCTCTCGTAGCGTCGTTCAGTAAGGCGCAGGACGGAAGGAGCACATGCCAGCGCATGCCTGCGCGCCGGTCCGGCAGCTCGGTCCCCGCCAGTGACGTCACTCTCGCCGGTTCTCTCCTCTGGTAACCTCCTCACCCGGCGCTCCGGGAAGCGATGGGGGCGTGTCCGCGGGGGTGATTTAGAAAGCGATTTCCGCCCCTTATATTACCAAAACGAAGAAAAAAATTTCGGAACCGTAAATTATTAGGTCTGTTCTTCCCAATCCCAGCAATTCATGGAAATTGAAAACCGCTTCAGCTTTTTCAATAAAAAATGCCTCAGCGCAAAGCCCTCGTTGGATCCACTCTACATAGACTGAACATCCGCCTAGCAGAGTAGATGTGACATCACTCCCTCCTCTCTCGCTTCTCCTCTCCCGGCGCGGACCTACTCGCTTGCTCGCAACAGCTGCACGCGTGCGCGTTACATGCTCTGACGTCACCGCTGAAGAGGGCGCGTAAGGTGCGCTTCGTACACCACTCACTAGGAGTCTACGCCGCGCCAAGGGGCGTGCGATGCACTTCTTCCTCGCCCTTTATCACTCCTCGTCCGCATATTGTGCCAGGGGAAAAACGTTCACTCGCTTAACCTAATGAACACCAACATCGAGGTGCGAGTGCCACTAAGAAACGCCAAAGTCCGATTAGAGTCGCCTACCATTTTTTTTACTCAGGGGCTGTGGTTCCACATCTGCTTCCAAGGCTTGTGAGTGCTGGTGCTGGCTAACAGTCCCAGGGTTATAGTTATAGTAGATAAACATAAGTACCCTAGAACATAAGGTGTTCCTGATTCTATTTGCGATTTACTAAGGTAATCGCAAATAGAATCAGGAACACCTTAGACTTCTGTCAAGCAAAGGACCAGGCAGGATTCCGTAAAGGCTACTCAACAATAGATCATATTCACACTATCAATCAGGTGATAGAGAAATGTGCGGAATATAACCAACCCTTATATATAGCTTTCATTGATTACGAGAAAGCGTTTGATTCTGTCGAAACCTCAGCAGTCATAGAGGCATTACGGAATCAGGGTGTAGACGAGCCGTATGTAAAAATACTGAAAGATATCTATAGCGGCTCCACAGCCACCGTAGTCCTCCATAAAGCAAGCAACAAAATCCCAATAAAGAAAGGCGTCAAGCAGGGAGATACGATCTCTCCAATGCTATTCACAGCATGTTTACAGGAGGTATTCAGAGACCTGGATTGGGAAGAATTGGGGATAAAAGTTAATGGAGAGTACCTTAGTAACTTGCGATTCGCTGATGATAATGCCTTTAGTAACTCAGGGGACCAATTGCAATGCATGCTCACTGACCTGGAGAGGAAAAGCAGAAGAGTGGGTCTGAAAATTAATCTGGAGAAAACTAAAGTAATGTTTAACAGTCTCGGAAGAGAACAGCAATTTACAATAGGCAGCGAGGCACTGGAAGTGGTAAGGGAATACACCTACTTGGGGCAGGTAGTGACGGCGGATCCGGATCATGAGACGGAAATAATTAGGAGAATAAGAATGGGCTGGGGTGCGTTTGGCAGGCATTCTCAGATCATGAACAGCAGGTTGCCATTATCCCTCAAGAGAAAAGTATATAATAGCTAGCTGTGTCTTACCAGTACTCACCTACGGGTCAGAAAGCTGGAGGCTTACGAAAAGAGTTCTACTCAAATTGAAGACGACGCAACGAGCTATGGAAAGAAGAATGATAGGTGTAACATTAAGGGATAAGAAAAGAGCAGATTGGGTGAGGGAACAAACGCGAGTTACTGACATCTTAGTTGAAATCAAGAAAAAGAAATGGGCATGGGCAGGACATTTAATGAGGAGGGAAGATAACCGATGGTCATTAAGGGTTACGGACTGGATCCCAAGGGAAGGGAAGCGTAGCAGGGGGCGGCAGAAAGTTAGGTGGGCGGATGAGATTAGGAAGTTTGCAGGGACGGCGTGGCCACAATTAGTACATGACCGGGGTTGTTGGAGAAATATGGGAGAGGCCTTTGCCCTGCAGTGGGCGTAACCAGGCTGATGATGATGATGATGACCCTAGAAAGTGGATGGAAAACCGCGCCGCGGTAGCTCAAATGGTAAGAGCACAGCACGCGTAATGCGAAGACGTGGGTTTCGCACTCACCATGCGGCAAGTTGCTTTTTATCCGCTTTCATTGCCATTTATCATTCCTGTAATTCAACTAAGAAGTACAAGTAATTTCCCCTACGGTATATATATATATATATATATATATATATATATATATATATATATATATATATATATATATATATATATATATATATATATGATGTAGGCACATTGAAAGTACTTCATCGTTCTCGTTTGTGTATAGCCATGATCATCCTTGTTTCTTTCCTTCGTGCTCTAGTCTGGGCAGTGCCTTCAGAATACTCGGTTCTTCTAGCACTGCCTGTCCTGGTCGTCTTCCATCTTTTAAAGTAGTGGAGGTTTGAGGCAGCGATAGTGTCAGCGGACGACGTTTCCGTAGCTGTAAGGGTGGCCGGGTGCAGGCGACGACCGGAACGTAGCTCCAGGCAGGAACGCAGGAGGACGTCGGGATCTTCACGCTCTTCTTACAACCGAGGTCCGTCTATAAGTTCGTCCACTTTCACGCAGCGTCGATCTCCATCTCCTCCAGCGTCTCCACATCTACCTCAGTGCTCCCGTTCGGCCCGACGTCGTTCTCCTTCGCCCTACCGCCACTATGCATCACTGCTTCGCCCCATCTCCCGCCTTGCTGACCAACACTCGGAAAACTAAGGATTGCAGCTTTTGGAGGTAAAACTGCTTCCTGTCGAACATCGGAAATACCGCCTTGTCGCACGGCCAATAGACTGTCTGAAACTCGCGAAGGTGTTCATTAATTGTGAATACGTTTGGATTGAACTTAAAACTTACTTCCTCAATATAGACAACAAAGACCTAATAATTGGTTGCATATATCGTTCATCCATCAGCAATAGATTTCTGCGCTTCTCTCCATAACGCCATGTGGGTGCTAGCAGATGAAAACAAAAATGTAATAGTTATAGGCGATATCAACATTAACTTCGCTGATAGTTCGTCTACTAATGCTTTACATTAGTCTGATTGTTTTAACAACTTTGGTTATGAATGCTTAATTAAGATACCGACACGATGTGCTAACCACCCCATAGGTACATTAATTGACCAGGCATTATCAAATTTGGCATATACACCAGACGCAGGTGTTATAATGACAGACATAACTGATCACTGTCCTATATATTTAAACTTTCACCATACTCATGGCTCCGAAAGAATAACGTACACGAAGTTTATACTAGACGAACAATCATTCCTTGAAGCCATGTCGAACCTTAACTGATCCCCCATCTTTTCTACAAATGATCCACAATAGCATTTGCACTGTTTATCTCTATGCTTAAGTCATGTTTGGATCGTCATTCCGTTGAAGTTAAATGCAAAAAGAAGTTCGCGTCGCCTCAAAATCCATGAATAACAGATATCCTCTTATCTTTAATACGCAAGAAGGATAATCTTTATAAGAAAACCAAACGACAACCATTTAATAAGAATTTACCTATTCGGTACAAGAAGTTTTGTAACCAGCTTTCTGCCACATTGAAAAAAGATAAAAAGAACATGGTACGAAAGAATAATTTTGGAATGCGGTAAAAACCTAAAAAAGATATGGGAAATTCTTAAGCCCTTCTTAAACAGGGCAAATAATCGCGAAGCTATAACAGAAATTGCCTATCAGGATAAGGTATACAAGACCGCCAAAGAAATAGCTGATGTGTTTGCTGATTTCTTCTTTAGCAGCGAGCTACAGTCACCTGCGCATGACAATCCCGTGCCCCAGCGCCTGCCACATTCTTTCTTTTATGCGAAGCATATTACTAGAGCTCAACCCAGCTCCTCAGGCGCGGCGGTGTCGTCTTCAATACCACGTGACACCGAGACGTCACGACAGAGGAGAAACGGGGCTCCAACTCGCGCCGTCGCTCGCGGCGCCGCCTTCAAGGCTGACCACGTGACACCGTGACGTCACGACAGAGGAGAAACGGGGCTCCAACTCGCGCCGTCGCTCGCGGCGTCGCGGCGGTATATAAGCAGCTGCGCTTGCCTCTGCTAGACGCTCACGAGGTGAGATGCCTCCTGGAGACAGAGCTGCTCGTTGGAATGAGAAGCGAAGGTTGCGGCGTGCTACAGAGACTGTTTCTAGGTGGTTTTGCTACGGCGCAGCGACTACGCGCCCCGCATCGGACGCGGTGAGCGTCGAGCAACGCAGCGTTCGGCGCGACAACGAAATGTGCGCCTTGTTAGATATGAAGCTGTTTCCTGCGATTACTTCGAGTTCCCCAAACCACTTCGAGTCGCAGCACAGCTAATTGAGGAATGCCGAAGCAGGAAAGCACATTCCAGAGGAGCGGCCGAGCAAACAAGTTTAAGGCAACAAGTTCATGTGCCAACAAGTTCGTGCGCCGCCGGGATTAGCAGGTGGGCCTCGGACAATGGAGCATGAGCAGCCCTCCCCTTCTCCTCGTTAGAAGTGCATTGCCAGTCTGCGAGGCAAGACCGCAGAGAGCCGCCAGGTGTGACACCGCGACACGGGCGCCTACCATTGGCTGAAAGTGGCGTCATCGGAGCGGACTCTCCCATTGGTCAAACATGACGTGACTTACAGTGCTCGAAGGGTTTATAAGAAGCCTTCCAGAGAGACCTGAGCATTCTGGGACATGCCCTTATTCCCTGATTCACCTCTCTCGAACTTCTTGCCGCGGGCCGCAGCGTCCGAGTTGCTGCCGGCCCGTAATGACTGTACGTATGGTACTTGACGTCTCACCTCCCTGTACATAATGTAGAACAAACCCTCCCAAGTTGGGGTTTTCATCCCGAAGCCCGTCCTCCAACCCCTACATCTGGTTGGCAGCGGTAGGATCGCCTCCGAATGCATCAGCTGGTGGCAGCGCTACGGATCAACCTTCGTCGAGAGAGATTCTAAGGAACCGGGAAGAGCGAAGAAGAGAGAGCCTTCGTCGAAAGAGGTCCGAAGAAACTGGGAGTAGCGAAGAAGGAGCGAGCCTTCGACCCAGGGAGTCCGGAGGAACCGGGAGCAGCGGACGAATGAACCGGATGGCAGGGTGCTGCAACCGTAAGTGAGCGCGTGGTTTTTTTCCTTATGATTCGCCAGACTCAAAGGTTGTGTGTTCAATTTTGATAGTTCTGGGAATCGGGAGTTTGTTGCATTGTGTGTTTGCACAAATTAATAGGGAAAACAGTTTTAACCACCTGTCGGGGCAGCTGCCATGGATCTTAGAAGGTTGACGAGGTTAGACTTGTTATTGGTGTGCGACGATTTGGGAGTTGAGGCGGACGAACGGATGAAAACGCCAGCTATCATAAAGGCGATTAACGATAGTGGCAATGATCATAAAAGCATTGAGCTTGCTTGGGAAGTGATACAGGAGCCACGGGAGCGTGTGCGTCGTGTACGTTTGCGGGAGCGTCGTGAACTTAAGAGTGAGAGTAAGCGTGAACAACGCGAGAAGGAACGGAAGCATGAGCTTCAAGAATTTACTCTTAGCTGTCACCGTCACGAACGTGAGAATGAACGCAAACGTGAGTATCAGGGACGTAAGCTTGAGCGTGAGCAAAAGTATGAGAGAGAGAAGACAGCACTGATCAAAGAGATACAGCATTGTGATCAGTTATTGGCACAGAGACAACGGCTGTCTGAGAATTCTGTAGGAAGTACAGAGCGAAAGAATGAGGAAGTGTCTAGCGGACTTTCGCCAAAAGCCGACGAAAAGAGTAGTGCCTGTGAGATTGGCTGCCGATTCATAAGTAAAGGGAAAAGGCTAGCTGCTAACGATGCCTTAGTGGCAACAGAGGCCGTTAAAGGCCGCAAGGAGAGCGACGAGGTGCTGTGCCAACAGATGACTGTAGAGACAGCTAGGCCAGCTGCGAACAAATTGGCACAGTTACCGCGTGTGTGCGTCGCTGGTAATGTTAGCGAGGTTGCTAGCGAAGAAAAGGGTACTTCTGACCCGACAGAAGCGAGCACCCATGTAGAGCCAGATGTGCGTGCAGAAGTGAAGTGCGAGCTGAGCGATGCATTTGAGGGTAATTCTCAGGGTTTCGAGCTGTGTAGCTCAAGAGAATACAACTGCATTGTTCAGGGATCGGTGCGGCTCTCCGCCAGTCTAGATAGCCTAGATAGGGATGATTCAGTTGTTAATCATTCGGACTGTGCGCGTGAGACAGCGATCGATACCGACGGGCTGTGTGCCGATGCACAGCATGAGCTGGGCAATGTAGTAGAGGGCAGTTCGCAAGAGTGCGAGTTGTCTAACTCGAGTAAAGCCTGCTGCATTGTTCCAGAGTCGGTTGAGCTGTCCGCCAGTCGAGGCAGAGAGAATGTTGATTTAAATGAAAATCAATTAGACTGTGCGGGAAAGAGACCGATCCGGGCCGACGAAATATGTACCGGCCAGCACGAGGCACGAGAAGGCGACATAAAAGTGAGTGCGAAGAGAAAGCGCCGTAAAAAGAAGCGCGGTAAAAACCGAAAGACGGTAATTAATGTAGCGCCGCCAAAAATGGCGAGAAACCCAAAAGGGCAGGGCGCGAGGAAAAAGGTGCGGTCGTCTAGGACGATGTTGACGCATCCAAAACGTTCGAGCCACAGGTCAAAGGGGGACCGCGAAGAATGTTCTGCACGGACGCGGACAAAGGGCACGAGGCAGTTAAGCTCCTCGTCGTTCCGTAGTCCTTTTCACAGCTCAGCGTGCAGTTCGAAGAAACGCAAGGTGGCAGGACGAGACCAGGTGGGGAGTAGCGACGCGGTCAGTCGAGGTCCTGTTGAAAGCGGGGCGGGAGGACGCAAATTGGCAGGAGACCGTAACGTCTTGGGGGAGCTGATAGTGAATCAGCCCTTTTATTGTCTCTCGGCAGCCAGAGTAGCTTTCAGACCACGCCCACCCCGGGCTCGACTCAAAGTATGAGTCAGTCAAAAACGTTTGAAACGGGAGGCCAAGAGCCCTTCCGTAGAAATGAAATGTCTTGTTTTTATTTTTGAGCATTGGAAAGTTTTCGCGAATTGAGACTGGGATTTCTTTCAATGTGTAAGGTTTGAGCTTTGTTTATGTTTTCGTTTGAGAAGCTCGAGATTTGAAAGATGCGTTTTAAGTAAACATGTAGTCTCGCGAGATGCTCATTAATAAGTAGATAGGTTTTTTTTTTGTGTGTGTGTGAGTAACCTGAGGGTCAAGGTTATTGTTGAGAGGCCTGTCGTAACGCGCGTGTGTGTTATTTAACCTTCTTTCTTTTTAAGTGTTGAATTTTCTAAGGTTAAGCGCGTAGGTTTTCAGTGAGTGCATGATTTGCGCTGAGAAGCCTTCTTAGTTCCATTAGCGCGTGTCCTGTGTGGACGGAAGGAAGCGGACTTTATGACTGGGTTGCTAGTGTGTGTGGAAGGCAGCCGTATTCTGACTTCTTTAGTGAGCGTGCGTGGAAAGAGTTAGTAGAAGACGTATCATTTTAAGAGTTCTGCGGAGTGTATAAGTCCCGCAAGTTTAATTGTTCGTTTATGTCACGTGTCCTGTAGGACTTTCAGGGAAGAAACGTGAGTAAGCGTGAATGAAAAGTTTGCCTACAACGCAAGTACGCGTTTTGTTTAGTGACCACAAGGCTAGTGCGCTTGTGATTACGTGCTTGTGAGGTTGACCAGATTGTTCAGTGGCACCAATACGTGCAATAAGTACGCCACTGCGATAGATTGGAAACATGCTGTTCGTGTAGTTAGGCCACTTAAGTTATGTTCGGCTGTTTTCATTTGTTGTTTGCATCGTCAACGACCCTTTTGTTTTGCAACAACAATAGTACTCTGGTCTTGTCGGCAATCGAGGAGAAATGGATAGCTGTTTGGAAGGGTGGTTGGAACTGCTTTGTCAAAATTGGGGAACTAAAAGATCAGGGTTGATTTTGACTCAGTAATAGCCTGGCGAGTCAGGGGTGAAGAGCCTGCGCTTACGCGTGGTGCAGCGCTGTGTTGTTTGGTTTGTTTGACGTATGTTCTCCAGGGCCCAGGATCCCGAGGGTTGTCAAACGAGGCTCGACCCCAGTACCCTGCAGCTTCTTTCAGCGTTCCTCATGGCCAGCGAATTGAGTTCACCGGCCATTCAGAACAACCGGGGCGAGGACGAGCTGTTAGATATGAAGCTGTTTCCTGCGATTACTTCGAGTTCCCCAAACCACTTCGAGTCGCAGCACAGCTAATTGAGGAATGCCGAAGCAGGAAAGCACATTCCAGAGGAGCGGCCGAGCAAACAAGTTTAAGGCAACAAGTTCATGTGCCAACAAGTTCGTGCGCCGCCGGGATTAGCAGGTGGGCCTCGGACAATGGAGCATGAGCAGCCCTCCCCTTCTCCTCGTTAGAAGTGCATTGCCAGTCTGCGAGGCAAGACCGCAGAGAGCCGCCAGGTGTGACACCGCGACACGGGCGCCTACCATTGGCTGAAAGTGGCGTCATCGGAGCGGACTCTCCCATTGGTCAAACATGACGTGACTTACAGTCCTCGAAGGGTTTATAAGAAGCCTTCCAGAGAGACCTGAGCATTCTGGGACATGCCCTTATTCCCTGATTCACCTCTCTCGAACTTCTTGCCGCGGGCCGCAGCGTCCGAGTTGCTGCCGGCCCGTAATGACTGTACGTCTGGTACTTGACGCTGACCTCCCTGTATATAATGTAGAATAAATACTCCCAAGTTTTGGGTTTTCATCCCGAAGCCCGTCCCTCAACCCCTACAGCCTGAGCAAGCGCCGCACGCCTGAGCCGACGCCGACGACACCGGCTTTTCTGCCACACGAGCTCCTTAACGCTGTCGCGTTAAAATAAAGGCTAGTATGCTTCGCATCCTGGGCTTAACCTTAGCTAAGCCACAGCCAGTTTTTTATTTCCAACTACCTCCCCCCTCCCCCCCCATCCCAGGAAGTTCTAAACATTACAAACAACATGAAAATAACCGGCGCCGGCATCGATAAATTACACCCTTCCCATATAAAATTAATCGCACCCTTAATAAGTGATGTCCTTGCAGATATAATAAACTTCATGTTTAAATCAGGCAGTTTCCTACAGGAACTAAAACAAGGCAAGATCACCCCAATTTTTAACAAAGGTAGCCGCTCTTTAATTTCCAATTATCGCCCCATCTGTGTATTACCTTTCCTTAGCAAGGTAATTGAAAATAGAAAAACGTTTAACTAATTACCTTACAAAATTTAACATTCTCTCACCACTCCAATACGGCTTTCGCTCGGATTACTCGACCGAACTGGCTCTCGTTGCTCTAACCGATCAACTAAAACTCGCTATCGATGAAGGGAATTATGCAGCTTCAGTATTTGTAGATTTAAGCAGAGCAGAGCAGAGTGGCACCGCTGAGTCTTGCTGCCTCGCAGGTGTGCTGTACAATTGCCCGTTGGGCTGCGAGCTCGCTGCTGGTGAGCAGGCCCTCCCATTGTTCCGCACTTGGGTTATTTACTTTATTGAATGCGAAATTACGCTTGCATTCCCACGTGATGTGGTATAACGTGGGGATTGCCCCGCACCTCGGACATGTATCCCTGTACTGAGTAGGGAACATTTTGTGTCGGGTGTGCAGGTTGAAAAACGTACCTGCTTGCAGTCTTCGTCAGCTGACTGCCTCGTGTTGTGTGAGCGATGTGTGGGTGGGGGGTATTTAAGTCTCCTTCCTCTGTAGTGGTTAAGTATTTCTGCATACGTCGGCTCCACCGTTAAGTGGGCCTCTAGGGTTTCCGACTGCCCTGCTCGGTGCGTGAGTTCGCGAACTAGGCTGTCCACCCTTGAGTTGCCCTCTATCCCGGTGTCTGCCGGTATCCAGAAGATCCTATGTTTAATGTTTTTGTTCGGATGCCCTGTTTCGAGGAGGATTCTCAGTGCTTCCTTACTAACCCTGCCTTGTATGTAGTTCCTGCATGTTGCTTTGGAGTCTGTTAGAATTATCAGACATTTGTTCCTGCGGAAACCTTCAGCCGCCGCTAGAGCTACGGCGACTTCTTCCCCCTCCGTTACCGTGCAGTTTCTCAGCGTCGCGCAGCTAATTGGTTCTCCCGTGTGGTCTACCACTGCTGCCGCGACTGTGCTTTCTTCGCTCGCGCCGTTGGTGCTCAAGGATGTCTCGTGGTAAGAAGGGGTATTCGTCAGAGTGGTTGGCCGCTCAGTTGACAAAAGCACGAGCTGCGCCGTCTGCTCTCTCATTGCCCTCGAGTCCTGCGTGACCCGGGCACCAGATGATCATGTGTTTCTGCGTTAGGTTGGATCCTGGTAGGTGAGTGGTGCTGTTTGGTAGCCTCCCGGTGAGGAAGAGTCTGCATGCGACTTGGGAATCTGTAAGAGTTATCGACGATTGTCCCAGAGCGTCCTTAGTTTTAATAGCTAGCGCGATGGCTGAAGCTTCTGCGGTATTCGCAGATCCAACTCTAGCCGTGGCGCAAGTCACAAGCCCTTGATCTGCGGCCGCTCCTACCACTGCGAGGGCGTATACTTGTAAGCACCACATCGAGCGACATCTGTGTATACTGCATCCGGGTTTCCACCGAATTGCTGCATTAACTTTCGCGCTCGAGCACTTCTACGACCCCGGTGGTATTTTGGACTCCTGTTCTTGGGGATTGGGGCTAGTACGATCCTTTCACGAAGGACTTTGGGCAGAGATTCCAGTTCTTCTCCCGCATACTGTGGACGAGTAGGGTAACCTACGCGGCAAAGTAATTTTCTGCCAGAGGAGGTTAAGCTAAGCCTTTCCCGTTGAGATATGAGCGTCGCTGCCCGTAGCTCCTCGTAGTTATTGTGAATACCGAGGGCCAGCAGGCGTTCAGTAGAGGTTCCCTGTGGTGGGCCGAGAGCCACTTTGTACGATGTTCTGATCAACGCATCGAGGGCCTTTAGTTCTGTTTTCGTGGGTCCTGGAAAGGGAGGCTATATGCGAGACGACGTAGCGCAAAAGCCTGAACGAGCCGGATCGTCTCTGTTTCCTTGAAACCTTTTCGGTGATAAGTTGCTCTACGAATCACACGGGAGATCTGTTTCACTGTAGTCCTAAGGGTTTTAATGGTGTGGTCTACTCGTTTGTTGCTTTGCAGCTACAGTCCGAGGACTCGCATTTTCTGGACCTCACTTATCTGGCTGTCCCCTAGAAAGAGGTTGACCGGCTCGTGAATTTGACGGCCTCGACCTCGGATCTTGATAAATTCTGCTTTATCGGGAGCGCAGCTCATTCCGCTGCTGGGAGCGAAGGTTTCAACAACGGTCGCTGCTTCTTGCAGGATTTGTTCTTTTTGTCCTAACGAGCCGCTGGTTGCTCATAGGGTAATATCGTCTGCATATAACGCGTACCCCAGCCCGGGTATGTCGTCGACTGTTTTGGCTAAGCGTCTCACGCCGATATTGAAAAGAAGAGGGGAGAGTATCACCCCTTGCGGTGTACCTCTATTGGGCATGGGAAAATGGTCTGAGCGCGTAGTGTCGATGCCTGTTGTCGCGATGCGAGAGGTCAGGAAAGAGCGGGCGTAGTCATAGATTCTTTGTCCACAACCGATTTCATTTAGGTCAGATAAGATAAGTTCATGTGAAATAGTGTCGAATTCGCTTTTCAAATCAAGAGCTCGGACGAGATGTTCTGCTCCAACCGTGGTGTTGCAAAGAACTTCTTCGCGAAGTAGCAGGAAAACATCTTGTGTCGACAAATGTTGGCGAAAGCCTAATATGTTTGTGGGGAATCGGTTGCGGTCTTCAATGTAAGACGTTAGACGTGTGTGAATCACTTTCTCAAATAATTTGCCGCGGCAGGAGGTTAATGATATCGGTCTGAGATTTTGTAGATCGTGAGGTTTTCCTGCTTTCGGAATAAGCACGATTTTGGCCTCCTTCCACTGTTGTGGAACTACGCCCCTCTCCCATATCTGTTCATTAAAATCCCGAGTAAGCTGTTCTAGGTGCTTGTCGCTCAAGTTCCGGATCATAGCATTTGTGAGGTGATCTGGTCCTGGAGCAGTATTTTTCTTCGCAGCTTGCGCTGCCACGGAGAGTTCGGCCTTAGTTATCGGGGCGTCTAGCACCGCGTTTTCTTGCCCTTGGTATGGCAAGGTGCATGGGGGAGTGATTACTCCTCCTACGTACTTCTCTTTAAGCTTAATGAGGGGGGCCTGCTCTGTTTCTTAATATTCTCCGGCAAGTTTTTGAAAGGTACAGTTATTGGCCGTTTTGGTTTTTCCTGGTTCCATTATGCTGCGAAGTATCACCCATGTCTTGGAGGGGTGTAATGTTTCGCGAAGTGAGTGGCAAAAACTCGCTGCCTCTAACTGCTGTGCGTAAGCGTTTGTCCGCTCGGATATTTCAGCAATTCTGTGGCGCAGTTTGCGATTAAGCCGCTGTTTTTTTCATCGTTTAGTCAGCCCCCTTCTGCCTTCCCAGTTATGTAGCAGATGGTTGTCAACTACCGGCGTTTCCGCTGTGAGCGCTAGCCGCTTGAATGTTGCTTTATGAGCGTCTCGTATGCGTGTTGCCCACTCTTCAGCGTTCTCAGATGATATCTCCGGCATGGGGATTTTGCGATAATTTACCCAGTTCGTGATTACCACCTGGCTACAGTGTCGCCGAATTTTCGGGGAGCCTACCGACACGCTGATGATGAAATGGTCACTGCCTAGATTCTCTCCTAGATTGGTCCAGAATACCTCGTCTACATTATTGGTGAATGTGAGATCTGGAAAGGTGTCTGCACTGACGCTGTTACCTAATCTCGTCGGGATTTGAGGGAGAATGATGAGTTGGAGATCATATGCTTCGGCCGCTCGCTTGAGCTCCCGGCCTTTGGGGGTGGCTGTTCGGTAACCCCAGCTGGTGTGAGGGGCATTGAAGTCTACAAGAAGCAGTAATCCTGGGTGCCGGAGTGACACATGACGTACCGAATGAGGGCCTCCAAATCGGCCCTCCTTTCTTTAGGTGGGCTATACACGTTCGTGATTATGGTTTTTGCCTTGCTACGCTTCTGCGGTAGTATTGTTATGATTTGGTGGTTGATGCTGCTAGTCGCCAGATAATCTATACTGGTTGCTATGTCTTTGAGCACCATCGTCGCGACCTTAGGGTAGTCTCGGTGGTATATCGTGTAGTAGCCAGTCAATCTGACCGGCTTGTTACCGATCTCTTGCAAACAAATAACATCAGGTTTGACTGGCACCGTGTTAGGTATTGCTGTGGAGCTGCCGCCCGTTTGTGGAGATGCGGTAGTTGCATTGCCAAATTTCGAGACGTTCGTGATTTGCTCGCGTTCTACTCTTCATGAATAGTGCTTTCGCTGTCCGAGGTCGCCATGGGTCGCGGACGGCGGTTATATTGAGCACTGCGGGGCTAATGCTGGCTCGCTTACGAACCGCACTCTTTACAATGGCCACGGATTCATCGACGTAAGTTTTTAGGCTTTGAAATTCTGCGTACATCTGCTGATGAAAATTTTGCATAATTTGTAATTGATGTACAACTTGTTGGAGTGTGACCTCCATGGTTCGGCGTCATTATAACCTCGAGAGGCGTGCCTGCTGCTTTAGTTTGCGCTGTTTTGTTCGGTTCGGTACAGCGACTAGCTTTGAGGGAGGCCAACTCTCGCGGAGAAGCTTGTTTTCCCTAATGATCTTGTGATATTCGGGATTTTCTGTTACAGGAGCCGTAGGAGAAACGACTCGTGCCCAACTTACCGTGTTATCTTGTGGCGCTTGCCTGGGCACACTGCCGAGATCCCCCGATTTAGGCGACTTTGGTGATTGGGAATGAGGTAGGTTTTTTGCATTGGAGTTCTTTCGGGTCCGCGATCTTGACCTGGATCGACGGCGAGTCCCTGATACCTCCGGCGAAGGGTCCGATGTGGATTCTCCATCATCGGAACTGAACCAACGTAGGCGTTGAGGTGGCTTCGTTGAGCTGTCCTTCCGGGTAGTCCGTTGAACATCAGTCCTCGGTGTTTTTTTTGCTTTGGGGTTTGAGAGGTTTCTTGTAGCTTCTGTCTCCTGTCATGTGACCCTCCCCACGGGCTGCACACTACAGGGTCCCGTTGTCCACATGTACGACATACTGGAGTGTCCGGCTGGGGACAGACGTCCGATCGGTTTCCCATTTGGTGACACACTTTGCACACCTGCGTGGTAACCTT